>NC_081836.1:20361875-20712500 GCF_030867095.1 Alligator mississippiensis
AAAACAACAGGATGCAGTTCAACAAGGAGAAATGCAAAGTGCTGCACCTAGGGAGGAAAAATGTCCAGCACACCTACAGCCTAGGGAATGACCTGCTGGGTGGCACAGAGGTGGAAAGGGATCTTGGAGTCCTAGTGGACTCCAAGAAGAACATGAGCCGGCAGTGTGACGAAGCCATCAGAAAAGCCAATGGCACTTTATCGTGCATCAGCAGATGCATGACAAATAGGTCCAGGGAGGTGATACTTCCCCTCTATAGGGCGCTGGTCAGACCGCAGTTGGAGTACTGCGTGCAATTCTGGGCGCCACACTTCAAGAAGGATTCGGATAACCTGGAGAGGGTACAGCGAAGGGCAACTAGTATGGTCAAGGGCCTGCAGACCAAGCCCTACGAGGAGAGACTAGAGAAACTGGACCTTTTCAGCCTCCGCAAGAGAAGGTTGAGAGGCGACCTTGTGGCTGCCTATAAGTTCATCACGGGGGCACAGAAGGGAATTGGTGAGGATTTATTCACCAAGGCGCCCCCGGGGGTTACAAGAAACAATGGCCACAAGCTAGTAGAGAGCAGATTTAGACTGGACATAAGGAAGAACTTCTTCACAGTTCGAGTGGCCAAGGTCTGGAACGGGCTCCCAAGGGAGGTGGTGCTCTCCCCTACCCTGGGGGTCTTCAAGAGGAGGTTAGATGAGTATCTAGCTGGGGTCATCTAGACCCAGCACTCTTTCCTGCTTATGCAGGGGGTCGGACTTGATGATCTATTGAGGTCCCTTCCGACCCTAACATCTATGAATCTATGAATCTATAAGTTCACTGACAACAACAAACTCTGGAGTAAAGTATCCACACCTGAGGACAGAAGGGTGATCCAGGCAGACCTCAACAGGCTCAGGAAATGGGTGGATGAGAACCTGATGGTGTTTAACACTGAAAAATGCAAAGTTCTCCACCTTGGGAGGAAAAACCTGCAGCATGCTTACAGGCTTGGAAGTGCTAAGCTGGTTAGCACTATGGATGAAAGGGACTTGGGGGTCATGACTGATCACAAGATGAACATGAGCCTACAATGTGATGCTGTGGCTAGTAAAGCAAGCAAAATGCTGGCTTGCATCCATAAATGCTTCTCAAGCAAATCCCAGGATGTCATTCTCCCTTTGTACTCGGCCTTGGTGAGGCTGCAGCTGGAGTACTGCATCCAGTTTTGGGTTCCACAATTCAAAAAGGATGTGGAGAAGCTTGAGAGAGTGCAGAGGAGAGCCATGTGCATGATCAGAGGTCAGGAAAACAGACTTTATGATGAAAGACTGAGAGGCATGGGACTCTTCAGCCTGGAAAATCGCAGGCTCAGGGGTGATCTGGTGGCCACCTATAAGTTTATCAGAGGTGCTCATCAGGATTTGGGGGAATGTTTGTTCACCAGAGCACCCCAAAGGATGACAAGGTTGAACGGTCACAAACTCCTCCATGATCGTTTCAGGCTGGACATAAGGAAGAACTTCTTTACTGTCTAAACCTCCAAGGTTTGGAATAGACTGCCACTGGAGGTGGTTCAAGCACCTACTTTGAACGCCTTCAAGAGACATTTGGGTGTTTATCTTGCTGGGAACTTATGATCCCTGCTGACTTCCTGCCCCTGGGGCAGGGGGCTGGACTCAATGATCTTCCAAGGTCCCTTCCAGCCCTAGTGTCTATGAATCTATGATACTGTGATGGAGCGCCTTTGGGGGTGCTCGCCACTTGAGGACTCTCACAGGCTCTGAGGGGAGCCTACTTTGGAGGAGCAGCAGGGGAAACCTGCCCCAGGTACCATTTTAAGGGGGAAGGTGTGTGGCAGGGCACTCTTGGTGCCTGCCACTTTAAGACCGGAGCCAAGCAGCCAGCAGGTGCTTGATTGTGGCGGCCATTTTAGATCTCTGGCCGCCCATATAAACAGGGCAGTTCACTGCTGGTAGGCCAGGCAGTAACATAACATCCTGGAGGTAAGGGCAGGAGCTGTAGGGGATGGTTTGGAGGCTCCTGGTCCTGGGCATGACCTAAAATTGCACCCTGCCAGGAGTGGGTGGCCTGGTGGGGCTCTCAGTGGTGCGGGAGCCCCCAGGAAATGCCAGGCCAGTTATCATCCAGTGAAAGGCATGTAGGTGTGCCTTAACCCTAGCCCTCACCTTCAGGTGGGTCTGGTAACATTAGAGGTAGTGGGACCAGGCACAGCTGCGGCTACCTGAGCCCTGTGGGCTGTGAGACCCCAAGGAGTGAGAGTTGGGGGCCAGGCATGGCTGTGACCACCTGAGTCCTGTGAGGTTTAGGACCCTGATGAAAGGTAGTTGGGGCCAGGCACAGCTACAGCCACCTGAGCCCATTGGGGAGGGAAGCCCCATGGCCTCAAGTAAGGGGGCGGTGTGAAGTCCCAAGTGAGGGGGCAGAGATGTGGAGCCCCAGCGAAGGGGGGCAGTGGGAGATGTAGAGCCCTAGTGAGGGGGCTGTGTGGAGCCCCAGTGAAGAGGCAGAGATAAGAAGCCCCAGTGAAGTCGGGGAAAACCAGAAGGCTGAGAGCCCAGTATGTTTCTATATATATAAAATGAGTTGCCCCCTGGAAGGGGCCAGAGCAAGCTTAGACCTGGTCAGGTAATTGACTGGCCACTACCCTGGTGAGGGTCGCACGATAGGCCTAGAAGACGGTACATCTGCCACCCAAGGTATGAACAACTAAGCCTATGGCCTAAGAGGCCTTCTCCAAAAGGGGGCAAGGTAGCATAAGTTGTAGATGCTTGAAAGAGACCCAGTGAGAGGCCCTCATGAGAGGAGGGTGGTATGAATGTGAGTGTGTCTGAGGCCTGACAATGAGGCCTAAGCTTGGTCTGGTTGTAGGCTGGGAGCACTGTGTCATCTGGATGCCATCTACAAGGCTTGGGCTGTGGTGTAGGGGAGGACTGGAGCCACAGATAGCATCCCCTGGCATCGGGGCAAGAATGGGCAGCCTCCTGCCTTAACTAACATTGTAATTAATTAAGAACAAGGTGTGGCAGGTGAATCAGTTGGGTGGTGTGCCCAAAGGCAAGCGGGGAAACTAGCACTGTGGCTAGTTGGGGAGTCCCACTTTGCCACAGATACGATCATCAAAGCACAAAAGAAAACCATTCCTGCAAAGAGGAAAGGCAGCAGAAGGGCTGTCAAGCCCTACTGGTGTAATAGCGACATTGCAGTCCTCTTAAAAAAGAAAAAAGAGGTGTATGCACAGTGGAAGCTAGGGATGGTCCTCAAGGAGGACTATACAACAGTGGCCAGCACTTGTAGGTATATGATCAGGAAAGCCAAGGCAATGATGGGGTTTAGGTTAGCTACGAGAGTCAAGGATAATAAGATAATTTGCTATGTAAGCAGTAGAAGAAAAACAAATGGAAGTATGGGACCCCTGCTTAACACCATGGGACAGCTGGTAACCAACATTCAGGAAAAACCTGAACTCCTGAATGCCCACTTTGCCTTGGTAGTTCACTGGACCATGGGGAATCTTAAGCAAGATAAGGCTCATAGGGTACATCCTGGGACTGACAGCCTCCCCACTGTGGATGCTGAGTGGGTGCAATACCAGTTAGAAAAAATTGACATTTATAAGTCATCAGGACTGGATGGACTTCATTTGAGAGTGCTGAAGGAGCTGGCTGAGGTCAATGCAGAACCCCTGGCAAAGCTCTTCCAGAATTCGTGGTGCACTGGGGAAATCCCTGATGACTGAAGAGGGCCAAAATTGTGCTCATCTTCAAGAAGGGGAAGAGGGAGGACCCAGGCAACTATAGGCCAGTCAGCCTCACCTTCATCCCAGGGAAAATCCTGGAAAAGCTCATTAAAGAATCTATGTGCGATATGCTTTCAGAAGTTAAGATCTACCTAGACTTCCAAAAGGCTTTTGATCTAGTATCCTACAATATGTTTGTTGGAAAACTAGAAGATTGCAGGCTCAATGGTTCAGTGGGTGGGAAACTGGCTACATGGTAGGACCCAGAGAGTTCTCATGAACGGATCTGTGTCTTCCTGGTACAAAGTGGCCAGTGGTGTCCTCAGGGGTCTTTGCTTGAACCAGTGCTTTTCAATATCTTTATCAATGATTTGGATAGGGATTGATAAGCTTGCTGGCCAAGTTTGCAGATGACACCAAGTTATGGGGCAGTGTGGTCATACCAGATGATAAGTTGCAGATACAGGCAGACCTGGACCGGCTCGAGAGTTGGGCATACTAGAACTAGATCAAGTTTAACACTTCCAAGTGTAAGGTGCTCCATCTGGGGGCAAACAACCCTCAGCATTCATATAGGCTCAGTGGCGACAGCTTGACTTGCACCATGGCCAAAAGGGACCTAAGGGTAACGATTGACCATTGTATGAATATAAGCCATCAGTGTTAGGCAGTGGTCAGCAGGGCAAACAACATGCTGGCATGCATCAACTGATGCATCTCGTGTAAAATTAAAGAAGTGATACTCTCGCTGTAGTCGACACTGGTGAGACCACAGTTGGAGTACTGCGTCCAGTTCTGGGTGCCACACTTCAATAAGGACATGGAAAAACTTGAGAGGGTCCAGAAAAGAGCCACCCATGTGATCAGCGACTTGCAAGTTAAGCCATATGAGGAAAGGCTGAGGGACCTGGGCCTTTTTAGCCTAAAGAAGAGAAGTTTGAGAAAAAACTTGATACTGGCTTACTGCTATAGCAGAGGAGTGCGTCAGGAGTTTGGTGAACAACTGTTCATTACAGCACCCCCGGGGATGACCGGGATCAATGAATATAAACTCCTGGAAGGCTGCTTCAGGCTTAATATCAGGCAAAACTCCTTTACAGTCAGTGTGTCTAGACTGTGGAATAAACTCCCTCAAGAGGTGGTGCAATCATCTACCTTGGAGGTTTTCAAGAAGAGACTAGACAGTGACCTTGCTGGGGTAACCTAACCCCTATTTGTCTTCTTGCCTAAAGTGGGGGGGGGGGAAAGGGGGGGGGGGGGCTGGACCCGATGATCTGCAAGGTCCCTTCCAGCCCCTAACAATTTATGAATCTATATTTTCTTGCTTTAGATGCTGGTAAATATCCATAATGGGTACATGTATGTAGCCATTAGGGCTGGGAGAAACAACACTATTCCACTTCAACTTCCATTTCGATGTTTCAACAGAACAGAGTTTCATTTTGAGATTTGTTTCATTTTGAAAGCACTGTTCCATTTCGTCAAAACTGTTTTGCTGTTTCAACACTGTTTCAATGTTTCAAACCATAGGCTATAATGGGGAATCATGAAAATGCCTAAAACATTGTCATTTCTTGCCTGATTTGTATGAAACTTACAGGGATGGTAGCCCCTTCTGAGGGAGGGCTGCGGGGCTGTACCAGACTCCTCCTGGGGATGCAGGCCCCTGATCTGCGTGCCGGATGACAGGAGGCTGCTGCAGCCAGCTGAGACTGGTGCTGGGTGCAGCCCGTGCCAAGCGCCGGGAGGATTGGTGCACCACTGGCCCCAGCCAGCAGTGACAGCATGCTGTCATCTGGTGTGCAGATCTAGGGACCCGTACCCCAATGAGGGCTTGGGGCTGTGCCAGAATCCTCCCAGGGGATGGAGCCCCTGGATCTGTGCCAGATGACAGGAGACTGCTGCTGCTGACTGGGACTGGAGCTGAAGCCAAGTAAGCCTGATTTTGAAGCTAGAAATGTTTCGAAACATCTCGAGTGCCCTTGTTTCATTTCAAAGCTGTTTTGAAGGCTTTTGTTTCATTTTGATTTCACTGTTTCAAGCTCAACATGCATCAAAACAGCTTCAAAATGAAATACCCAGTGAAATTTCACACAGCCCTAGTAGCCATGCACGTGTGTAGCTGTGTACACATGCACACTTACACTTAAACTGCTGGGGAAACAGAATCACTACCTGTGCATAGGTGTTTTTTTTAGCAGAAGCTAGGATTGGAGATATTTTCAAGGGAGGGCCCAAGCAGTTCTGCTCTAGCTGAAAATGTAAAATAATATGGCAATTGTATAATTCTTCTGAGTGTAACTTCAGAGGAATATCGCCAACTACTTCCTGATCCCAAGTTTGGCAATTGGTGAGGCCCTGTGTGAAAGAGCAAGATTCTCCATCCAAGAACAGCAGTAGTAAGAGTGGCCTGCTCAGATGCTGCAAGAGTTTAATATGAGGATAAAGCTGTCCTCCTCACTTTTGGAGTTAGATGGGAGGGGTAGGAGAAGGATGCGTACGTTTAATATTTGTGCTCCACTTTCTCCAGAATTCCTGTTCCACTCTTATTTCCTTAACATGAAACTTAGACACTTCCTGTCTCCCTCACACCAGAGAAACTCCTTCCTTTCCCAGTGGTTTGAGCTGTTTACATTCTCTGCTTGCCTAGAAGTGCTACTAGAACCTGCAGCTGAATCCACAGCTGGCTTGATGCATTCATCTCCCACGTAAAAGAGTTGTCCTGACAACATCTGGGGGTAATGGTTTGGATACTTAACAGCAGACAAGAGGTTGACTAGAATTAAGGGCTTACTCCACATAAATATCCAAGTCCCAGTCTCACCTTTCACTAGTCAGAAACCCTCCCTTCTCCCTTGGCTGTTGGAGCTTCTCTTTCTCCCATGGAACCGACTCTTTCAGCAGGGCTTAATGAAGACGGCCCTTTCCAGATCCAGAGCACATTCTCACTTTGGTAACATTGTAAATCCTCATTTTTTAATTACAAGGCTATACTTTTTTTGGCACGTGTTTAAAGCCCCAAGAACTGTATGATAGTCTCAGATTTCATTGAATAATGTCCAGATGTCATGGTTGCAAGGAAAAGCTTGTAAACATTCAGGAAGCAAAGCATAAAAGCTCAAAACCAACCAACCAACTAACCAACCAAACAAAAAACATGGCAAACAGAGAAAACCCCAAACATATTATGTATAAAAATGTGATTGTTCATAGATTATAAGGCCAAAAGGGACAAATGTATTTGAACTTCTGAATAATGCAGGCAAAGGGACTTCCCTACTTGATCTAGATCATGGATTTTAGAAAAACAAGTACATTAATTTTAAAAGGTTCAGTGATGCAGACCTCACTACAGCTCTTTGCAAATTGGCGGCAAGTGTAATTAATTACAAGAACAAAATTTATGCCTTATTTTGTATTTGAATTTTTCTAGCTTTAACTATCAGGCATTGTTTGTTTTCCTTCCTGGTCTCCAATAAAGTTATATAGGATCAAGAACTGATCCCCTGTGCTCAAAAATGATTTCCCAATTAGAATTATAAGTCGCAGAAAATCAAACATCTGAAACCTATTACTTAAAGTGCTATTGCTTTCATCAACCAACCTTACAATCTCATTTTAAAAGATATAAAGTTAGTTTTGCAATATGTATTTTTCATAAATGCATGTCGATTGGCATTAATTATAATTCTTTACTTATTTATTAATTGAATCCTGCATCACCTGTTTCATTATTTTATATGGGACTGATGACAGGCTTACAGACCTAGTTTATTCTGTTTGCTGTTTCTAAATATTAGTACAACATTACCTTTCTGCTAGTTCCTTGGAACTTTCCCAGGGTTGCATGACTTACTGAAAATTAAGATTAGCAGGCAAGAGAATTCTCCGTCCAGTGCTTTTAAAACTCTCTCATAAGTTATCCATACCTGTTGATTTAAAAATGCTTAATATTAGTAGCTGCTATTTAAACTTCCCATGGAGTTATTGTTGGATAGAACACATTGTGGTCATCATGTGATATGAATACATCTTCCTATTTGTTTTCCAAGTAGAGAACAGACATATATATTGAAAGTACCCATCTTTTCTGCATTATGATTTAAAAAAACCCAAACACAATAGAAGCTACTACTTCTATTTTGTAACAGATAACAGTGGGCTCAGTTTTTGCCTGATCTGGCCCCTGAAAGCTCTCTGTTGCCATGACCAAACAGAAGTGTGTGGCTGTGAAGTGCTTTATAGGGGATTGATCCTGCAAACATCTGAACCCTCATCACATTATATTTTGGATGAAGACGTTTCAAAACAGCTTCAGTACCTTCTGTCTGTGCAGCCTGACACTACTTTTGGAATGAAAGTATGGGCTTTCTGAAAACAGCATGGGCTGTGAGGGAGCAGGGGCCATTGCTAGGGGAAACCAGTTGTAGGCTGGACCTGACAGCAAGATTCCCTTCCTCCCTGAAACCAACAGTGAACTTTTGTTTGGTCTGGAGGATCATTGTAACTCAGAACGCTTCCTGCAAAGTGTTTTCATTTACAGCAGGGAGTTGTATTTTGTTATTGCCCAGTATTTTTCAGTTTCCTTTCTGAGGGATTCGGTAAGAACACAGCAGGGACCATTTAGAAGTGAGTTCTATAGGGCACTGACTGAGAAAGTATTTTTTGAGAGATTGTGGGGAAAGACTCATAAGGCTTAGGAGGTTCACACGTAGGAAAACTAGTGAAGCATTTCAAAGAGAGAGGATTAGGGAACATGTTCCCATGTAGCTCCTCACTTTCTCAGGTGCTAAGTGCAAACCATAGTCCCTTGTATTATCTCTGCTGTCTGGAGGGCTACTGTGTCTCTGATTTTATCAGAAGTCTTTTGATACTTTGTTTCCTTCCTGTGGCTGCAGGTGCTCTACCACTACAGCTGCTAGAGTCAGATGATTGTGTGAGAATCTGGGTATTCATATCAAAAGTGATTCTAATTTTTGGGTTTGAAGAGAGAGGCTTGAAAATTATGGTCAGGGAGTGCATCTACATGGGATGTTTACTGCGCAGTAGACTAATTAGTTGCACAGTAAATGTGTCAGCATCTACACATCCACCCTGTTAGGCTGAAGTAAACTAATTAACTTTGCAGCAGGATAGTACTTGTAAAAACTCCACAGCAGCACATGTGTAGATGCTGGAGAGGCTGGTTGGGGCACAAGGGTGCTTCAGTGTGGGAGCTGTTTGCTGGCTAGTACCACGCTGAAGCATTCTTGTGCCTCATCCAGCCCCACCCACCACAGCATATTCAGCCATGGGGAGCAGCCCCCCCCTGCCACCTGGGGCTGCTCCACCCTGGCTCAACATGCTGTAATCCCAGATGTATATGTAGATGTGCATCTGGCAGCAATAAGCTCCAGAGTGATGAACTCCAGAGCTTAATGCTGTACTTTAATAGACACATGTAGATGTGTCCTGGGTATAGCCAACAGGATTAGGAACTAGATGGCAAAGATTCTGAGTGACATTATTTTAAGCCAATCTTGTGATTTGAGAGGTCTGATTCAGGGGTATTTTTTGGGCGATATTTTAAAGAGTGTTGGGATATCTACCTACTTTCCCTTGAATTATAGTTACTTAACACTGAGAGAAGCTTGCTTAACTGCTTTCTGACATATATGATGAAATAGAGTCTTACTAGGTGCATCTACATGAGATACTTTACTCAAGATTAATTACTGTGCAGTAAGCATCACTGTCTACATGTGCAGACACTTACTGCACAGTAATTTGCTCTAATTGTGAGTACATTTTCTACCTGTAAATACAAGTAGCAAATTTACTTACAATTATTTAGTGTACAGTTTGGCACATGTAGATGGCCAAATGTGATTCTTAACTCCCAGCCCCCACTTCGTGATCACAATCAGGGAATGGGCACTGGGAGATTCTTATCTTCTAGCCCTAGCTCTGTGGTTGCAGGTCCCAGGCTCCATGACTGTGGAGCCCAGATAAGAGTCTCCCATCCCCATCCCCAGTCATGATTGCAGTGGGGGCTGGGAGCTCCCTGCTGCCAGATCAAGGAGATATTGTCCTTGCCTAGGATCTGGTGGTGGAGCATGCTCTGGCAGCAGGCAGCTCTTGGGGATCTGGAACAATGTCCCAGTCCCTGCCAGGAGACACGTGTCTCCTGGCCCCGTGCTCCCTGCCATCCCCTGGGATAGCACCCAGGGGGTGACTAGAACTCCTCTTGGCTGCTGCAGGGGGCTGTTGCAGGGCCAGCAGGGGTGGGACCAGACTGCTGCCATGAGCAACAAATCTGCTTCTGTGTCCCTGCGTGTGTAGATGCCTACCTGGGTTTGGTTTACTCTAGGCCAGGGGTTGCCAACCCCCAGCACGCATGCCAAGCATGGCATGTGAAGCCATTTTGCTTGCCATGCCATGACTAGCCCCAGCTCTGGGTAGCTGCTGCCAGTGACAGAGCCCGGGCTGCTCCCAGCAGGGCTTGCAACATCCCAGCTGCCTGCTGGGAGCAGCCCAGGCTCCCGGCTGGCAGCAGCTACCCAGAGCCGGGGCTGGCTGTAGCCAGGAGGCTGCAAACAGTCGTACCAGGCTCTGGAGCCCTGGCATCAGCTCTGTACTGGCGAGTGCACCTGCGCCTTGAAGCTGGAAGTGGGGGAGGGGCCTGAGGCAGCGCAGCCCGAGTCTCTCCCCCACTCCCAACATGGAGCTGATGATTGGGCTCCGGAGCCCAGCGCAGCTGTTTGTAGCCAGCCTGGGCTCTGGACAGTTGCAGCAAGTAGTGGGCAGGCTGCAAACAGCTGCATTGGTCTTCACAGCCCCAGCACCAGCTCCATGCTGGTGGCGACTGTGCATGCACCTCAGGGCAGACAGCAGGGCTGCGCTGCTCCTTCCTGGCTGTTCCTTAGCCCCTACTGCCTGGCCTCTGTGCAAGGAGGTAAGCATTGTAATAAATTTGTTTTTGAAATGGGGTGCCTCTCAATTTGCAAATGTTATGGAGGAGTGCCTTGAGTCTAACAAGTGGTTCCTTGAGTCTAGAAAGGTTGAGAAACACTGCACTAGAGGAAGCAGCAGATCTTTTCTTGTAGTACACACTGGGTGCACATTTACTGTGCAGTAATGTGAAATACTGTGCAGTACTGGCGCATGTCTACACATGCACACCCATACTGTGCAATAACTATGGTGACTTATGCTGACTTGGGTGTAAATTTGCATCATGCAGGTATCAAATTTATGCCCAATTAGTTACTTCACAGTAATGCACATGTAGATGCATTACTGCACAGTAACCAGGGGCCCTCCCTGCTGGGTCCACCCAGCTCCCCTCCCCAAAGGCTGGGCTGCCCTCTGGCAGCTTCCAGCTGCAGCTCATCCTGTCCACTAGCCAGAAATGCTACTCGCCACAGCTGAGTGCTGTAAAGGACTGCAGCCTGCTGCTTCCCCTGCTCAGCCCTCAGAGCTCCCCAGGGCTCCTGTCTGGCTGGCTGTGGCAGAAGGGCATTACCAGCTTCCTGTTCCTATGCACACCCAGCACAGTCTTTGCAGCTGTGCACACATGCTGTGGCACACTTGCTTCTGCTACACAGTTTCCAGTCCCTGGCTGTGCGCTGCTGCTGAGTGCTTCTGAGCGCTGTTCAGGGCCAGCCAAACAGGAGCACCTCCATGGGGGCTCAGAGAGCTGGCACGGGAGGCACCACCATCTCTATATCCTCCTTGGCTAGGCCCGGCCCTGCCCATGTGCCCATGGCTGAGCTGAGCACCCTGGGCTCTAAGTGGACCCAGGAGGTGGTGTGAAATCTTGTGGCCCTCTGGGTGGATGCAGCGGTCCAGATGCAGTTTGCGTGGGGCAAGCGCTTGATCACCCATGTTTATGAAGCCCTATTGGGTGGGATGCATCAGAAAGGCCACTCCCGGTTGGTGGCAATGCCGCATAAAGGTCAAGGCCTTGTGCACACAGTGGGTGGCTGTGACCAACTGCAACTGTCATGCCTGCAAGACCATGCCCTTTATGCGGGAAATGACCAGAATTTTGGTGTCCCAGAACCCAGGCGTCAACCCTGTGGTTTTCACCAGTAGACCTGGCAGAGCCCTGGCCCCACTCTGACCCCTCTGGCCATGACATCTCCCCAGGGAAGGGGCCTTTGGGTGCTCAGTGTCCCACTCTGCCTACCTCCCTGGCTGCTGCACCCACTAGCAGCTCAGGGAGCCCTGGCCAGCAGCTTTCTCACCAGCTCTGCACCCCACCCTGCCCTGGCATGAGGAGTGGCCAGCCACAACATTGCTGGCCACCAGCAGTACCAGCTCCTCCCTGGGGGAAAGCTGGCTGGGTACTGGCCCACCAACCACCATGGGCTGCAGACACTGGCTGCAGCAACTCGCCCATGTCAACAGGAGTCCAATATTGAGCTGCCAATACAGGGTAAGTCCTGTATTAGGGAGAGAGTGCTCTCAGTCCCCACCCCAGCCCCTGCCCCCACTCCCCACCTTGCTCACCCACACTTCCCTGGCCCCAGGGCCCCAACTCACAGCACACAGAGCAGCAAGACGCAATTCAAAACTTTGTTGGGCACTGTGTGTCCCCAGACCTGAGCAAACACAGGCCTTGCACTCCAAGGAACATGTCGGTGCCAGTGGCGATGCATGTCCTCTGGTGCAGAACATCTTATCTTTGAACTGTTGCAAACTTACAAAAGCCTCTGCAGGGTCAACATCTGGATGCAGGGGAGAGCCCATCAGCCCCAGTGGGGATATGTGGGATCGAGTCACCTCCACCCACTGCTAGAGCCACCTGGATATGCCAGCAATGGACACAGTGTGCTCAGGACCAAACTGTCTTGCTCCAGCAGCTGGTGGCAGTGGCTGAGGTGTGGGAGTAGGTGTGGGATCAGGTGCAGGAGGAGTGGAAGCTGGCATGGTGGGTGGAGGATGACACCCGGGAGGAAGCATTCTACTGGGCAATGCAGGAGCACTGGGGCCAGATGGAAGCCCCTAAGGAGTGCCGCATTGCACTCCTTGAGCAGCAGGCCAAGAGCCAGGCCTGGGCAGTGGTGGCTGTGGATGCTGACCACCAGACCCGGGATGCCCTCCTGGGCCTGACAGCCATGCCCATGCCCCCTGGTGACTGGCCCCTGGCTCTGGCCCCACAAGGCCTCTCACTCCCATCCACTGGCCTTCCTGGGATCTGGAAGGAGATCCTCTGGTGCCTCCCACCTGCAGAAGCCCCAGCCTCAGCCCTGCCACTTCCCATTAAGGCCTGGCTCTGCCGCTTACCCTGGCTCCACTCAGCCAAGAAGCTGCTGGAGGTTCCATGTGCAGCCCCAGCAGGGGATGCTGTCCCTTCTGGGCCTGGACTTGGGTTGCTGGGAGAAGCACCTCCTGCCCTGCAGGAACACTGGCCACCTGCACCACAAGAAGAACGCATTGCCTGCCAACCGTCATGGTTGCTGTGGTCCCTCAGCCCTGCATGCCAGGACCTGGGGAGCGGGTTGGACACTTACACATTGTTTTCAGTTTGGGACACATGGTGCTTTACTGGGGGTGGGTGGGGAGGGTGGTGGAGGGGCACTGTTGGTGGAAGCAGCTGCAGGTGCTGTGTCTGCTGACCAAGAGGAGGGAGGGATGGGGTGGGTTTTGCACAGAAAATAAAGTTGTTATAGTTTCACCCATGTTTGTGTCCTGGAGTGTTGCCTTAAGATGGCTGTCATGTGCTGCCTCTGGAGCTCCCCCTGGTGGCTTCAGGGGAACATGGCAGGCTGCTCTGACAGGACTAAATCTAGTCCCAGGTTGACTGCATGTGTAGACTCTAGCCTATTCCTGCTTACTGCACAGTAAATGCATGTGGTTGCACCTACACATACATTTTAATGTGAAGTAGACTATTTTACTGCTCATTAAACATCACATAAAACCCAGTGACATTATACTAATGCGCAGTAAAAGAGTCTACTGCACATTAAGCATCACTAAAAAAGCATGCAAATGCATTAATGCAAATTAGCACAACCTATTGTTCATTAATTTAGTATCTCACATTGGAGGTACTAAATGTAATGTGCATTAGAAAAGGTACCTTAATGCACTTATAGACACACCCACTGAGTGAAGACAACAGAACAAAAAAATCACTAATGTGCCCTTCAGTCATGCACTGAAAGTAAAAATAACAGCAATACTTCATAGTTCCTACTCAGAAGCATTTCAATACTTTTCTACTATATTTTTGCTGAGATGCCCACATTACTCAGTAACTTACAAATCTGACTCCAGGAGATCTCTCCCCATCTCCCACAGTTACAATTTGAAGGTTTTGGATAGCTGAATTCCTCCGCTGGATTTTGTAAAGCTGTTCACACATGAACCAACATTTATTTCACCTTATTTAATGTTTTGTGGAAGAACAAGACATTTTGGCCTTTATTTATTATTAGACAATTTCCTGTCAAGAATGATGTGGAGGGTGGGGAGGGAGGGGGGGAGTGGACGGGGATGGAGCCCCGGGCACCCCCCATCTGGGGCCACTCTTCCATCCCTTCTGCTGCTTGGGGTTAGGACCCACTCTCCCCCTCCCCACCCCAGTGGCAGGGTGAAGGGAGGAGTGGGCCCAGGCCCGATGCGAGGGAGGATGGCCTGACAGTGAGGAGAAGCCAGGCCACTGTGGCCAGTGGGTGGGGGTGGGGAGCACTAGGCCCAGGCCAACCCAGTGGCAGTGGTATGACAGGAGGAGCAGGCTCAGGGCCAATGCGGAGGAGAAGGGATGGGGAAGGAGTGAGCCCAGGCCTGATGTGGGGAGGAGGCTTGTTCCTCTCCTCTCCCCACAGCTGCCATGTTGGGCTGGGCGGGGCCGGGCCCTCTGTCTCCCCCACTGCTGCAGCAGGCCCAGTTTGGGTTTGCTTCCCCTCCCCGTGTTGGACCCGGGCCCAGTCCTCCCCTGGCCCCACTTTCACCACCGATGCTACGGTGTGTCCACTCCTCTCCTACTGTGTTGGGCCTGCTTGGGGATGGGAGAAACGAGGGAGGGGGCTGATCTAGGGGAGGGGGGTGGGGGAGGACTGGGCGAGGGCCCAAGGTGGGGAGGAGGCAGCCCACTCCTTCTCTCCCCCAGCTGCTGCCATGGCTGTGTCAGGCTGGGCCCACTGTTTCCCCCCACCACGGTGGGCTGGCTTTACCCCACACAAGCCCTCACTCTGTATTGGGCCTGGGCCCGTTCCACGCCTGTGTTGGGACCAGGCCCACTCCCCTCCCCTCCCCCCCCTTGTTACCTGCACCCTCTGCGTTACCTGCACCCCCACTGTCCCTTCCCACCCCCTATGTTGCTGCTGCCTCCATTAGCTCATACTAATGAACTTCCCCCCACTCTGTCCCCAGTTGTCAGCCAATCAGAGTGCGAATAACGTGTAATGGACAGACAGACAGACAGGCTTAGGCTTTATAATATCAGGTGTTTTATCAAAACATTCTAGTAATAATCTCCCATCATTTTCCCTCCTTGAAATGAAATCTATGTACTGAATTATTTTGTCTGACACTAATGTCAATCCAGAGGATCTCTGCTAAAAAGAAAGAGTTATTCTCTGTTTGATCAATGAAACAGTGGGCAGTATTTGTATGGAGCAGAGAACAAGGTTCAGAGCAATTGTGCTATGTGAATGAGGGGGGTGCAGGGTCCTAGTATGAGAGAACAGAGTGCACTGGCTGCTATTGGCCCACCACTCATCCACAGTCCCATAGAAATGGAAATTTGGAGGCAGGGCAGGGAGTGTCAGTGTCATGGCTCCGGGAGCCATAGTGTGGTCATCCCTGCTGTAGGACGACATACTGTTTTCCCTGTTACACCATCATGAACCTAGATATATTGGACAGGACTTAGTAGCAGGATCATGTGTACTGTTTTCAGATACTTGCCCCTCTTTTTCTCTGGAGTTTATTGAAAGTTTAAACTGTAATATAATAGAGCATAATGTTTGCCACCTCTTCTTTTCCCTCCAGACTATGAGTCTATTCTGTTCAGTCCTCCTGGTCCTTAATCCTGTCTCTGACCAGAGCACCACTGGGCAGTAGCTGCCAGCTCTCCAGCTGCCTTTGAGAGTTGGTGGGCACTGTCTGGGGTGTTCTGCTTGGTGTCCCCTGAGGGTGCTCTTGTTTTGACGCTCTGACCCAATTGTACATCTCTTTAGTCATTTTTTGTCCAAAGTAATCAGTTGTTTTTTTTGTCTCCATTGGTCCTCAATTAGTGGGGGCCACTAATAACATGGTGGGCCTTGGCCCATGACCTAGATGAATAACAAATAGGTCTGCTGGTCCTTAGAGGGGTAAGATATTCTGCACCAGGAGTCATGAATCCATTTAAAGTCAGTGGCAGTCAGTCACCCTCCAATTATGGCTGCATATTCTGTGCATTCCTTTCATAGCATCTAATGAAACAAGCTCTTATACAAGAAAGCTTAAGCATTTTTGATTCAGTTAGTCTATAATGTGTGTCACTACCCTGCCTTCTACATGTAACACCCCACTGTGGGGTGCTAATGACTGCCAGTGGCAATTTGTAACAGCTCTCTGAGAGAATAGGTAACTATTTACAAAATGTATTATGTACTATATTATATGTAAATATATGAATATAAATTAATATGTATGTGTGTATACACACACATACATGTATTAATTTATATTCAGATATTTACGTACACACCTATTTATATTTGTATATATCCATTGCTATTAGGGCTGTGTGAAATTTTGCCACCAGTTTTGTTTCGAGGCTGTTTCAACCTGTTTTGAGGTCAAAACAGCAACATCAAAATGAAACAGATATGGTCAAAACAGCCTCGAAACAAAATGAGGCAAGTCAAAACATTTTGCCGTTTCGATACTGTTTTGACATTTTGCCCATAGGCTATAATGGGGATGGTCAAAACAGCCTATAATGTTGTCATTTCTTGACAGATTTGGATAAAGCTTGCAGAAATGGTAGCCCCTCCTGAGAGCATAAAGCATGCCAAGTTTCAAGATGATAGATGCAGGGGGTTCAGAGAAACTGCACCCCAAAGTCTTGAAAGCCAGACGTGTCATGTGTATGTGTTAAGCCACAGCAGGGTCAAAACTACAGGAATGCTAGCCCCTGCTGAGGCCACAAAGTCTGCCAAGTTTCAAGGAGATAAGTGCAGGGGTATGGGGGAACCTGTACCTCAAGCTGTGGACAAGCAAAACTCATGACATGGGTTGACACTGTGTGTGTTAAGGCAGAGAAGGGTGAATGCTGCAGGAATGGTGGCCCCTGCTGCAGTCACGAAGTATGCCAGGTGTTGAGGAGACAGGTGCAGGGCTTCTGGGTTCTGGGGCCCTGCATCTCTGGCTGCCGACAGACAAAACTCATGTCATGGGTGCTTGTGCAACTGTCTGTCTTGGGGCACGGGGGAGGGACATCTACTGCAGGCCTGGTTGTTAGGCCTTGCTGTGGCCACCAAGCCTGCCAGCTGTCAAGGAGATAGGTGCAGGGGGGTTCTGGAGCCCTGCACCCGTAGCTGCTGACAGGCAAAACTCATGACATGGGTGGTTGTGCAACTGCTGCCTCTCATCAGGCAGCAGGACTGAAATCCCCCCATCACATGCCACCACAGACCTGGGGGTAATAATTGACCACAGTATGAACATGAGCTGGCAGTGCAATGCTGTAGCCAGCAGGGCCAACAATACACTGGCATGCATCAATTGATGCATCTCCAGCAAAACCATTGCAAAGAAGTGATTCTTCTGCTCTACTCAGCTCTTCTCAGCACTGGTGAGATCACAGCTGGAATACTGCATCCAGTTCTGGGCTCTGCACCTACCATCCCTACAGTTTTCAGTCCCCTGTGCCTTAACACACACAGTGTCACCTATGTCATGAGTTTAGCTTGTCAGCAGTTTGAGGTACAGTTTACCAGAAACCCCTGCACCTATCTCCTTGAAACTTGGTAGGCTTTGTGGCCTCAGCAAGAGCTACCATCCCTGCAGTTTTCACCCCACTGTGGCTTAACACACACATACACATGACATGAGTTTTGCTTTCAGGACTTTGAGGTGCAGTTTCCCAGAAACCCTGCACCTATCACCTTGAAACTTGGCATGCATCATGCTCTTAGCAGAGGCTACCATTCCTGCATCTGAATCAGCCAAAAGGCAACAAAGTTATAGATATTTTATTGGTTCCCCATTATACACTATGGTCAAATCTCTGAATCACTAAATCTTTTCCAAATTGATTCAGAAGCTCTGAATCGATTCAGAAAGCCTAAAGCTTCCAGCAATTTGATTCAGATTAATAGATTCAGCCTCTGAATCATCTGAATCATCTCTGAATCTGAATTGTGATCCAAAGCTTTGCACAGCCTTAATGATTAACTTCAAGTCAGAAGACAAAACATATTGCTTAAAATAAGCATACCTATTTACAACTATGATGGGGAAAAAACTACAATTAAGTGAAATATATCAATTAATTTAAATGACTCTAGCTATTCAACACATATGACATACCACCAGTGCCCCCTGATGTAATTTAGTACTAAGAGGTGAGCAGGTTTAGATTGTTATGAGGCACTCTCTAGAGTATTTTAATTATAATATTGCATTGAGCAATTATGAATATTTGGACATGCCATGCATAATAGAGTTATGGGAAACATTGTGTCACATTGAGGGAGACAGATTGACATGAAAAACAGATTGATTATAAGAAAATAAACCCATGCACATATACAAGGACCTTTAAACAAAAGATCATGACACCAGCCCACTAAATCATTGATAGAGGGGTCTGGTGTACTGTGATTCCTCTCGTGTACATCTATCTGAAAACTATTGTATTTATGTTCATAATCTGCCAGTCAGCCTAGTGGCTTGTTATCCTACTGAAACAGTGGAGCTTTAGTTGTTCATCACCTCTCCAAATCAGTCTGATCATCTATTAAACTAACCATCCCAAAATGTTAATGCACTAAGGATGCATCAACATGAGGCACTTTACTGCACAGTAGATTAATTAACTGTGTAATAAAGCATCATTGTCTACATGTGCAGGTGCTTACTATACTGTCAATTACTCAATTGCATTGCAGGTAGCAAATTAACCACAGTGTAGTTACTGCACAGTAGCACACGTGTAGATGCTCTTTGCCTGCCCCAGCCTGGCCTTTAAAATGCTGCAGTGACACCAAAGTCTAGTGCCACCTGCTGCCTGCCTTTGGCCACTGAGTCCCACACCAGCGGCCCCAAGCCAAGTGTAGCAGCCTGTCTAGACCCCAGTACTGACCCAAGCCCAGCCCCACCACCTGCCTGCCTGTTCTGCACCTTGCCCCTGTGCTGTGTGCTGCATTCACCTTCCCAGGCCTAGCAGACCCAGACACATGCCTGCAGCCCTAAGGGCCAATGAGGGTGTCATGCTGGCATTGTCCCTGACACCACACACCACATCACAGGGGCCCAACTGGTCCCAGGATGAGACTATGGACTTCGTTGCACTGTGAGGCAAGGCTGAAACCGAGAGCCACTTTGCCTGGGGTGGACGCTCCAATGCCCTTATCTATGAGGGCCTGATGGTCTGCATGTAGGAGTGCAGGGGCAACTGGGAGGCACACCAATGCTGCATAAAGGTCAAGGCCCTGCAGGCACAGTGGATCCATATCACCAACCACAGCTGCCAGCACAGGGTGCCTGCCAGAGCCTCTGACATGGCCTGGCAGCAGTGATGAGATGTTAGTGGGGGATGGTCCCTTGGGGCACCAGGAGCACATCTGCCATGGCCCCACCCTCAGCATCATCCAGCAGCTCCCTCATCCCAGGCCAGTTCCTGCCTTGCCAGCTCTGGGTATTCAGCCCCACCCAGGAGGCCAACCCAGGGATGGCATTGGCCACCCTCATGAGCTCCTCCCTGGAGAGGGCTGCTGCCTCCAGGAGAGGGAGCTCCCTCCACCCCAAGCCCTGGTACCATGGGTCTGGCAGCAACAGAGGAGATGGTCTGACCTGCAGGAGGAGAAAGGGGGAGTGGGCCTGAAGCACCCACAGCAGGGTCAGGAAAGACAGGCTATCTGCAGCAAGCAACCAGTGGCCCTCCTGCCCTGATGGAGTGAGTGCAGGCAGGGGGCTCAGCTGGTGGCTGCCTGTATTAGGGCCTACCCAGATGACTTACCATGGTCCCTGGGCACCTGTGTGCACACAACCCCATATCTGATGCAAGACAGTGCACAGCCCCCTGGTACAATGCATGTTATCTCAGAAACCTTGCAAACTCTCACAAACCACCTCTTTCTCCTGGCTCTGCAGGTCCAGCAGCTGCATGCAGGGGAGAGACACCAGCTGTGCACAGGGATGAACCTTCTTTGTCACCTCCAGCTTTGTCTGGGTCCTCTGTATGCTCTAGCTCTGGCAGCGGCAGACCCAGGATTGGACCCTGCTGCTGGACTGGCTGGTCACCATAGCAGACGAGTGCCTGGTGGACTTGCAGGCCTGGTGCATGTGTAGGGTTACCGTACCCCTGGGTTTTAGCAGACATGTCCTCTTTTTTGGCCCCCTGTGCTGCGTCCAGCTGGGTCTTTTAAAATAAGAGCAAAATGTCTGGGTTTTTTGCTGTTCTTCTGCCGTCGCAGGCTGGATGCACTGTGGTGGGAGAAAACTCCCTGGAGTTCGTTGTTTAGCTGCATAGGAACCAGACAACGCGGGTAAAGAATTGACAGCAGTATATTTGCTCGAGCAATGACCATTAAGCCAGCAAAAAGGCAAAATGGCCCCCCCTAAAGGGTGGGGCGTTCTTTTATACTTTTTACAACAAGGCAAGATTACAGGGTTAACAAAAAGCAACACTTGGGCGGTGCTTCACAGATCTTCAGAACAGCATATTTCTATTAAGCTGAACTAGCACTTTCTAAAAGCTAAAAGTTAAGTAACAGTAACATTATGATAGGTTAGCAAAAACTTGCACAGTAGTAGATACTTCTTAAGGACATGATCACTGTACTTAGAACAATGGCTTCTTTGTCTTATCTTGTTCCTTGCTGTAGCTGATTTTTACAGCACACAGACACAGATTCACTTGCTGCATTTTACTCAGAAAATGGTTAACACAGTTAAAATGATTACTTAACACAAGCAAAGGCTTAGCTATCATTCTGCCTTGTGGTCAGTGGCATTGCTAGGCCACAGGTCATGCCTTGTATTCAGCTGCAAAGCTAATACTTCTTAATAATCCAAATTATTGTTAACCTAACTATTTTATTTCAGGGTAATAACAAACATGCTCACCACAGCTCACAGCTGCGAACAGTGGGCAAGGTGATTGGCTGTTGGGGGTCACGTGACCCTGACAGTTAATCACCTTGTGGGAAAGCAGAGGAACAGCAAAAAACAGCCAGGGGGAGGGAAGGTGGGACAGACAGCAGGAGAGCAATGCAGGAGCTGATTGGGCAGCAGGGCTGGGGGGCAGGGGGCTGTGGTCAGGGGTGGGGGGCATCACTGGGTAGGGGGACCTGTGGGTGGGGAGTGAGGGGCACCAGCAGGGTTTGGGGGAGAGGGGCCACAGATTGGGGGTAAGAGGCACAGCCTGAGCTGCTGGAGGGCTGCTGGTCAGGAGTGAGGGGCATTGGCAGGGCTGGGGGCAGGGGGCTGTGGGTTGGGACTGAGGGGCACCAGCAGAGCTGTGGGAAAAGGGCAGAGGGCTGCAAGTTGGGAGTGAGGGGCACCTGCAGGGGGGCAGGAAATGTTGGTAGGGATTGAGGGGCACCAACAGGGCTGGGAGGGGGGCAGGGGGCTGTGGATCAGGAGTGAGGGGCACAGGGGATGGGATGGATGACTGGGGGCTGGGTGTGCAGGGCACTGGCAGTGCCAAGAGACTGTGGGTTGGGAGTGAGGGGCACTGGAAGTGCTGGGGCACTGGAAGTGCTGGGGTCAGTGTGTCCAGAGTGAGGGACAGCAGCAGGGCTGGGGGGTGGCTTGTCAGTGAGGGGCAACAGAATGGGCAGGGACATGACACTGGCAAGTCACTGCCCCCTCCACCATCATATTCTCCCCCCCCTGCTCCCCATGACAGGTTTCCTCTTTTCTGGACCTAAAAATATGATAACCCTAAAGATATCACACACAAGTGGGAGAGGCTTATGCAGAAGATGGAGAAGAGGGCCCAAGAGGACCAGACATTCCAAAAGAGACTTCTGGCCCTCAAGGGAGAGGCACATTGTCCTCCTTGAGAGGATGGCGAAGGGCCAGGAGCAGCAGGCCACTGTGGTGACCAGGGAACTGAAGGCCATGAAAAAGGACTGCCAGGTGCACCACCATCCTGGCCCTGGTAATAACCTTCATACTGCCCGCTGCCCTGTCCCCAGTCCTAGCCCTGCTGGCAACCACCCATACACAAGCCCCCTAGTGCTCCAGCACCCACCCTAGGTCCCATTCCAGTGCCCCCCCCACCCGCACCTGGGTCACCCCCTACCACTGGTGCCAGCTCCATGCAGTCCATAAGTAGAAGCTTCCTTCACCAGGCTCAACACTGCACATGGACCCTGCTGGCCCTGGCCCCAGGTAGCAGGAGGGGGAGCCAGTAATGCTGGCAGAGCAGCAGCCACTCTCACCCCTGGGCAACCACCCCACCCACTGACCTCACTGCGGGGTGCAGAAGTCTGGCCATGCATGGTCAGGGCTGGGATGCTGGGCACCTGTCCTGGGCTCCACTCCATAGACACCTCCACCCCACTGTCCCCCACCCTGGGAGGGCACACAGAGCACTGCACATAGTCCACATGGGGAAGAGAGATGCTTTATTGGTGGTGGGTGGGCTGGTTGGTGGTGGGGTTTTGTGGTTTGGTGGGGAGAGAAGAGGGATTCTGTGGTTCAGGGGGGAGTGGGTAGGGGAGTCTGCTGTTAAGGAGGGAGGAGGGGATGAGGTCTGGGTTTGTGGAGATGAATAAAGTCCTTTCCAGATAAGTGTCCACAGTGAGCGTGGTGTTGGGGGTGCATGGTGGGCCTGGGGTTCATGGCCATCTGTCCAGGTGGCCTATAGCATTGGATTCAGGAGCAGATGGTCTGCCAGCACCTCTTGCACCCAGTGCCATGGCCTCCACTGCCAGATGTGCAGCTTGCCTGGGGCCTTGCTAGGGTGGGGGTGGGGGTCCATCACTGTCACTGATGCTGCAGCTGGCATTCACAGTGCCAGGCATCCTTCACTGGCTGCATCTGCTCCCCCCAAACCTCATGAAAGAGTTCCTCCCAGGCTTCACAGATGTTATGAATTGCACAGGCTATGACTGTGGCCCAGGGGATGTTGGGCTCTGTGACCTCAAGGCAGGTGGTGAGGGTGTACCACCATCCCTTTAGGCAGCCAAAAGTGCACTCCACCAGTGCATCTCAGGCATCAGTTGAAATCTGCCTGGCTGGGGTCCAGCTGGCTGTTGTAGGGTCTCATGAGCCAAGGGAGGAGTGGGTAAGTGGGATCCCGAATGAGGAGGGGCAGGACTGCCACCTTGCCCAGCTGGGGATCTGGCACCCTTGGTATGAAGTGTCTGCTTTCCATCAGGGTTGACAAAAGACATGAGCATCATGGGCCAGCATTCATGTTGGTGAAGGCATCCCATTGGTTGACAAAAGCCTTGAGCATGATGGAATGAAAGCTTCACTGGCTTTAATATGGGTGGTCAGCGTGAGATGGGCAGGGGATGGGGACGTGCATCCCATCCAGGATCCTGATGCACTGGAGGAAGCTCAGGGTGCAGTGCCCCACCACCACCTCTAGGGGGACATTGACCCAATGCATGGTGTGCCCCAGCACATCCTGGAGGGCACTGTAGACCCCTAGAATGGCCTCCCTGGTGGTTGGCTTGCCCATGCTGAAGAGATGGCTAACATAGCACAGGCTGGCAGGCATGACCAGCTTGAGCATAGCAATGGCCAGCCAAGTCTCCATGGGAAGGGGCAGTGGCATGGTAGTTGCCTACCATTCCAGAGGTGGACAGAGCTGGTCAAGGATCTCCTGAAAGCTGACCCAGGTGCTCATTGTCTCAGCCCTGGCTGGACAACTGGACCCATAGATGGTGGGGCTGAAGCCCTCGGAGCTCGTGGATAGCACCTGTGGTGGCATCAATGTGAACATTGTTGGCATCCCTGCTGGGGTCTGGGCAACAAGCCAGAGGCTGGTATTTATCAGCATGGGGGCAGGGGACCTCAGACACAATGTTGAGCCTGGCCATGTGGCTGTGCAGCAGAGAGTGGTAGGCAGAGCCGAGACTGACCTGGGCCAGGCAGTGGTCACCACAGTGGTGAAGCACAGTGAGCAGGGTGGCAAGCAGGAGCCTGGGATATGGGTCATCACTCCCAGGGACCGGGGGTGGAGCAGCCACTGCATAATGGGCACAGGCTTTGGCAACAGTTGAAGAGGGCTATGCTAGCATGCTGCAGGCTGCTCTGAGTCAGAAATGCAGGTGACCAGGGAGCACCACATGAGGCTGCCTTTTAAAGAGTTCCCTTGGCCCCAGGCAGCTGTGGCCAGCTCCCCCTGGCTGCTGCAGGGGGACAGAATAGTGCCGGAGGAGGTCTAGAGCAGGCTAGTGCCATGAAAAGCAAATCTGCTCCCAAATTGCTGCCAGGGTGGGTTTACTACACAGTAAATTACTGTGCAGTAAAGCCATATAGTATTAATTGGACATGTAGATGTGGCCTAGATATATAAACTGTTCTACATTTTTATGTTTATGAAATGTTATGACAAATGAAACAAAAACTGTAATGAACTGTGGAGTATACCACTGGAGGGAAGAATCTGTGTCATACCCATAGTAGTTGAGATCCAGAGCACTGTCATCCTACATAGGACATGGCACAGGGGCTGTGTCTACATGTTCATTAATGTGCTGTAATTATGGCACATTAAGTTTAGTACCTGTAATGACAGGTGTTAACTTAATTCACCATAATTGGCACTATAGTGCATTAGCATAGATTAATGTTTTTTTTTGTGATGCTACTGTGCATTCGATTAAATCTACTGCTCATTAGTGCATTAGCATGGGCTTTTCCCACTGCACTAATGCGCTGTAGAATTAGTGTTCTGACCATTAAGCATCTCGTGTAGACATGCCCCACCAACAGGAGATGATTGTTTTTGAGCTTTTTTGATTAAAAAGGAGAAACTTTCAACAGGTCAACAGGCAAAATTGTAGTAGGAGAATTTAAAACCAATTTTGAAGTTTTTCATGTCATCTTTTGTGTGGGTTAATACATTGGGTACTCTTGTCTCTGACACAGTTTCTGTTTCCTTCTTAAAGCTTTAAAAAACCTATTACTGTTCTTCAAATTACATATGAATATGACTTGTGTGGGATATGCATGTATTTTTAGCTATCAGCCATGTCCCATATTCGTCCCATATGCAAACAATCCAAATGTTCTGGCACTTTCAAAAAAGCAGTTAACTCCCTTGCAGATAGATGTTAACTACACAAAGGTTATAAATAAACTTGAGGAGTTCTTTGCAGTTCAAGAGACTAAAGAAAATGCCCCAGCAGGGCAAGTACTTACCTGAAAAAAATCTTAATGCATAAAAGTAAAATTGATAAGAACATGTTAAAGGCTGGATCATCAGAAAGGAATGGAAACCTGATCTAAGGAACAGTCCCTGCCACACAGAGCCAATGGATCCACTTCCTCTCTCTCAATGCATTACCACTGATTCATGTTCTCACTGCCTTGCTTGCCCTGCATATCAGCAAGAGGTGTGGGGGTGAGAAAGGCTGAAGTTAACACCCACTGTTATATGCTGCTGACTCAAACACTCAGCTTCATTTCAGACATTCATGTTACTATGTCTTAAAAGGGCTATGGCTATTTTCAACAAATGTTAGTTTAAGCAAGGTGAAAGAAGCTCCTAGTGTCAGACAGCTGACCAGAATTTACAGGGAAACAGAGATACCACCTCTGCACTCAAAGACCTTACCAAAAATTACTAGGTAGCATTGAAAATTTAAATTTTAAGCAATGTTCTTCATGGGGAAGTGTGTATGAGCAAGGTGGTATATCCTGTATTGCTTGTACATTCTGGAGTCACGGGGTGGTGCATGAAGATACAGCATAGAATAGAGACTCCTACTGTTTTAGTGTGAATAGGCCTAAATTACCAGTTCCATAGCTGAGTAGTTGTAGTTTTGCACAATTTAGGGAGTGGGATTCTTATTCCCCTCATAGTGCTCGTTTGCAAGTCAATCAGAGACAGAGGTCAGGGCAAGGGAACAATAAAAGTAATTTTTCTATCTAAATCAACACATTTCACTCTCAGCTGTATGATAGAAAAGGTGTCTAGAGACTTAAAGGTGGAGAGGATTGTCAGTAAAGATACAGTGGCACTGATTATAAAATAGGAATATTAACCCAGATATTCTAGTCAAGTTCCCCTTTTTCCATAAACATGTTATGCTTCTATGTATTACCCTCTAGCTTCCCTTTACAGCTTTTTCACTCTTGTCATAAACTGTTTATATAGTGTTATTGTGTGAAATTCTATGAGAATTATAGACTCTAGAGGGAGTTAACTCATATGAACTATATTCCAGCTTGTGACAGGCTCACGACCACTGCACACTGCCTTTTTGGTTATGTCACACCTGGATCTACTTGCCTAACACAACTTGTTGTTGAGTGGGATTTTACCTCTGGAGGTGTTCAGTAGTCTCCCTAGGACCCTGGATGACTCTGCTGTCTAGGGCTGTGTGAAGCTTCGGGTGGTGATTTTATTCAAGGAGATTTGACCCGATTTGGTGGCTGAATCTCTGAATCCGAATAAAATCAGAGGACCAATTCAAAGGTACAAATTGATTCAAAGCTCTCTGAATCTTTGCCAAAGATTCAGAGAGCTTTGATGATTCAGACAGTCCCCAGTGGCTGCACCTCCCTGCTGCAGCCACTCTGAGCTGGTAAGTACTAGGGGCAGGGGAGGGGATCATGGGGGAGGGGACCATGGGGGGACTGCTGCCAGCCCCTCTGACCCCTGCCCACTCCCCCAGTCCCCCAACCCCCACCTGCTCCCCCAGTCCTCCCACGGCTGCTCCCACCCACCCCAGCTCCGCACTTGAAAAAAAAGCCCCAGTGCTAACTGGGTGCTGCCGGGTAGGGGGCAATCCCTGCTGCCCCCCCACTGCCCCATGCTGCATGGGGGCTCTGCATGAGCCCCCTTGACTCCCCACTGCTCCCTGGCCCCCCACGGCTGCCCCACTCTGGCCCTTTAAGAAAAAAAAAACCACCAAGAAAAGCCCTGGGACTCTCCACTCCTGGTGCAGCCTCGGAGCTTTAGAGGCTCCTGCAGAGTCCCCCAGGTGGCATGGGGAAGCAGGGATTGTCCCCTGCCAGTAGTTGTGGTGAGTCCCGGGGTTTCTTCAGGGTTTTTTTTTTTCTTAAAGGGCCAGATCTGGCCGGTGCAGGGCACCTGTAATGGGGCTGGGGGAGCGAGCAGTGGTGGTTCAGGGCCTACTGCTGTCACTTCTTCTCTGGGGCTTCTTCTCCCCTACACCCCACTCCTTTCCACTCAGGTGTTATGGATCAACCTCAATGGTCTTCTGATGTGATGGAAGTGCCCTGTCCTCCTGCATTGAGGCCTGGTGATGTAGACTAGCAAAATCACAACAAAATGATAATTCAACCAAAATAACTCAGATGACATGGCGGGCAGGGCAACAATATCCGTCATAGCTAGCACTTTCCTTGAATATGTGGGACTTCTTGGTGCAGGGTGCACCCTTTTCCCACATGGTCTCACATCTTGGATGCCACTTTGTTGGGCATGCATCTTGGACTGGCTACCACCCAGCCAAATATTGTTCTGAGGAGCATTCCTCCATGCCTATGCAATGCTCATGGCTCTATGAACTCCCCAGCAGGAAGCTTTTGGTCTGTGTACACTCAGTCAGGATGTGCATTGTCAGGGAATTCCCATGTGGAGTCCTCCCCTCAGCAGGTCCCGGCAGTGCCCACCGGACTGCCCTCTCCCAGCCCCAGTTAATCTGTGTGTTCCTGTGGGGGTGGTCACAGGTGCCAGACAGCAGTGTCAGGTCCAAGCCACTTGGCCCATCAGCTGTCACAATCAGGATGCCTCCTGGTTCAGTCCCAACCAGACAGTCTGGGCATCCTTGGTCTTTCTGGGGTGCTAAGCCCTGAGGAGAGCCTCTGGCTTCCTGCTGGGTGTTTGACATGTGTCTGGGTCCTCCCTGAATGCTTCAATAGTGGGACAGTCAGGCACTGCCTCTCTGGGTATGCTAGTGAGCAAGGTGGTATATCCTGTACTGCTTGTACATTCTGAGCATGTCTATATGAGACACAAGATAATTAGTATCTCATTGCTACTGCACATTACCATTGCCAATCATTAACCATGATATGACTCTACTGCCCAGTAGCATCTGAAAAAAATGTGCAGTGAAAGTACTTATGCTTATGCAAGTACTAAATGACTTCTCAGTAACAACTGTGCAGTCCACCTCTCACGCAGATGTGGCCACTAATAATTATTAATAGTTCTTGGTAGGCTGATTTGTTTTGGTAGCTTTTAAGCAATATGGTCCTTGTGCTCCCTGTGGTGGAAAGGGGTCAGCCAGAAGAGCAGTATTCCTCAGTCATTCATAGAAAAAAAGGAAGATAGAATGGACAGGAGCACAGAATAAATGTTTCAATTTTCAGAATTTATAATATGTATTTTCAAGCTACAGTTTTTATTTTGGTAGTATAGGAGTGATGGGGTAAGCGTGATTATCCAGAATCATGTGAGAGGTAAGGATTTTTATGGGTGATGTCTTTTACTGGAACAACTGCATGGCTTGCATTGACTTAAACTTCTGAATGCAAAGCATTCATCATCAGGTTTTTATTTTGTAATGTAAAATGTGCTGATGCCAAAGTTTTGAGATGTCTGTGCTGCCACAGGTGTTGCTGGTGACTATAGCTACAAAGAGACTACATTAGATAGTTTTTATGATCAGTGAGTTGTGTCATATTCAAATATTTTCACAGTGATGTGAAAGCTGTACATCAGCATAACAAAAAGTGACCAACAGGGACTTATGCTTAGGGACCTACCTATGTTGCAGTGAGATAATGGGTTTTTCACAGCCCACTCACAATGCACAGAGACAAGTTTGTGGGCATTTCAGGTAGCCCATCCCTCACTGCTTTCACTCAGTCTACCTCACTGCTGCTTTTTTTTTTTAGTTGATTTTGTAGGAAATTGCAGCCATTGTCAGATTTCCTGGTGATTGTGGACAATGCTGTTTTTCTCTCTTTCTGCAAAATCCGAGAAACCATAATTTATTTAGATCCCTGCTTATGCTGCAGGAAAGAATGGACAAACTTTTGGGGCACCTGGAAGGTGGACCTAAGCCCTTCCATTCTCTCATGCAGAATGCTGGCTAAAGAAAGTCTGGCCCTGACACTGTGATTAAAAATTATTCTTCAGATTTTTGACAGTTTGATGGCATTGTGAAGGATGTGGGACAATTATGTAGTAATTTAGGAATATTGTCTGTGAGCTGGTTATTGGGATAGTTCCTATATAACTGTCTTGGGTGACTGGGATTTCTGCTGTAAGTGTACGTTGGTTTAGTTTAGTAGCAAGCTGTGAGGGGATGAAACCCTTAGAACTAGGAAAAAAAGAGTTAACTGAGCAATTAATTATAATGCACATATTTCCTTTATGCCAGTCAATTTACAAAGGTTTTTTTTTAATGTCAGTGCTGGGCAGGAACAGGTCAAAAGGACCTTAAAGAACCTAAAGGACTTCCTCTGACCAGAAGTCTGTTCTATACCATCAGGCCCCTGGCACTAGCTTTGGAGCGCTAAAGAAGTTAGGTCTTCCTAAATCTTATCATCTCTTTGGGCAATGGAGTAAGATACAGCTGCAGCCATATCTTTAAAACATTTTGTTCCTCATGGCATTCTTTGTTAATAAGCAATACTTCACTATATGTAAGCTGCATTATGTCACATGCTTGCCACTGGTTACAGCTTCTGAAGGAAAGAATGGTCCATGCTAACCCAGTCCAGGCCAGGTAACCATGGCAGTTATTTTGTGTTTCTGTGTCTGAAGTAGCAATGTATCAGTGTTTGAGAAAAAGAGTTAAAATAAGTTTAAGTTGAACAAATTCTGACTGCCTTTGCATATAAATTAAAAGTCTAAAGAAAACAATGTATTATGAATTCAAACTATGCAACTAAAAGCTGCCTGAAAATACTTAAATCCCTTATTTACTATTGATACTCTGAAAGAAGGTTCTTTTGTTTGAGAAATCAACGAATAGGTTTTAAGAAAACATTTTGATTAAACACATGACTTATCTGATTTGATGTGACAGTCTTAATTTGGAAGGAATAGGTTAGAATAGCATGAGTGTCTCTCCCCTGACAGTTGGATTGGCAGGGTAGATAATGGAATAGGTCACCATGTTCCTGAGCCTTATATGGTATAAAGTAAATAGTTTCATAGTTTCATAGTAGCTAGGGTCAGGAGGGACCTGAACAGATCATCTAGCCTGACCCCCTGCCACGGGCAGGAATGAATGCTGGGTTCACAAGACCCCAGACAGGTGATCGTCCAACCTCCTCTTGAATTTGCCCAAGGTAGGGGCAAGGACCACCTCCCTGGGAAGTTGGTTCCAGATTTTGGCCACCCTAACTGTAAAATATTGCCTTCTGATCTCCAACCTAAACCTATTCTCCATCAGCTTATGACCATTGTTCCTTGTCACCCCAGGTGGTGCTGGGGAGGAAAGGGCTCTATTTATTTGCTGTTGATCTCCCCTGATGAGTTTGTAGGCAGCCATCAGGTCCCCCCTCAGCCTCCTCTTGCTGAGGCTGAACAGGTTCAGGTCCCTCAGTCTCTCCTTGTAGGGCCTGTCTTGCTGCCCTCTCACCAAGTGGGTGGCCCTCCTCTGAACCCTCTCCAGGCTGGCCACATCCCTTTTGAAGTGCGGTGCCCAGTACTGGATGCAGTACTCCAACTGCGGCCTTACCAAAGTCGCATAGAGGGGGAGGATCACCTCTCTGGACTGGCTTGAGATGCACCTTTGGATGCATGACAAGGTATGGCTGGCCTTCCCCCTGGTTGGGTGGTCTGTAGTAGACACCCACTGTAAGGTCCCTTTCGCCACACCCCCCTTGTAGTTTGACCCATAGTGTCTCTACCCGACCCTACTTTAACCTGAAGTTAATCCTTGATGATGTGAGGTGCTCTTTGACATAGAGCGCAACCCCCCCCCACCTTTCCTCTCTGTCCTGTCTCTTCTATATAGGGTGTACCCCCGAATGCCCACCGCCCAGTCATAGGTAGGGTCCCACCAGGTTTCTGTGAGTCCTACTAAGTCTGGGTTCTAACTTGCAATCAGGTGGCATAGTTCCCCCTGCTTACACCCCATACTATGAGCATTAGTGTAGAGGCACCTGAGGACTCCTGAGGGTGCTCGTGCCTTCCTCCCACTCCCAGGACAGTTGTGGCACTCTGCTCCTCAGATGTTGATATTTACCTGTGCTTCCCTTCCTCTTGTCACCCTGCGTGCTGGTGAAGCATCCTATCCACTTGAAGCAGCCCCTTTCCCCAGTGAAGCTAGTTTAAAGCGCGCCGTATGAGATCAGTCAACCTAGAGGAAAAGATACGTCTGTCATTAGGGGAGAGGTGAAGCACATCCCACCCCAGCATGACCTGCTTACAAAAACATGAGTCGTTGTCAAAAAACCCAAAGCTTGCCTCATGGCACCACCTCCAAAGCCACCGGTTAACCACGTCAATGCAGGCCTCATGACGCCTACCCCGTCCACTTACCGGGAGAATGGAGGAAAATACCACCTGAGCTCCCGTCTTCCTCAGTTGGCATCCCAAGGCCTTATAGTCCTCCATGATGTTATCCAGCTTGCCCTTGGATGCATCATTTGTACCCACATGGACCACAACCAGTGGGTAGTAGTCAGAGGGCTTGACGATTTTAGGGATGGTCTCTGTGACATTGCGAAACCTCACTCCAGGCATGCAGCAGACCTGCTGTGACCAGGCCTCCGGGCGTCAGATTGGACCATCAGTTCCCCTCAGGATGGAGTCCCCGATGATCAGAACTTTGTGTCTCCTTCTTCTTGGGGTATGCCGCTTCTGAGCCGGTGATGTAGGTCGAGCGGCTTCAATTCCTCTGGGGACCAGTTCTTCTGCCTCCTCCTCCAGGGGGGCCAGGGCTGCATACCTGTTCCCAAGGGGTGTCTGGGGAGCAGGCACAGCAGTTGTTCAGACTGCCCTGGCCGATGTGCTTTGGACATATTTGCTCCAGTCTTGTGCTGGCTGCCACATGTGACCCAAAGGTGGAGAGCACTGTATACAGCAGCCAAAGCCTGAATAAGTGGATGGAGGTGCTGGTGAAGAGAATCAGGGAGGTTGAATGGCAGAGGCAGGGATCATGGAAGAGGGGGCTCCACTGTCCCATGTTAGCATGCCATCCACCAGCCAGTCTCCTCCTCCACCACAGGTGCTGCCAATGTGGACCAAGGGCATGGCTTCCACGGTGGGATCCAGAGGCACCAGACTCCACCATCAGGCAGGTAGCACTCAGGCCTTGGTGGCTGCCTATCTTGCTGAGGACATGGAGCCACTTCTATGCGACCACTTGGCTTACTGTGCAAGCTGCAGTCAGATGTGGCTGGATCTGGTCACAGTTGCCCGGGAACACTTGTCCTGTCCACCAACCAGTGTTCTGAGTGAAAGGGTGTTCAGCATTGCTGAGGATGTAGTGACACCCCACTGCACCTGCTTGGATCCTGGTTTGGTGGAGCAGCTGGTATTCCTGAAGGTGAACCTCCTGCTGCTGGGGTTCCCCAAGCTCCAGGTGCAGACGGAGTGAATGCCACCCTCCTTACTCTGTCTGCACCTATTTCCTTTTTTCCTTTCTTAAAAGCCATTTAATGTCCTGCTCTCAGAGCTGGAGGGGGCACTCACTGCATCACCAGCCAGCAGGGGAAGACCATGTCCCTGCTGAGCTTCTATGGCAGGATGAACTTAGAGGTAAGGACAGGGGCTATGGGGAAGGAGGAACCCCAGGTCCTGGGTATGACCACTAAAACTGCACTCTGCCAGGGTTGGGCAGGCCTGGTGGGACTGCTGGTGGTGTGGCAGCCACAGGAAATGCCAGGACCAAGGATCCACCTGGTGAAAGGTGGGTAGGAGGTGCCATAACCTCCAGCTACCACATGCACACACACAGTCCTGGCTTGGGAAAGCCCAGACCTGTTACGTCTTTGACAGGCCTGAGGCTTGCTGGTTGCAGTGGAGTTGTGAGGCTCCAGGTGAGCTCAGCTTAGCTGCCTGGGATGCCAGTTTTCAGGTTAAAAAAATCTTTGTTAGACTGAGGAAGCCCCTGCAGTTGGTGTGGGTTTGTGCTGTTCCTGGATGGAAGGAATAGTAAAGAAGCCAGAGCCTGGCATGCAATGCAGACAAGAAAGCCAGTCACTGAAAATGGAAATGGAGGCATCAGGGGGTGAAGGACAGGCTGGGGTAGTGGTGGGGGGAGAGGGTAATGTAGCAGCACAGGTAAAATTGGAGAGGTACCTAGGGAGTCAGTTGTCCGGCAGGTTGTAGTGTGTTAGAATTCTAATGTCTACATTGAGTCCATGAGTTTTTGTACCTAGGAGGCTGATGAAGTGAAGTTCATAGGCTCATCCATGAAAAATGGTTTGTAAATTCCCTTTCAGGATCAGGTCTGAGAGACTGGAGACAGAGTGGGTTTTTTGTGAGGAATGCGCTCCCACAGGTAGTTGGCTATTCTTGTCTTTGATAGATTCTGGTGTGCGGTTTGTGGGGGTACTGGAGATTGTGAGACCGTTCACATTTCTACTGCTAACCCTGATTTAGGACCAGGATGGCTGGTGGTGTGTGTGGCAGGCTGGCCAGTAGGGGGTGGTCCTGTGCTGAGCCACCCACCTCACTGTGCCCGACCACCTTCTATGCTCCGAGTGCCTCCCTGGGGCGCCTAATATTTGGCTGACCCCCTTCCTGAAACACACCCTCTAGCCTGGGGGTAGAGCTGCCATCACCCAGGGTCTGATCTGATCCTGGCTCTGTGGCCCCTGGGATACACAGGCCTAGTCATCCTTGAGGGTACTTAACCTACTTCAAGAACTTGGGGTGCTTCCCTCAGTCTGAAGCCCAAATAGTGGTCTCCCTCAGTTAGCTGAACCAAGGGGACCCCAGGCATAATCTAGACCCACTCCCAATAAGTCTCCCACATTAGGTACAAAGACGAACTTCATTGGTTACAAGGAATAGGTTTGGAATAGGATACAGGGTTGAGCAATATCAGACAAATCCCATAGAGCAAACAAGTTGGCTAGAGTAGCCTTTGATCACACATCTGAGTTACTGCAAGCTATATATCTAGATAGATCTCAGATAGCTTACTCATGAGTATCATCCAGAGGCAGGTGGAGATTCCCTCTGGGGGCAGGCAGTTCATTGATCATGAATTTCAAGAGAGAGAGCAAGTTCCAGATGGTCCAGCTCTTCTCTCTCTGAGTTTTCATCATGGGTACTGCCCCTCCTTCTGGGCAGTTCTTAGCTTATATAGACCTTATGACCTCATTTGCCTGGTCCAATGAAGACCAGCACCTGTTGGCTGCGAGCCAACCAATTTGAAAGACATCACTGGTTGCTGGGTAGACTGTCATAGTTCAGAACAATAGGAAGCCCAAGACCCTCACCCAGGTATGTGATGCCAGTCATGTAGGCAGAAGGAGCAGGTTTCTCCCCTCCCTCAGGAATATATCCAACTCAGGTTACAACTCAGGGTTACCTAAAGAGCCCATAGGATGTCTGCCCTTTGCAGTGACCATGTTAACCAAATTGTCACACAGCAGAGTATTTGGGGAGAGACAGAGGTGGCATTCTGCCACACTCTCCCCCCCAACCCCCCTTTAAAAGCTTGGGCACATTGCTTCACAGAGATATGGGTACGAGCGTGTTTCATTTAGGAGAGTCACCTTTCACACCTAAAGAGATATTATATGAACACATAAAACTGGTCATAACAATAATGCACATAGAACATTGAAACCCATTGGGGAGCTCCCATGCCAGAGCTCTCAGGTGGGCCTGAGTCCATCTGACCCACTACCCAGAGTCCTTTCACAACAGGGCATCTGCTATCACATTCTGGCTTCCCTTGATGTGTTTGACGGTAAAGTTGAACTCCTGAAGCTGCCAGGCCTATCACTGAAGCTTGGCACAGGTGTTTTGAATTGTCTGCAACCACTGAAGTGGGGCATGGCCCGATAGGACAGTGAATTGCTGCCCCCACAGATAGAGCCTCAGTTTGTTCAGTGCCCAGATGATTGCCAAACACCCCTTCTCAACAGATGACAGGTTCTGCTCCCAAGGGCTTAACTTCCAGCTTAAGTAAACCAAGGGGTGCTGTGTCTCTTTGTGCTCTTGTAAGAGTGCAGCTCCTAGTCCTGAGTCAGAGGCATCAGTGACTACATAGAAAGGTTTATCATGGACCGGTGCCTTAAGAATTGGTTGTTTGATCAGGGAAGCCTTTAGGGTGTCAAATGCTTCCTGGCACCCCTACTTCCAGACCACTGGATCAGGGCTGTCCTTCTTGGTCAGCTTATGTAGGGGAGCTGCCATCACTCCAAATCAAGGGACAAACTGCCTGCCTGTAATATCCAGTCAGGCCAAGGAAGGCTCTGACTTGCTTCTTGGTTTGTAGGGGCGGCCAGTCTCTAATGACCTCAATCTTGTCCCATAATGAAGCAATCTGACCTCCACCCACACTATGTCCCAAATATACCACTTCAGATAGTACCAACTGGCATTTTTTGGCTTTCACGGTATGACCAGCTTGCTTGATCTTAGCTAACATGGTGGTCAGATGAATCAGGTATGATTCAAAGTTTTGACTGAAGATGGCGATGTCATCTATATAAGCCATGGCAAACTGCTCACATCCTTGTAATAGGTTATTAATCAGTCTTTGAAAAGATGAAGGAGAGTTGCGCGTACCAAAAAGCAAAACTATAAACTCACATAGTCCCACAGGTGTGGTAAAGGCAGATTTGGCTATAGTGTCCGGATCCAGTGCCATTTGCCAGAATCCTCTGGACAGACTGAGAGTAGAGATGACCTTAGCTGGGCCCAGGTGATCAAGTAAAGTGTCTGTCCTGGTGTAGCCTCCCGTGCCTCTCTCCCTAGCGTTGTGCATTTGGGTTCTTCATGAACCTTGCCATGGCTTCTTGGGCTGCACGGCCAGGCTATTGATAACAGCCTGAGGTTAGTTCCCCAGGGGTCTCTCCTGCCACATCTTTGATGATAAGTAGGTTTCTATCAGAAGGACGATGCCTGGTCCTGTCTCCCCTGGTACTTTCCCTCGGCTGTCCTTGTGGTTGTTTCTTCTTGGGGCTCCATCTTCCCTACACCCCAACTAACACCAGCCGTGATGTTGTCCATCAGGGCCGATGCTTGGGCCCTCCCTGATGCTCAGTTTCTTAGGGGCTGCGGTCATTAGCTACTGATGATACTCATATTGGGTGCTCCCCACGGCCCCTCTTTGCTCTCAGCTTATGTGAAGCCGGACTTTCCCCAGGCTCCAGCCCCCCCTTGACACATTGTTTGCTCCCTGAGTTGGTACCTGCTGTCTGTCATCCAGGTCAGGGTCCCGTCCTCGTTGTGTTCACCAGTGTCCCAGTTTCTGTAGCTGCCGCCCTCCATCCACACTGGCTCCGTAAGCAACTCCTTGGGCCCTCGCTGGCCTAGCATTCCCTTGGTGTTCCCCTTCTGAGGGAGCCACAAAGTCTCCTCCACAGGACTGTTTGGGTGCTCTGGCCCCTCAGGACTGGCCAGGGACACTGTTTCCAGTCCCCCCAGCTTCCTTCTGGCCAGACCTTTTGTCTTGACACCAGGTGCCCGCCCAGCCAATTGCCTTCAGCACGTTTTCATAAAGCACGCCCAGGCAGACGCGGGAGCTGTTCCTGGCTCTTCCCGACTCCACTGTGGGTTTTTCCTTTGATCTTCATCCATGGAGGCTCCAGCCGCTGCAGTTTCACTTTTGCCACAACTGGCTGCTGGTGCGGTGTCCCGCTGCATCTCCCCGGCCTCCAATAAATTTCCACCACACCTGGGCATAGGGTAAGCATCAAGGGTAGTAATAGCATTAAACTTCCTGTGGTCTACACAGGACCCATCCTACTTCTGGACAAGTACTACTGGGCTGGCTCAGGGACGCATGGAAGGTCAGATTACCCCTAACTCTGTCATCTCTGTGACCTCCCGCTTTATTTCTTGCATCACCTTTGCATTAACTGGGTAAGGTCTGGATTGAATAGGGCGATGGCTGTCTGTGTCTATAGAGTGTACTGCCAGGTTCATTTTACCTAGCTTTTTGGAGAACACTGTCTCAAAGTCCTTGAGTGCTGTGAGGAGCTTGCCCTTGTCCTGGGAGGGCAGATGATCCAGCAGGTAGAGTTCCTCTATTCTTGCCTCTCTGTTCCAGTCACCATACATGACCGGCTCCTCCAGATCCTCAGGTGATCCTTTGACTGAGGAAATCCAAAATACCACATCACTTCTATTAAAGTGTGGTTTAAGCATGTTCACATGTACTATCTTAGGCTTTTTCCCACTCCTGGTGGGAATTCACCCATGCAGTTAGGGAGTCCCATCACCTTGAATCCTTCAAGAACTTCCCTGGGGTTACTGAGGCAGACGAACTGGTTTGCTGTGACCTCTTGCACCAAGAAGTGTCAGGTCAGTTTTCTGTAGCTCAGTGTGTCAGGGGACCCCATAGCTTGCATACATTTTGTGTTGCCATTCATGCTGTACAGGGAGTCACACCAAACTGGTTTCCAATGAAGTGGAGGCTTGTTGGGGTGGCCAGTTTCATGATTGCCATGGCTGTTGACACTGGATTTTAGGAATGAGAGGGAAGGACGTGAAGGAACAGGGATGGACAGGACAAAGGGAGGGACCTTTTGTTAATCTTGTATCTGCTTTTGTATTCTCCTTCCTCCTTGATGACTCCTGATGACTCTTCATCTGTGGCTACCTCTGGTTGGTTGTATTTCTGTAGTCACACATTCATGTAGCATTCCAGGCCTTTTCTTAATTTGGTATGTTCCCCCAAACCTGGGACTTAGGCCCCCCTGCTCCCTGAGGCCTTGTTGCTGGTATCACTTATCTTGTGCTATGGGGCAATATGGTACATACTTCTTTGGTTCCCAGGCTGTGTGTCCATCCATTGGCCTTGTGCTGGACAGCCCGTCTGCTCTCAGGGCCATGAGAAACTGTGTGTGTATTTCCCAAGTTCCTTAGAAATCCATTTAACCCCTGCTGCCCATCTTGACCCATTATAATGCATATATCTATACCTATCAGCCAATTTCCCCTAAAACAGGCCTTTAAATACCATTTTGAAACCAACAATGACCACCCACTTTTCTGGGGGGATGGGCTGCTGCATCACAGTTTTCTGTTGCTCAATGTGTGGTAACAGCATATTGACTATGTGGAAGAATGCCTCCCTGCTCATTCTGAATTCTCCAGCCACTGCTGATCTACCTAAGTCATCATAACTATGCATTCTCACCAGTCAGATCCAATAATTTCTCTTGTTCAAATGAATCCAGTACCATTAAAGTACCTTCACCAAGGTGCACATTGAAGATGCAATCCTAAGACAGTGTGCCATTAAGAGGTTCAACATACCATGCAATGTGTTCAATCAAGTAGCTCAGTTCTCAGTTCAGAAATATCCAGATTCTGCAAGATCAACAGGTTCTTTGCTCAGTCCTTTAGGAGTTGACAAAACCATATTCTTTTCAAGCAGAGAACAGAGGCACAGTTGGTTCTGCTAAGGGGGGCCCTGGTTACATTGGGCTGTTGTATAGTCCCATTAACATTATAACATTCATGCTATTTACATGTCAATTCCTATCCACCAAAGAATGTTACTCTCAAAGGTCCTGCTTTGAATATGTTGGGTGTCTGATGCCTATTGCAGCACTCCCTTTTCCATCCCCTCACCAACCAAACTTGTGTGTTGCTGACCAGACATCCTTTGTGTGCGGCCCCTGAATTCAGAGAAGGCTACCTATCAGTTGCACAAGGCAAGCACACCCCTTCAGCCACAATTCGACTGGCTCACAGTTTGCAGAGTGAGGAGCAGAGCCCTGCCTTACATATGGGGGTCCCCTGTTTTGCCGTGGCTTGCCTTCAACAGCCAAACATTTGGGTCACTCAGCAGTCAACTTGGTGGTAGATACCCCAAATTCTGACTAGGTTGGCTATGGGTTGCACCTGGCAAGTACACCCCTTCCTCCACAATTTGACTGGCTCACAGTTTGCAGAGCAAGAAGCAGAGCCCTGCTTCACACAGGGCCGGATTACCCATAAGGCAAAGTAGGCTCATGCCTAGGGGTGCTGACATACCAGGGGCCACCAGGGGCATTTTAGTGTTGCCAGTGCCACCACTGCACCCCAGCCAGCCCTGCACTAATATCCCCCACCCTGCTCTGCATCCAACCACTTGCCACCCCTCTCCCCATGAATGTCAGGGACCAAGCGTAAATGTCTAATGCTGAGTGCACCCCATTTCTCAGTGATGTAGGATGTGCTTGCAAACATAGGGTGCTGGATGGCCATGAGTCTGGTGTGTACAGGACCCATTAAGGCATGCCCTGCCTGCATGCAACTGTACACTTTAAGGTACCCCGGGAACCCAAAAGTTGGATACCAAGTGCAAATGTGTAGCATTGAGTGGACCCCATTTCTCAGCCATGGCGGATCTGCTTGCAAACACAAGTCAGCAGAGAGGAGAAGAAAGTGAGAAGTATTACTAGGTCAGGATGTGTGAAGAGGATCCATTAAGGCAGGCTCTGCCTGCAGGGAAATTTCCACTTTGGGGTACACAGCAGACCCTAAACATGATGACCGGTAGCATTTGTGTGTCAATGTGCCCACCCCAGTTTTCAGTGATGATGGACCTGTTTGCAAAAAGGGGTACAGGGTAGGCAGATGTCCAGAAACCCTGCAATCACCCTAGTGCCTGTAGAAACTTTCAAGAACAGAGATGTGGTACAGAAAGTATGTGGTTTTGGTGCCCGAATGAAATGTTCTGGGGTCAGAACATCCGTTCCTAGCTGACTTCCTGCCCTTTGGGCAGGGGGCTGGACCTGATGATCTCATGAGTTCCCTTCCAGCTCTAATGTATATTAAATCTATTAAATCTATGAAGTCTATGTTCACTGGGTTCATTTTTGGGGCAGGCTGGTTCAGGCAAGTCCTGGCCAGGTCAGGTGAGGAAATAGTGACAGGGATGGCTAGGTTCAGCAATGTCAAGGGGAGGCATTAAGGCTTACTTTGCCTGCAGGCAACTTTACACTTTGGGGTATCTTGGGGACCTGAAAGTTGGGTCTTGAGTATGAAAGTCTAATGTTGAGCACACCCCATTTCTCAGCAATGGGGGACCATTTTGCACAGAAAGTGTGCTGGGTAGCCCTGAGGTCTGGCATGTACAGGAACCATTAAAGCATGCCCTGCTTGCATGCAACTGTATACTTGGTGGGACTCTGTGGACCCAAAACTAGGGTTAGCAATTGCAAATGTGTAATGCTGAACACTTCATTTCTCAGTAATGAGACCTGCTTGCAAACACAGGGTGCTGGTCTGCAGAGAGGAGAAACTGAGTAGGGTTCATAAGTCAGCAGGTGCCAAGAAGACCCATTAAGGCAGGGGTTTTTACCTTTTTAAACAAGTGTACCCCCTCGCTCTCAAAGTTCCAGCTCAGGTACTCCTTTATATACTTTTTCTCTTTTTTAAGGGGGGGGGGGCAAATTGAGGCCCCTTTGGTGAGGGAGGGAATGGGGCTGGGGCTGGACAGCCAGGGCAGAGTGCAGGGTGGAGCCCTGAGTGGCTTGTCTGGGGGGCGTGGGGAAGGGGTGGTGGCTCCCGCTGGTGCACACACTCCAGGAAAGCATGGGGGCATGTGCCCCCAGATCTGCGCATGGGGCAAGGGTGGGCACATCCAGCGGTGGGGGAGGGAACGGGGCTGGGGCAGGGGCTGCCCAGCTTGGGTGGGGCACAGGATTGAGCCACGTGGGGGGCAGCTCCTGCAGTTGCATGCACCCCTGGGAGGGCATGGGGGATGTGTACCCCCAGATCTGCATAGGGGAGGGCAGGCTGCCTCTGTGGGCTGGGGCTGGGCTGTGCTGGGGGCAGGTGGTGGTGGCACTGGGAGGGGAGTTGGCGGGCTACAGTGAATTGTGAAGTGGCTGCAGCCCCCCCCCCCCCCGCTTCATCCCAGCACTGCCACCGCCTGCCCCCAGCACAGCCTGGCCCAGCCCCCACTGGGAAGAGCCTGGTGCAGCCCCAGCCCCAGCACATCCTGCCCCATGCAGATCTGGGGGCACACACCCCATGCCTCCTGAGGTGTGTGCAGTGGCAGGAGCCACCACCCCTCTCCCTCCACCCCCAAGATGAACCCACACTCTGCCCTGGCCCTCACTGCTGTGTACACCCCTGGGAGGTCACAGGGGGTGTGTGCCCCCAAATCTGCATGTAGGGCAGGGTGGGCTACATCTGCAGGCTGGGGCCAGTGCTGGGCTGTTCCTGGCAGGAGCTGGGTTGGGGTGTTCTGGTGGCAGTGCTGGGAGGAGGCTATTGTGGGGGCTGTGGTAAATTTTGGGGTGGCTGCAGCCCCTCCTGTAGCCCCCTCTCAATGCTGTCTCCACACACCTCAAGTGCAGGCCAGCTCGGACCCTGACAGGAAGAGCCTGGCACAGCCCTGGCTTCAACCCGCAGCGGCATCCTGCCCTGCCCTTCACAGATCCAGGGGCACCTCCCCCTTAAGGTGCTCATGGCTCAGTCTGGAGTCCCACCCCACATTAGGTCTGCGTACCCCCTAGGACCTTTTTAAGTACCCCTAGGGGTACATGTACCCCCAGCTGACAACCACTGCATTAAAGCATGCTTTACCGGGGGGCGATGTTAAACATTGGGGCACACCAATGACCCCAAAGTTGGGTATTGCTGGCAAATATGTCACTGTGCAGACCTCAGTTTTCACCACTGAGTGAGATACCTGCAAAGGCAGTGATGTTGGAAGAGATCAGGAAACAGTGAGAGGGATGCCTAGGCCTGGAAGTGTCACAAGAACCAATTAACACAGGAGTTAGCAGCATTGAACTGGACAACAGCAGTACCCAAGTCCCTTTGCCCCCCAGCCACCAGAGTGCATTTGCAAAGTTGAAGACCACACATGCTCTGCAAATATTTCAATTTTTGGAAACAGACAAGGGGGTTCAACTGAGTCAGTTTGGGGCTAGCCTGGCTTGATAACCGACAGAAGGGTAGGTTGGTGGTGGGGGTCTATCTGAGCATGAGCACTATGCATAAACTTGATTCAATTTGAGGTCTCTGAGTGGGTTCACAGAACCCCACTTTTGAATGGCCATGGCGAGGAGGTCAGATGCATGGAGGAAGCAAGAATATATGGACACCCCCATTTTCCAACAACCAACTACCACTCCTATTCTTGTCCCACTGATCCCTACATCCTCCTTAAATCGAATCCTCATAGTGGCGATACTGCCCACCACCCCACACAGTGGTTATTCTCCCACCATCCACTGTGATCCTGTTTCACAAATGCACTGTGGTGTGGCTTTATCATCCCACACTTGCCTCAGGAACAGAAATTACAAATCCCTGATCATCATCTAAGAGGACCAGAGCAGGGGCTAGGGGAAGAAGATAAACACATAATAAGATTTTCATACAGGGAAGAGTGGGGATTGAGGTATGGTAATAAGGGAAGGCAATGATGAAACAATAGGTTAGGGTAGGTGTGAGCAAGTCTGGCTAACTGGCATGTCTCTCTCATAATTACTCTCCAGCTGTGCATTGTTTAATGGCTGATGTAGCCACGCAGACCCCTGGAGTTGGTTTTTTAGTGGCACTGAGTAGATGAGAAGAGGACATTTTTGAAAGGGGGTGGGAATGGGTGTTTTTGAAGATACAATTAATTTATAAAGAAAATAAATTCTTATTCTTGTAAGTGTCTGTGTGTTTGCAATCAATGCATGCATTGGTAAATGCCTTGTGGCTATCAGCTGTTGGGGATGTGTGACTGTCCCTCGAGGGAGTGGGCGAAATGGTTTGTGTATACTCTGTGTGTGTGTGTGTGGGGGGTTCAGCCATGAGGACTGTGCCATGGTGTACAGCATGGAATTCAATGTTGGGGTTGTCTGTACTTAGTAATTAAAAGTGCCTCGACACAGCAGAATTCTTAGCACGATGCGAGTACTCGGTGCAAGGGATGCCTCGCTATGGCGGGAAAAGCCTTGGTGCAGTGATCAGCTCCCTCCAAAACTAGCAGTTGCACCATTTGGATGCATGCTACCGATTGGCTCATCGTAAATTATTCATACCCGGCGGCTAGCAATTGGCTCACTAGCTGTATAAAAGCTTGGGAAGTTTCCGCCCAAGTCAGAGAACTCCGCGTGCACGTTGGGAACGAGTTCCTCGTGTACCTTGGAGCAAAATTGGAGGCCTGATCAACCACCAACCACTCCCTGTCGACGACCGTCCCGACGTACCCCATACCCTGCATGCTCGGAAACATTGGTGTGCCGCCCGGTTTCTTCTTTGTTTTTGTAACCTGTACAGAGAGTGCCTACACTGTGTGCATCGACGCAAGTCCCTGTACGTCAGTTTGTAAGTAAAGTTCTTTTCAATTCAACCAGTACGCATTTGTGCCTAATTCCACTCCATTGCGGCCCCATTCTGGCTATACTCGGCACCCACAGGGGTGTGGGGCATAGCTGGGGCTGTGATATTGGGACTGCTTAAAAATGTTGGGAGTGTACAAAGTAATACACAGTAGGCCTGTGTGAAGCTTCAGGTGCTGATTCAATTCAGAGGAGATTGAGCCCAATTCGGTGGCCAAATCTCTGAATCTGAATTGAATCAGGGGACCTGATTCAAAAAGTCTGAATCAATTCAAAACTCTCTGAATTGATTTTGAAAAGATTTGGAGCACTTTGGCGATTTGGGCAGTTCCTGCCTGCTGGTAAGTAGGGGGCAGGGGAGGGGAGGCTGGAGGAGAGGGGAGGGGACCATGGGGGGACACCTGCCAGACCCCATCCCCTGCCTGCTCCTCCAGGCCTCCAGCACTCTTGACCCCTGCCTGCTCTCCTAGCCCCCCCATGGCTGTCCCATCTGCCCCAGTTCACTGACCTTTTTTAAAAAAAAGCCCCCACTCACTGGCTATTGCCCAGTGGAGGGAATCCTCACTTCCCCCCACTGCCCTACACCACATGGTGAGGCTCTGCCATGAGTCCCCCAACCTCCCCCTGTTCTCCTGCCCCCCCCAGGCTGCCCCGCCCACCCCAACTCCGGCCCTTTAAGGAAAAAAAAATAAACCTTAGACTCACCGGCTCCTGCAGTAGCCTTGGGGCTTCTGGGGGTTTGTGAAGAGCCCCTCCACACAACATGGGGAAGCAGGGGGCAGCAGGGATCACCCCCTGACCTGGCAGGAGCTGGTGAGTCTGGGGTATTTTGTTTTTTTTAAAGGGCTGGGAACTGGGCCAGGTAGGGCAGCCATGGGGGGGCTGGGAGGGTAGGTGGGGGCCACGGGGCTCATGGCAAAGCCCCCCACATGGCATGGCAGCAGCTGGTGAGTGCAGGTTTTCTTTTTTTCAAAGAGCAGGGACCTGGGGCCAGGTGGGGCTGGGAGAGTGGGTGGGGGATGGGGCCTGCATGATTCGGAGATTTGGCTGATTCAGCAGCAGCCAAATCTCCAAATCAGATTTGGCTGAATCGATTCAGGACAGTGATTTGAATCACTGAATTGAATCACTGTCCCTTGAATCGGCCGAATCCGAATCCAAAGCGAATACTAGCCACCTTAATACATAGTAATTTACAAAGCCTTAATTCATGGTTTGGGCACAGGAATGTTCTGATGAGCAGACAATAATGTTAATTTTGATGGTGTATGTACAAAGTAGGGGATGCAAGGAGATATTGCAAATCTGGTATTGGAAATTTAATCTTGAGATACAGCTGGGAGGGCAAGAATGAGAAATAGTGAGAGGAATGCCTAGGTCTGGAAGAGTCAGGAGGACCAAGTAAGACAAGGGTCAGCAGCGTCAAAGTGCACCACAGCATTACCAAGAAATATAAAGTTGGGGACCATTTTAGAATCTGTGTTGCTGAGCAAACCCCATTTTTCAGTTCTGAGGGAGATGCCTGAAAAAAAACCAAACCCAACAGTGCTGTGTGGTTAAGATCAACAGTGTGAGGGAGACCAGGCTCTGGCAATGTCAGGAGTAATGATTAAGACAGGGTTCAGCAGCACTAAACTGGATGCCAGCTGTAAACAGAAGCCACCAGATTCATGTGAGGTAATACAACACTGTCTCTTGTGGCCAACTGTAAGAATACCAAAGCATGGTTTATTCCACAGCAGTGATCTGCTTGGAATTGAGAATGAACTAAATGAGATATATACAATCGTCTGTCTAAGGAAACTGTAGGAATGTTCTGTGAGTTTCTCAAGTATTGAGTCTGAGCAGAATGATGAAACTTTTCACAGAAGTGTTTTCTTTCAGAAGAATTTTAAACATGGAGACTGTGTCAAGTATAGAAGATAGCAATTTTATAAGACTATCTCAGCTTCATTCCAGTCTCCAGTTTGGAAATTTATCATTTTTCATTTATCATTTTTAAAAATAGATTGAGACTGAACTTTTACTTTTTAAAAAGTTATTCTATTGCATAAGAATAAGAAAAACATTAACACTGCAACAAGGTAGTTGAAGTAACTCACAATGTAGTTGTAGGAGGGACTGCTCCAGCTGCCACTGGACTGGGCTTTTCCCTAGCCATGGAGTTTGTCTGTTTGGCTTGAGTTTATGCTTTCTTGTTTTCATTTTTCATTTATTTTCTTCTTATGCATACTGGAAGGAAAACTTACCGGGAGAAGGGGAGAAGCAGCAGCTGTTCAAGGTGAAAGTGAAACCCGCAGCAAAGCCAGGAGGAGCCAGAAACAGCTCCCGTGTCTGCCTGGGCATGCTTTATAAAAGCGTGCCAAGAGCGATTGGATGGGCAGGCAGCCAGAGCTGACAGGAAAGGCTCACCCAAAAGGGAGCCAGGGGGACCGGAATCCCTGGCTGGCCCACAAGGATCAGAGCAGCTGGATGGTGCAGAGCAGGAGAAGGCTTGGTGACTTGCTCAGGAAGGGAGTATGGAGGGAATACTGGGCCAGCATGGGTCCAAGGAGCCACCGGTGGACCCGTTGCTGCCTCCAAGGGAGAATTGCTCAAAGAAAGGTACCATAGAAGTGTGGGGCCTACCCCTAAGAAGGAGGATGAGCCCCGGCGGGGGCCCATGCATTAGGTGAGGCAAAGCATCATTTGCTATTGGTGTGGCAAGATGGGGCATGTTGCCAAAGACAGATGGGGGCCACAGACAGATGGAAACCCGCAGGGGAGGTTACGGAGTTGAAGGGACGACACGATGCCCATGAACCCATTGAGGAAATAGACTGCAGTTTTCGATGCAGTGAGGAAGTAGAGGGCTTGGACCATCCCATGGTAACTGCATGGGTGGTGGGCCAGCCCCTCCAGGCCACCCTGGACACCGGTTGTTCTCAGACACTAATACAGGCAGGGACGATCCCAGAGAGTGTTATCAATTGGTGCCCACTGGTCAGGATGCGGTGTATACATGGTGAGATGGAGTTATACAAAAGGGGCTTCATGGACATGAGAATCACTGGTCACAGGGGTAAACTGTGCATTGGGCTAGCCCCAGAATTAAATGGTCAGATGATTGTGAGGAGGGAGTGGCCACCTCTCTATGAGGTATTGGAGGAGGTGCATGTAGAGGAGATAAGGTGTAAAAGACGGCCCCATGGGGAAGGCTGGATAGCTGAGGAGGATTCAGTGTCATCTGATGAGGATGGGTGGGTTAGCCTTGGGACAGGAGCTGAGGGCGGATGCTTTTGAATGGCCCAAGAAGATGATGACCTCTGGAAGATCTGGGAGACAGAGGTCATGTGGGTAGAGGAAGAAATCATTCAACCTGGAATGGACATAAGTGAAGCATATTTTTTGATATATAGGGTTTGTTATACTGACAAAAAAGTGCCCGGTCCAAGGAGAGTGGACCTGGCAGCTAGTAGTCCTTAGGAGGTTTCTCAAGAGGGTGTGGAGGTTGGTGCATGCTAGCTCGATGGGTGGCCACCTTGGGGCAGTGTCCCAGATAGGGCAGTGTTTTTTTTGGCCAGGGATGAGGGAGGACATCATGAAGTGTTGTGAGGCCTGTCCAGAATGTCAATGAGTTCAAAAGAGATGGCCCCCTTGGGTGCTGCTGCAATTGATGCCATTCATCGAAGCTCCCTTCAACAGAATAGCGCTAGATATAGTAGGACCCCTAACAAAGAGTAGCGCCAGGCACCAGTATATTTTGGTGATCATTGATTATGCTACACGCTATCCCGACACAATACCATTGAGGTCGGCGACGGCTGTACGAATTGCGGAAGAGTTGTTGAAATGGGTGTCCCGGGTGGGAGTTCCAAGAGAAATAATTACTGATCAGGGGATGAATTTTATGTCCGGGGTCATCCAGGCTGTGTGTCAGCTGTTGAGGATATGGCAACTCTGCACCTTGGTGTATCACCCACAAACTAACGGGCTGGTAGAATGCCTAAATGGCATGATTAAATGACTTTTGCACTGATGCACCCAGGAGGAGCCGAGAAGGTGGGACTTGATCCTGATACCCCTCCTTTTTGTGCTAAGAGGCACCCCGCAGGTATCCCTGAGGCTGTCCCTATTTGAATTGATATATGGCCATAAGCCACAAGGGCTGTTACAAGGGATAAGAGAGGAATGGGAAAGTGCAGGACAACCCAGAGTTGGGGTGTGATGCTACCAACAAGAAATGATAGAACTACTCATGAAAGCCAGACAACTGGCTAAGGAGCATTTGGCCAAGGCCCTGAAGAAGCAACAAGAGTATGACAAAGGGACCGGTACTAGGAATTGCTGTATCAGGGATAAGGTCCTGGTGCTACTCCCCACTGCCGCTGATAAACTATTAACGCAATGGCAAGGCCCATTTTAGATCGTGTGGCAGGCAGGGCCTGTTGATTATGAAGTACATTGCCCCGGGCATAGAAAGGAGTGCCAAATCTATCGTGTCAGCTTGTTGAAGGAGTGGTAAGAACCAGAGGGTTGGCTGTTGAGTCCAGAAGATCCTCAGGAGGAATTGGGACCTGAGACCGGGGAACCTCCAGAAGGGCAAGAACTAGAGGGGCAACTGGCATATGGCCCCAAGCTTAATACCCAGCAGCGGGACCAGTTGAGGAGATTGGTGGCCAAATTCAGTGAGGTGTTCAATAAAAAACCTGGCCAGGGCCAAGGAATCCAACATGACATCCACACACCGAAGGGGATCGTGATGTGTGAGAGGTGGAGGCCTATTCCCCATCAGTGGTGTGAGAAGGTTTGAGGCAAACTATTTTAGGAGATTCATTCCATGCTTTGTGGAAAAAAGCACGGCCCTGATGGATGCCGTCCGGTGGAAAGTACAAGGCCCTATCTGTTGCAACACCGAGATGAAAAGGGGTTTTGAAGAGGTTAAGGGAGATTTGTGCAGTGAGGTGGTCGTTGTAACACCTGATTTTTCTAAACCTTTCACCTTGCAGATGGATGCGTCCGAGGTGCTGTGCCGAGAACAAGGAGGCGCAGAGCACCCAATTGCCTATGCTAGCCAAAAATTAAATGATGTGGAAACCAGTACTCCACCATTGAGAGGGAATGCCTAGCTATAAAATGGGCTGTAAACTACTTTAGATATTACTTCATAGAATCACAGAATCATAGAAGTAGGGTTGGAAGGGACCTTGTAGATCTTCAAGTCCGACACCCTGCCTGAACAGGAAGAAAACTGGGCTCAAATGACCCCAGCCAGGTAGGCATCAAGCCGCTTCTTAAAGACCCCCAGGGTAGGAGCCAGCACCACTTCCCTTGGAAGTTGGTTCCAGATCCTAGCCGCCCTAACTGTAAAGTAGTTCTTACGGATGTCTAATCTAAACCTACTCTCCAACAACTTGTGGCCCTTATTCGTTGTTATCCCGGGGGGCGCTAGGGGAAACAAGGCCTCCTCCAAACCCTTCTGGTCCCCCCTAGTGAGTTTATAGACAGTCACCAGGTCCCCGCTCAGCCTTCTGTTGTGAAGGCTGAACAGGTTCAGGTCCCGTAGCCTCTCATTGTAGGGTCTGTCCTGCTGTCCCCGGATCATGCGGGTGACCCTCCTCAGGACCCTCTCAATGTTGTCCACATCCCTCTTGAAGTGGGGTGCCCAGAACTGGACACAGTACTCCAGATGTGGCCTGACCAGTGTCACGTAGAGGGGGAGGATCACCTCCTTGGCCGTACTTGAGATGCACCTGTGGATGCACGATAAGGTCCGGTTAGCCTTGCCGACCGTGACCTCGCATTGTCGGCCCATGTTCATCTTGGAGTCAATGATAACTCCAAAATCCCTTTCTGCCTCTGTGCTCTCAAGAAGGGAGTTTCCCATCTTATAAGTGTGCTGCTGGTTACTACTGCCCAAGTGCAGCACCCTGCACTTGTCAGTATTGAAACGCATCCTGTTTTTGTTAGCCCACCCCTGCAACCTATCCAGGTCTTGCTGCAGTCTTTCCCTCCCTGCTAAAGTGCCCACCTCACCCCAAATTTTGGTATCATCAGCAAATTTGAACAGGTTGCTTTTCACCCCATCGTCCAAATCGCTGATAAAGAAATTGAACAGTGCGGGCCCAAGGACAGAGCCCTGGGGGACTCTGCTGCCCACTTCCCCCCAGGTCAAATATGACCTGTCCACCACCACCCTCTGAGTACGACCCTTCAGTCAATTCACAATCCATCTGACTGTGTAGGCATCGATGCCACAGTCACCTAGTTTTTTAATGAGGATGGGGTGGTCAACAGTGTCAAAGGCCTTGCTGAAGTCCAGAAGGACTACATACACGGCGACACCTGCATCCAATGCTTTTGTGACCTAATTGTAAAAGGCAATCAGGTTGGTCTGACATGACCTGCCCCTAATGAAACTGTGCTGGTTGCCCTTAAGCATCATCCCTGATGCCAGCCCATCACAGACCTGCTCCTTGATGATCTTTTCAAAGAGTTTCCCCAGGATTGAGGTAAGACTGATGGGCCTATAGTTGCCCGGGTCCTCCCTCCTCTCTTTTTTAAACACGGGGACCACATTGGCTATCTTCCTATCAGCTGGCACCTGGCCCGAGCACCACGAGCACTTTTAAAGCCATGCCAAGGGCCCTGCAATAACCCCCCATAGCTCCCTCATCACCCTGGGGTGGAGAGCATCTGGACCTGCTGATTTGAACATATCCAGCCCCTCCAGAAGCACTCTAACCCGGTCCTCCTCAACCTTAGGTCTTGAGGCGTTCCCCTCGAGTCCGTCTTGAATCATGGTGGGGGAGTCCCGGTCCCTGCACAAGAAAACGGAGGTGAAGAATTGGTTAAAGAGGTCTGCCTTCTCCTCTGGCACAACCACCAGATTGCCCAGCGTATCTTGTAGGGGCCCCACATTTCCCAGGGCCTTCTTCATCCTCCCTATATATTTGGAAAAAAGGACTTTTTATTATCTTTGATTAATAGGATGAGAATTCAATCCAGTGACTAATCACACCCCTTTGCAATGGTTGAATAAGTTTAGGCATGATAGCCCCCATAAAGTGCGATTGGCTTTGTCGCTGCAGCCATTTAAGTTCAGCATGAAATACTGACTGGGGGCAACTCACCGTGTTGCCGATTTCCTGTCAAGGTGTATCAGAAAAGAAGAAGCAGAAGATGAGACGCCCCAAGGCAACTTAAACCAGGGTGTGTGTAAGGAAAACTTCCTGGGAGAAGGGGAGAGGCAGTGGGACGCTGTGCTGGCAGCTGTTCACGGTGAAAGTGAAACTGCGGTGGCTGGAGCCGCCATGGTCGAAGATCAAAGAAAAAACCCGCGGCGGATTTGGGAGGAGCCAGGAATGGCACCCGCATCCGCCTGGGCACACTTTATAAAAGCTTGCCAAGGGTGATTGACTGGGTGGGCAGCTTTAGCTGGCAGAAAAGGCTCACCCAGAAGGGAGCTGGGGGGACCGGAAGGAGCATCGCCGGCTGTCCCAGAAGGGTCAGGGCAGCTGGATGGTGCAGAGAGGAGGAAGCTGGGTGGCTCACTCAGGAAGGGAGTGTGGAGGGGATACCTGGCCAGTGTGGGCCCAAGGAGCCGCCGGCAGACCCGTCATGGGCCAGAGCTGGTAGCCCCAGCGACTGGGACGGTGAGAGATGCAGCGAGGATGTGACCTTGAACCGAACAACCAGCAGCAGGTACCGAACTCAGGGAAGCAGCGACATGTCAAGGGAGATGGCAGTCTGGGTAGAACGCAGCTCCACATAGACCAGAGAGCAGAGAAGGGCCACAGAGAGCGCTCGGCACTAGGTACACTGGTGGTCAAGAACCACAGCCCCAAGGGACCGAGTGCTGGGGAGGGCCTGAACATTGGCCCTGACAAGCAACATCACGGTTGGCATTAGGCGGGGTATAGGGGAGGTGGAGCCCCAAGAAGAGGCGGTCACAAGGAAGGCTAAGGGAAAGAACCAGGGGACAGGGCCAGACATCATCCTCCCAATTTAAAACCCCCTATCAAAGACGTAGCAGGTGAGATCCCTGGGGATCTGACCTGAGGCCACTTCCACTAGCCTGTCCATGCAGCCCAAGAAGCCACGGAGAGATTCTTAAAGAGTCCACACGTGCGATGCTCAGGAGAAAGGCACAGGAAGTTACACATATAACCCTGTACCCCTTAGGGAAAACATCCTGGGGAAAATCAGATTGGACTGAGTTGAGATGGTTTAGGATAGTAGAGCTCAATCTTTTCAGCTGGTTGGACAGATGGGCAGTGCATGGTCTATCAGCAGGCTGGATCCAGGTGATGGTCCCAATCGGTTGTTGTGGTGGGTCCCCATCCAGCTGTGTGGAAGCAGAGGGGTGGGGGACCATTCAGCCCCATGGGAAGATGGTTGGGGGAAGGAACTTGACCTGGCCCCACTGCCAAATTTCCTGACTGTGGAGAGCCCCATGGGCCAGATAACATGGCTCCACTGGTTGCCTTTGGGCTATGGGCCAAAGGTTGAACACCCCTGGTTTAGGAGCATCCTAAACCTCACCCAATTCTTTTGTACAATTTAGTTTGTACTAAATGCTTCACAGAGCTTGAATCCATGGAGTTACTTAATTTTTTCCCAGCTTGAAAGCGCTTGTGAAAAATAGCTATTTATCTAAATGAATATGTAAAAGCTCTACAGAAGCACTAAGTGTTGAAAATAATGTGTACTTGATAATGGAGTTCAGCAATGGCACCAGATTTCAGGACAACACAGCCAAGTTTGCCAAATACTCTTTAAACAACAGCTAAGTGCCAGTAAGAAGTGGATAAAATATTTTGACTTTTCCATATTTTTTTATGCTTTCTTTAATCTAATCTCTGTACAGGGATATTCTTTTGCCCCTGTGTGGCAAATCTCATTCACCAAAAAAGCACAACAAAGACTTTCTCTGCACTTTGTTTTAAAAGACTTCAGTGGATGAACAATAATTAACTTTAACTGGGATCATGGAGCGGGGGTTGGAAACAGGTTGAAGCTTTTCTTCCTTGGCCCTTCAAGGGTCCAACCCCCCCCCCCCCCCCAATTGTCACCCAACTGTCAAGGAACCTTCTTCCCTGCATACCAAATAAGAGTATGCAAATTTCAGAACATCCACAGCAGGCCATGATTAAGCGTATGTACAAGCAGGGTTACATACCCATCACCAGTTCACAATGGGCCTCAAGATAAGAATATGTCTTTCTTGAAGGAAAGAAAACAGGTAGATTAATTTAGGATTAAGATATGGATTATTTAGTATAGTGTCGTGGAAAACACATGCAGCAAACTTTTGGGTCAGGTCAGCAGAAGCTTTATTTGGATAGAGCTACAGCTATAGGAGGGGCCCAAAGTGACATGGATTCACCATGCACTTGGAGGGGCTCCCTCTCTAAACGTTAAAGCAAAAGGCTTATATACCTTTTTAACAGCCACCTACAATTTACGTGAACATATAGTGAAATTTTTTAGAAACCTAGCTGCGGTAACAGTTACAAAAACATTATGTTCATTTCTTTATTACAAAACACTCTTTTCTTGGTGTCTCAGTAACCGCTCATTACTACAAGGCCAGACATTCTTCCTCTTTTCCTAGCCCACACTTTTACACAACGCCTTTTGTTTTATCTTTACAACCTTTTTCAATCAAAGTTTAAGGCCTTTGCTTTTTTTTTTATACCACAGTCAGATATGGATTAAGATGAAAGTTTTAATCAAAAGCAGATTTAAAGCATATACCCCTATGATGCTGAGCTGGAAGGTAATCAATCTCTGCCATCCCATGAGAATGAAAGCAACAATTATTTAGCATTAACAAGCTATCTTTGGTTTTGTACTGGTCTTCTGAATATAGACTGCTGTATTAAGTTCTGACAAATCTTATTATATTCTGACTGAACTGTCTGGGAATAGGGCAGGAGAGGCAGGCTGCCTGCGGCCAGCTCCCAGCAACCCAGCTGCCCCTGCAGAGTGAGTGGGAGCAGGTTGCTCAGCTGGCAGCTGCCTGGGTCAGGGCCTGCCCAGCTGATTTACCATGGTCCCTGGGCATCTGTGCAAGCATGACCCCTGATCTGAGACCAAGTAGCTCACAGCCCTTTGGCTGTTATCTCAGAAATGTTGCAAACTCTCACAAATAAGGTCTTTCTCCTGTCTCTGTAGGGCCTGCAGCTGCACATGGGGGAGAGGCACAATTTGGCAGCTGGGATGTGCCATCAGGGCCACTGCTAGCCTTGGGCAGAGCTAAGCTCTATGTATGCACGAGCTCCAGCAGTGCAAAATCCAGGATCAGACTAGGTTGCTGGTCATGGTGGCCAAGAAGCACCTGGTGGATTTGCAGGCCTGGTGGGAGAAGGATGTTGTCTGCAAAGAGTTGAGGGACCAGTGCAAGGAGGCAAGGCACTGGCATGATGAGGAAACAGACCAGTGGGAGGGACTGGGAGGACCAGGAGGACAGGTACGTGAAGGCCAAGGAGTGATAGGCTTCCTGGGGGGCCCAGGCAATGGAGGCCATGGAGGAGGACCACTGGGTTTTGGATGGTGTGGAAGGCAAGCCAATGCTGTCCCACAACCTCCGCCTTTCCCTGGAGGGCTACCTGTGGCTGTGTTACACATCCCAGCCCCCCCACACAGATGAGGACAACATAGTCACCAGCATCAATGAATTCCTTGGTGTGTGAAAGGACTGTGCCCACCTAGCTGAATTTATTTCCAGTCAGTGTCTACACATGCGCTATTTCTCAGTAACTACTCAAGGGTTAATTTCTTACTTGTATTTGCAGGTAGCAAATTTACTCAAGACTAAACCGATTTACTGCACAGTAAGCATCTGCACATGTAGATGCTGTCACTTACTGCACAGTAATTTGCTCTACTGCACAGTAAAGCATCTTGTGTAGATGCACCCAGTATGATCTAGAAGAGGAGAGGGAAATTATTTGGGCTGGGGCCACATCAGGAATTTTGGTGAGCTGTTTCAGGCTAGGCTGGGCTGGGTGAGGGGGGAGAAACTCATTCTATCTGGCCCTTGGGGTCCCAGACTGAGTTGTTAGGTAAGGTCTCCATGGCGGACCCCCAGGACCCTTATGTGCTTATCCAGGTGGATGAAATGGGGCCATGGGCAGGTGGGGATTGGTGCCTGGGAGCAGGATGGGTGGGCTGTATCAGAACTGGGGCCAGGATCATAAGGTTGTGACAGCATGGGGCTGGGGCCTGGGGTGGAGCCACAACCTGCTCCCTACCCATACATGCCCATGAAACCAGTGCCTGGCACAGGAACATATGAGGAACAGATTGTGGCTCTGCCCCAGGTCCTGGCCCCTGGCCCTCAGTCCCACACTGTCACCACCCTGTAATACTGTCCCCAGTCTCTGACCCAGCCCTGTCCACCTGTCCTGCTCCTAGACTCTGCTGCCCACTCTCCTATGGCCCCAGCCCATCCCATATGCCCAGCTAAGAACACCCTACCTGTCATCATGGAGTCTTCATGGAGACTCCACCCACCTGCCTGCTATATTGGGTTTTCTATCGGGTTCCCTTGGCTCTTTTCCTGCTGCATAAAGGTAACAATCTTAATAGAAAAATGTGTTAAATGAACTAAGTCACACACAACCAAAAAGCCATTCTTTAAGAAAGAACAACATATTCTGTGTCAGTGCCTTAAGCAGAATTTCACTCAGCTGGAGCTAATTTTTCCTCAGATAAATGATTATGGAGTTCCTGAAAGAGGTTTCCAAGGAACAGAGAAATAGTCCTCAAGTTAGGCAAATAGTGAGGTGTCTGTTGGTAAATGAAACAACAAGCCTAAGATGAAACTGTAAATGAGTAAGGAAATGAATACACTGTCAGAGGCTGCTTCACAGAAGGGTTTAATGAATACAGAATATCTCACACAGAGAAGACATTGTAGTAGGAAAGAACATTGCAGCCTCACAGTAATAAATATTCATAACCAAAACTCAAACTTTGGAGCTCTGTCAGGTTAAACTAGAACAAAATAAATTATGGACTTCAAAACTCATCAATTTGTATGTAAATTTACAGCAGAGAAGTAAAAGAAATTTGCAGCTTCTACCCTGTCTAACTCTAGAAAGACTCCAAGAGATGAATGCATAGCAGGACTCATGTTAATTCTCATCTTTGTTGTCACACTGGAAAGGAATATAGTATTCTATCCCACAATCCTGAATAAATAAACTACAAAGACACCAAACCATTAAGAACAAATGCTTGAGTGGATAAAAAGTATCTATACAATACACAGTTTGCCTCTGTTCACAGGTACTAACTCCTACACAGGAGGGAGCTGTATGATTTTATTAGAAAGTCTATGTTCATACAAACACACCATCCTATCAAAGGACAGGTGGGACATTACAAAAAATACTGGTCCTTGATGCCGTTCTGGTTTATCAGCATTTCCCCCCTGGCCTTATCCTTGAAGATACTTATAGTATCAAAGATGCTGCAAAGATGAAGTAGGATGGAAGATAGGGAACCTTACATTACAAGCCAGTTTCTCTGCAAGGTAAAACATTTATTAAAAGGCTACAAAGTTGTACAACCTTGGCAAGGGTTGGAGACTGTGAAAGTCCACAAATAAGGATATTACTCTGGCAGAATGCCACCTCTTTCTCTCCCCAAAAACTCTGCTTTGTGGCAATTTGGTTAACATGGGCCCTGCAGAGGGCAGACATCCCAACTCTTTAGGTAACCTGAGTTGGATACATTTCTGAGGGAGAGAGGAAACCTGCTCCCTCTGGCTATGTGGCTGGCATCACATACCTGGGTGAGGGGCTTATGCTTCCTATTGTTTTAAGCAATGCCAACCTGGGAGGGGGCTAGAGACCCTGCCAGTCTGCCCAGCAACCAGTGATGCATTTCAAATTGTTTGGCTGGCAGCCAACAGGTGCTGGTCTCTATTGGACCAGGTAGATGAGGGCATAAGGGCTATATAAGATAAGGACTGCCCAGGAGAAGGGGTAGTAGCCATGATGACAACTCAGAACAAGAAGAACTGGACTATCTGAAACTTGCTGTCTCTCTTGAAATTCATGATCAATGAACTGCCTGCCTCCAGAGGGAATCTCCACCTGCCTCTGGATGGAAAGTAAGTAAGGACCTGAGAGTGAGTAAGCTACCTGAATAAGGAGAGTGAGTAAACTACCTGAGATCCAACTAGATATATAGCTTGCAGATGTGTGATCAAAGGCTACCCAGCCATGCCAGTTTGCTCTATGGGATTTCTCTGATATTGCTTTACTCTGCACCCTATTCCAAACCTACTGCTTGTAACAAAGTTCTCCTTTATACCTAGCATGGGATACTTATTGGGAGAGGGGCTAGATTATGCCTTGGGGTCCCCTTGGTTCGACTGGCTAAGGGAAACCACTATTTGTGCTTCAGTCTGAGGGAAGCACCCCAAGTTCTTGAAGTTCTTGAACCCTTGAGGGCTACTAGGCCTGCGTTTCCCAGGGGGCACAGTGCCAAGATCAGGCCAGAGCCTGGGTGGTGGTGGCGCTACCCCCAGGCTAGTGGATGCGCTTCAGGAAGGGGGTCGGCCAGACATGAGGCACCCCCAGGGAGGCACTTGGAGCCTGGAAGGTGGTTGGGCACAGTGAGGTGGGTGGCTCAGCACAGGAGCACCCCCTACTGGCTCACCACAATTATCAATAAACAGGTCCTCAAAAAGTATGTTCCTGTGCCGCCTTTAGAGATGCATGCAGAAATAATTTTAAGATATCCATAAAGAATTTGGCTTTTAAGGGAGAATTTAGGTATGACTTTTTTTCACACATTGTAGTATATTTAGGAGAAGCATCACTTGCAAAACATTTTATATACTTGCATCTTGACTCTTGCTTTAACGTTTTCTAAATCTACTCAACCATAGCAAGGTTTGCGTTTAGATTTATCTCTGAAGAGTGCAAGATAGGCTCCCAAATGACCTTATTTCCAATAATTTTTAAAATATCCATTTTCACCACCACAACTGTATTTTCTGTACATGCACCTATCATTGTAGATGTCAGCTGTGTGGAACCCTTAAGATTCATGATTAGTAGCTTAGGGTGGTAGAGCTGTTCACTACTCTCAGGAACCACATGGGGAACCCAATGTAAATAGTTGGGGTAGGGAATGCGGCTGGTGGGATAGGGGGAGGGTGGAAATAGCGCAGCCTCAGGACTGGGTCAAGTGGCTGGGCTTTCCCAGACCCAGGGTTGTACTGCACATGTTTGCAAGCGTTTGGGAGACTAGGTAAACTCCTTCCTAGGTCAGGTTAACCTGATCTCTATCTAAGTTAGTGCACCTCCTCAGGTGCACCTAACTTAGATCAGGCATGCCAGTTTTTGGGTGATTTAAGGTCTTTTAACACATGAACCTGGTTAAGCCAACGTAAATATAATACCTGTACATACATTTAGAGTTAAAACATGGACACTGAATGAAACCGGTCTAGTCAAGCCCCTTGTCCCAGAGTGATTAATAAAGTATAGTATATAGTAGAGTGGAATATAAAGTGTAGTGAGTGATCAGAATACAAAGGTGCTTATTAGGGATGTGAAAGGTTAAACAATTAATTTAACAGATAAACCCAGTGATAACCAGTTAGCTTACCAGTTGTCATTTAGCACAATGCTCAGTGCAGTTCAGCAGGGAAGGAGGGGCAGGGAAGCTCTGCGGTGCCCCAGCAAGAACCAGCAGGACAAGCAGAAGTGGGGGAGGGAAGGAGGACCAAAGAGGAGGGGAGGGCGAGAGGTGAGAGGGGACTAGTACCCATAGCCTATGAGGTTAAAGAGGAAAACAGTGGGCAGCCTAATGACTTGTCAATTAAGCAATTAACTGCTTGTTCATAGGTACTCCATCCCACATGAAGCCCCCTATAGCTGGGGGCTTCATGTCAGCTGTGTTGTCTGACTGGCTTGCCACCACCTTCCTCCCCATGTCAAAAGGCCCCAGAAAATGGCTCCCAGGAGCAACCATGTCTGAGCTGCTGGGTTATTGGTTAACCATTTAACTGATAACATTAGAGGAGGTGAAATGGATAATTATTTAAACAAGTTTTTAAAAAAACATTTATATCTGCAGTGCTTATCTACTTTGCCTTCTGCCTTCCCACTCACATGGGTAATTACCTCACTCTACAGAGACACATAATTTCTGCACCAAAAAGTTCACATACCAGGTTTTTTTGTCCTGTGGGTTAGAATTGTTTGTTTATAATCTATTCACAGTTTGTGGTGACAGAGTCAGGTACCTGATAGTCTGTACACAGACTCTGACAATATGCTTGGATCTTTTCCTTTCTTCTTTTTCATGCACAAACACTTGAAACAATGAACTAATTTGGTGAGTTTGCCAATTTCTGTTTGCAGGAATTAACCAAAGCATGACTAGAGAGGCTGGAGGTGCTGAATGAGGGGAACATTTTTTTATTTTTTTCTCTGGCTCTTATCATACAAAAACTTCATGACTGATGATATCTTAGGACAATGAAGAGGAGATATGAGGACATCTGCTTGGGTAGATGGTTTGAGAAAGAACAGCATTATAAGCAAGTAGAGGTACAGATATTATAGTGCTTAGAATTTCACATTGACCATATCAGCAGAAAAAAAGTGATGAAAAGTGATGAAAAATTACTATTTGTCTAGCACAGGGCTTGTCAACTAGGGGTACATATACCTCTGGGGGTACTTGGACTGGTCCTAGAGGTATGTGTGGGCAGGTGGGAAAAGAGTGCTGCCACCTCCTAGGGGCAGGGCTGAGGTAGGCAAGGGCAGCAGCACTCCTCTGTGGTCTGGGGAACCTTGCAGGCGGCAGCCGCTGCCACCACACATCAGCCTGGTGAGCTTCCCCACCCCACAGAGGGGTGCCACTGCCCTCACTCCAGCCCGGTGAGCTTCCCTGCTTCTGCCTGGCCCTGCTCCTGGGAGGCAACAGCACTCCACCCCACCTGCCCACATGCTGTCCCTACCTCCCTGCACTGTGTCTGGCTGCACGTGAACCCCCACTCTACGCTTGGCGGTAGGCCATGCACTACCCCCTCCCCCACTTGGCATGTGGCCGTGTGCTATCCCCCCCCACTTTGCCACACACTATCCCTGCCCCCCCACTTGGCATTTGGCCACCGGGGGGTACTTAAACTAAAACAGGTTAAAAACCCCTGGTCACCATGTATATATGCATGATTTTTTTGGTCAGATTTTCTTTGAGCATGGCAGCTTAGACCACATTTTATGTATTTTAGTTTTATCATAAAAAATTGATCTATGAAATTTAGTTTTATTGTGGCAAATCTGTCACATGTACATGTCACATACAGGTCAACTTGCCAGTTTACATGTTCTGATGCCCCTTGGCCCAACAGGTGCCACTGCAGTTCACTGGTACTTTCATGTAATTTCCAGTTTTAGTTGGCAGGTTTCTTGTGTAATGACTACTTTTTACAGCAGGTATAGCTGCGGAGTCTGACACAGTTCAATCTTCAGTTAATGGATCAATCCTTCAATCTCAGTAAGTTCATTAGTTAAATTAAAAGTTCTTTGTTTAAACCTGTTTCTGTTGGTCATCTTGACATTTACTCTAGTGATAGCTATGATGTGTGTTGGTGTGTCTAAGATTGGTTTGCTTGCAATATGCCAGGCATCCTGGAGCACAAGCCCCCAATTTTTAATGGAAACTCCTCTGTGGGAAAACTATTGGCATTGCTCAGTGAAAAAACATAGACCATCTGGTGGCCGCTGTGTACTGCTGGTGTCCAGTTTGACACTGCTAACCTGTGTCTTAATCATTGCTCCTGACACTGCTAGACCCTGGTCTCCCCCTCTCACTGTTTCTTGATCTCTACCACACAGCACCGTTTTTTTGCAGGCATCTCCGTCAGCACTGAAAAATGGGGTTTGCTCAGCTACACAGATTCAAAAACAGTCCCTGACTTTGGGTTCTGCTGGGTACCTTTTGGTATCCAACTCAATGCTGCTGACCCCTGTCTTACTTGGTCCTCCTGACACTTCCACACCTAGGGGTCCCTCTCACTGTTTCCTGATCTCATCTGCCTAGCCATATCTCAAGATTAAATTACCAATACCAGATTTGGAATATCTCCTAGCACCTCCTGCTCTTTACAAATGTCATCAGCGGACATATTGTCCACTCATCAGAACACTCCTACGCCCAAACCATGAATTACATTTTTGTAAATTACAGTGTATTACTTTGTACACTCCCAAAAGTTGTAAGCAGTCTCATTATCACAGCCACAGCTATGCCCAACACCCCAACATTGAAATTTCATGCTGTACACCATGGGATGGCCCTCATAGCTGGAACTCCCCCGCCCACAGCACACACAAACTGTTTCCCACACCCTCCTCAAGGGACAACCAGACATCCCCAACAGCTGACAGCCACAAGGCATTTGCCTTGTGCAAACACACAGAAACTTACAAGTATAAGATTTTATTTTCTTTATAAAATAATTGTACCATCAAGAATACCCATTCCCACCCCCTTTCAAAATGTCCCCTTCTTGTCTACTCTTCTATCATTTTTTCATAAAAACGACTTCCACTAGGTACCCCTTTTTCTTATGTGATGGTTGTTCTGTAGGGGAAGAGAGAAGAGATCAGAATTTGTCCCATATCCCCACCCTTCTTGCCTCACCTTCCAGCAGATTTCCCAAGCAATATGTCCTGAAACCTTGTATAAAAATACCTATGCACTCGGTGCTGCTAAAAATCCATCTCCAAGGGTCTGTGCAGCTGTGTCAGCCATCAAATGATGCTGGAGGGCAACTGTGAGAGAGACACACCAGTTTGCCTGACCTGTTCACATATACCCTAACCTATTTTTTCATCATTGCCTTCCCTTATTACCATATTCCCAAGCCCCACTCTTCCCCATATGAAAATCTTAGCACCCGATGATCTTCCCCTGGCTCCTGCTTTGGTCCTCTCAGCTGATGATGAGAGGTTTGTAATTTCTGTTCCTGGGGGAGGTGGGGGAAGGTAAAGTCACACCACAGTGGGTGTGTGAAACAGGTTCACAGTACGTGGTGGGAGAATGACCACTGTTGGGGGTGGCAGCATCATCACCATGATAATTGGATTTTGGAAGGGTGTAGGGATCAGTGGGACAAGAATAGGGGTGGTAGTTGGTTGTTGGGAAATGGGGGTGTCCATATATTCTCGCCTTCGAGCATCTGACCTCCTTGCCAAGGTAGTTCAAAAGTGGAGTTCTGTGAACCTGCTCATGGACCTTAAATTGGATCAGGTTAATGTACAGAGAGGGGTCAAACTCAGACAGAGCACCCTCACCAGTTATCAAGCCAGCCTGGACCCAAACTGACACAGCTGAACTCCCTGGTCTGGCACCAAAAATTGAAACATTTGCAGAGTATATCTGGTCTTTAACTGTACCCCAGGGTGGGGGGACCTCAGATACTGCTGTTGTCCAGTTAGATGCTGCTGACCCCTGTGTTAACTGGTCCTTGTGACACTTCCAGACTTAGGCTTCCCTCTTACTGTTTTCTGATCTCTTCCACACAGTGCTCCTTTTTTGCAGGCATCTTGCTCAGCAATGAAAACTGGGGTGCACACAGCAACATACTTTTGCCAATGATCTCTGACTTTGGGGTCATTGGTGTACACCAATGTTTAATGTTGCCTGCAGGCAAAGCATGCCTTAATGGGCCCTCTTGACACATGCTGACTTAGGAATCCCTCTCACTTTCTCCTCCACTTTGCTGATCAGCACCCTGTGTTTACAATTAGGCCCCCATCGCTGAGAAATGAGGTGCACTCAGCATTACATATTTGCAAATGCTGACCCTACTTTTGGGTCTGTGGGGTCCCCCAAAGTCTAGTTGCATGCAGGTGGAGCCTGCCTTAATGGGTCCTGTATACACTGCCAGACCTCACAGCCCCCCAGCACCCTGTGTTTGCAAGCAGGTCCCCCATTGCTGAGCAATGGGATGAGCTCAGTGTTAGACATTTGCACTTGGTCCCTAACTTTTGGGTCCCCAGGATACCCCAAAGTGTAAAGTCACCTGCAGGAGAAGCATGCTTTAATGGCTCCCTCTGACACTGCTGAACCTTGCCATTCCTGTCCCTGTTTCCTCATCTGCTTGACCCAGACTACCCCAGAAATGACCCTGTGAACACATTGTTCTGGAACCCAGTCATCAGCTCTGTGCTGGTAGCAGGGGAGAGACCAGGGTTGCAATGCATCAGGCCCCTCCCCCATCATCCGTTCTGAGGTACATGTACAGAGCTGATGTTGGAGCCCAGCGCAACCCCCAGTAAGCATGCCGAAGCATGGCACGTGAGGCCATTTTGCTCAGCACGCCACTGCCAGCCCTGGCTCTGGGTAGCTGCTGCCAACCACGGAGCATGGGCTGCTCCCAGCAGACAGCTGGGAGGCTGCAAGCCCTGCTGCAAGCAGTCCCAGGCTCCATAATTGGCAGCCACCCAGAGCCCAAGATTTTGTTATCTTCTCTTTTGCTGTTTGCATCTTTTGTTTCAATTTCCTTTCTTGCCTGATCACATGCATACCACATTCATATAAAATGAGTACTAAGGTGGCTAAGTAAAACAAAATGGAAGATAAAATTATAAATGGATATGTTAATTAAAGTTGGTTAAAAAGAAAATTAACGTGAAATTAGCATGAGTCCAACAGTGGGTTTCAGACATAGTTATGCCTATGTAGCAAACTTCTTTACAGACAATGAGGGACTCCTCCCCTACCCTCACCAGGGACATAGTCTTGTGCCCTTTGGGTAAAACCTGTTTTCTGACTGCAGAATTTGCACAGTGCGTAGTTTGTATAGTGCAAAATGTACTTAAATTTGTATTTTAACCACATTTGTTTTACAACATGTTTTCTGTTGTTCATTGCTAGTTCAGACTGAACCCCCCCCCCCCTTTCCCTCCCCTGCCACCAAGTACTATTTGTGGATAAGCCAGGCAGCTGATGTGAGAAGAGACAGGCTGGTGAGTAGCCTTAATGAATGTGGGAATTGGATAAAAGAACTGGCCAAACAGGTCTGATGATGTTTGGGCAGCATCACAGGGGTGATTCACAAAAGCACCTACACAGCCGCAAAGAGGCATAGAGGGAATAATGATGATCACCAGGTATTTTCAGGTGTACTGTGTTAGGGTGACAATATTTGGATTTTGGGGAGTACTGGATTTGCAGCTGAATACAAGGCTTCAGTCTGTGAAGCATCAAAAGCTGCTAGTCACAAGGCAAAATAATATATTAAAAATAACATTGCAAATGCAAGCAGTTTCCTAACATTGCAAGCAGTTTCCTAACAATGGATAGTGTGCAGGATGCATGATTCCTTGTGTAAGGAGAACAAGATGCAACCCACCAGCTATCATCAGGAGATAAAGCAGAAGCAAGGCCTTGTAGCTGAAGAAGGAGTCAGCAAGAAACCAGAAAGAACCAGCAAGTGACCGTGAGAAGCCAGGTTCATGGCCTTACGCATGAGCTTTTAACAGAGAGGCATGTAAATGAATGAAATGCATAGGCAATTCCAAGCTAACGAAGTAAACTGTAAACAGAGGTGGAGCTTGAGATGGGAGAAGGAATGGGTGGAGCAAAAGGAGGGACGAAGGTGGAGTGAATGTTAATGAGTATAAACCAAGGTGTATAAAATGTGAAAAAAATGCTGTGCAGGTCCTTGGTTTGTTATTTTTTTTGGGGACCTGGCCTGAAGCTGTCTCCATTTTGAATAAAGCTGTTGTGAGCAATGTGTGCTGGTGTTTGCTCCCTGCTTGATCTGGCTAATGAGTAACAGGATCCATGAGCAATTAGATCATTGTCTCCCTAGTCGTTGGGTGCCACATGGAGTCGGGGTCTAACATACTACTCACCATTCTAGTGTTGGTGATCACTGGAACTGGGCCATCTGGCCCACATCCACCTTCTAATGCCAATCCTCTGCTATGGGTTTCACGTATTCAACCACCCACAATAGATAGCTTTCAGTTGAGCTCTAATTAAAGACTGCCTTGCTGTTTCTAAAAGTTCTTTAATCAGGTTCTTAGCTTTTAAAAGCTCTTTAATCAGTGTCCTAGGGGGACGCAAGCAGAGGGCCCGAAGCCCCCTCCTGTGGCAGGACCCGAGGCAGGGCTGATCCACCCTCAGAAGGAAGAGAAAAGTCCCGAGGGCAGGACAAATTTACCTTTTTTAGGAGAAGCAGAGCCAGATGAGCCATGCTGGGATGGACTCCCCATGTGGTTTGTCAGCTGCTTTTATTGCTGGCTAGGGACAGCATGGGCAGATGGCATCATCAAAAAATATTGCCCTGCTGATTTAAAAGCCGGTGGCGGGGAAATGGCCGGGGGAGCACCAGTACAGTCAGATGGCAAGGCTGCTCCCTGAGCCACACACAGGCTGCATCAGAAGCCCAGAAGGAATCTAGGCAAGGACCCAACAGAGGGGTCCAGGACCAGATGAAGGAGGAATCATGCTGGCCTGGCAGGGTGGATGGCAGGGAGGATGGCATCGAGGGACCTTGGAGCCATAGATGCCAGACCCATAAGTGAGGCGGGCAGTGGCCCTGTACCCCAACATTTCCTTTTGTGTTTTAATTTGTTTTGAGTTATTCTGAGGCCCCAAGGCAGGAATGGGGGTCACGAGTGACCTCCACAGATTAGGTGGAGCTGGGACAGTGCAGCAGACAGCTACGCAGCGAGGGAAAATCCAGCACTTTGTCAGGGACAGTCCGATGTCCTGTGGTCATCCCATGCAGGAGGAGGCCACGAGATGAGCAGGGGGAAGAGAGGACAGGTGAAGACATCTGAGGGCGAGCCAGTGATACATCATCTGGCCATCTTGAGGGTTGGCAAATGGCTGGGGTGTAGGGTGTCGGGACTCGGGGCAGCCGGCCAGCAGCTCTCTCTGACTCCCACCCGGGCAGATAAGGGTCCGGGGCCTTAGAAGGCTGTTAGGCGGGTACTTGTGACGCTTGGAGTGGAATTAATTAGGCGGACACTTATCGGTTGTAAAGCAAGATTATTTATTCCCGCCGTCAAGGTGGTGAATAGCGGAGGTCAGAGATATTTGGTTAGTTATAGCTTAAGGTTTGTAGGTCGTATGTCAGTCTGTATAAGAGTTCGTTGATCGGGTAGATAAACGGAGAAAAAAGTCGGGCCGGCAGGTCGTTGATTTATGTCTGATAAGGTCGAGATGGGGGAGACTGACAAGCAATCAATTTGTCAGTTATTTTTACGCATACATTCAGAGGTTTTTTAGGTGTGTGTGTGGAGGTCTCCCGTTCTTCACGGAAGTGAAGACGGGTTTTATTTGTGTAATAGCCAATTGTTTTTTGCCACGTCATAAATTTAATTAGAATTGCCAATTATCTAGCGGTCTTCGCTAGGGTGTTATCTCACAGGGTTATTCCCTGTTTTCTCTGACCAGTTATAATGATTTATGCACAGCACAGAAGGCTAAGTTCTATTTTATGTTAGTGTTGTAGTTATAAATTTTTTTTTGACATGTGTAGCAAAAAAAGCGGTTATTATCATTATTGTTAACCCTTAGTTAACCTAGTGTAGAAAAAAACTGTTTTGAATGGTTTTATTTGTTTGTGACATGGGCACTACTTAATTTGGTTGTGACATAGGGGAGGTGGAACCCCAAGAATGCCCGCTAAGGATAGCGCCCAGTCCACAAGGAGCTACGAGAAGGAGCCTCACCACTGAAGGGAAAGATCAAGTCATGGCAAGTGAGTATCAGGGCCTCTTTCAGGGTGAATGTGACCCAACATCAAGGCCACAGAAACACACCCTGTGGCTGACACTGGGTGCACACTCCAAAGCAGCAAGAGAGTGCCTACAGAAGGCCAGGTGAGTGCAATCAGGTTCTTAGCTTCTTTTTTCTTTTATAGTTTCAGCAGTTGTTCTTAGATCACAGTAATAGCTTAATAGTAGCATAATACACTTAAAAATAATGATGCATACTTAGTTGAATTCCTGTTCTGTTCTCAATTTATATTACTGTTTCATGTAAATAAGGTTGAACATTGTCTTTCATGGATTTCTAACTTCAAGCATGCTGTCCTTGTTTAGATAAGAGGTGACATGCATTTTGTTGGGTTGTGGGGTAATTTTGTTTATGGTCATAGTATTGAATGCCAAGGCATTGAATGACATTTTGTGTCTGTGAACCTCAGCTGTGATGGTTGCCCAGGGAAAGATCTAAAGCTGCTTGCAGTCATTTTTAATGCTATTGGGACAGTGCATGAGACCCAATTACAAATGACACCACTAAATGAGTGTCCTTGACTTAGAAGTTGAATCTAGATAAGGGTCCACTCCCCGGTGTGTGCCCAATATAGCAAAGCTGTGGGTATTGCCAGGTGCCCCTGATACAGATGTACCTCAAAGCCCTGCTGCCTTACCCCCATGTTCAGTTGTTGGCCATGAGCAAGGAATACATAGAGGGCTTTTGTGCAAGTTTGCAGCATTGCACAGATTGGATGCTCCATAACAAGGGCCACATTTTTTCGCAGGCCCCGGATCAGAGCAAAGAAGTTCAAGGAAGGTGGCCTGGAAGCATGGTAAGCTTTGGGGTGGCAGAGTTATGCTCAGGGAAGCAACTACTGGACCATCCACCCTCCCTCTGATACATTTAGTGTGTGCTCATCAACACACCTGGAATTAGCTACTGCAAGCCTGGCCTCCTGGCCCTCCCAAAGGAGAAAATAGGTTTGCATGCAAGGCAAATGCCTGGCCACCTGATCTCTCTACAGGCTGACTGATCTAGAGATGATGTGCAGTTGCTGGAAAGTCCACAGTTTCCAGGCTTGGGTTGGAGGGGCTCTCGCCAGACAACTGGGGTGAGGGGCTGGCTACTCCCCTGCCAACACTGCAGGTGCATTCTCCAGGTAGGCACCAGAGGGATGGCAATCCCTCATGCCACCAATGTGCCCCAAGCATCCCCCTGAAGTGTGTAACCCAGTCAGTTTGAGATGTTTTGCTTAATTAGGCAGAAAGCAGGCTGAGTGACTATGCCCTCCTCCTGTTCATTCTGCTGGTGCCCTGGGCACATCTGCAATTGTGGCTCAAAAAACTGAGCTGGTACAGGAGGCAAGCTTGGCCTTTCACAAAATCTCTGGACATGCCTGGAATCATAACTGTCACAGAGGTACACATTCCTACCCCCCTCCACCAAGGATGACATAGCTGTAAGCATCAATGGTTTCTTCGGGGTTTGATGGGGACATTGTCAGCACAGACTTGGCAGTCTGGGGCTACTCAATAAAAAAAAATGCTTGTGCTGTTTCCCTCCCACCTGTCTTTGCACACTGGGGTGCTAACAGGGGACAGGGGTGCAAGGGCTGACTATGCAACTGTAAACATTCCCTTTTTATGATATAGCTAGGGAAGAAAAACATAGCAAATTTAATCTTAGAGTTTATTTGAATGTCAGGTAAATGAACCACAAGAGAAGAGATACGAACAGCTAGAAACACATGACCATTACTTGTCCCTGAACATCACCCACCCTTGCACCCTGTGGCATAAATTCACTCAGAATCTTCCTATGGATTAAACATCTAATAAATACTGGTAGTCACAGCTGAAAATCGATGAGACAGCAATAACCCATTCCCACCTCCTGACCCCCCAATCCACACCCACTTCACCCACTGTCAGAAGTTTTTGATTATCTTTCCTATGGAAGATAAATGCATTCACTTTATATTGTCAGTAAGAGATAAAGACCCATCATCCCTCACTTCCTCTCCCCACCCCCTCCACTGACACCAAATAGTTTTTGGGGGGTTACGAAAAATCCATGATTAAATACAGGCTAGGATTCCTACACGGGTCATTTCCCCTTCCCACGTTGCACCTTGCAACTGCGAGTTTCTAAATTGAATGGGTTTTCCTTTAATTCTTTTGTCAAACCACTTATCCATGAGAACCCAATACCCATGGATTGTCTTTCCATTGCAGGCCAGCTCTGTATTTTCCTCCCTTTCATCCCTAAAGCATAATGGGACTCTCCTTCTGCAGTTAGAGGAGAGGCATCCCTCATTAGCACCCACAGACCCTGTCAGTTATTCTGAATGGTGCTATTGTCACTTAGGTGCTTAAGCAGCTCCTGTGTAAACTTTCCCTCTTGACACCAAGTATAGTCAACAGTCAAATGGAAATTATTAGGCATCTCAATTAATTCTTTTGTGCTGGACATGATCTTTTTTAAACTGGCATCCTCCTTTTGTTCCAGCTTTCTGAAGACTTGGCACATTTCATTACCCAAGTGATCAGTGGTCACAGATCAAGTTTGGCATGCCAACACCAAAACCTCCATCATGCTTTTCCTTGACTGTCACTGGTAGCGGTGGTACTCATGTATTTGCTCAACTCTGGTGTGTGCTAGTGTCTATGCCACAACTTCAGTGCCAGGGGTAGCTTGTAACAAGGGGAAAAAAACAGCAGCCCCTGTAAGTTGCTCCACAGAAGGACCCACCCCCCACCAGTCATTGTATGTGAAACTGAGGGCAAGGAGCGGACATAGTTCCCACTTAGAGTAACCCCATTCCTCACTCCCACACTAACATGCAAGAAAACCCTACTCACCTGAAAATTTATAATGTTCCTTTCCCTTATAAATTACAAGTCACAGGTTCTGGGTCTTCAGGTGTCCCCTGCACAGGTCCTGACAGAACAGACTGGTCTGTCTTGTGGGCTTAAAACATCCTGGCTCAGGGTAACAGTGGAGTCTGAAGCATCCTCTTCCTCCTCCTCCTCTCTCATATTGAGGAATGGCCATGGGGAGACTGCAGTCATGTTCAAGATAACTTCTTTATCTCGGATCTGCATCTCCTGTGGCTGCTCTGAAAACTCTGCCCCCAACTGTGAATTATTGAGTGGAATTTGAGCACTGGCTACCACACTGCCTGCTCCGGTGTCAGGACAACCTATATACTGACAGTGGGAAGGTAACACTGTGGGCACACCTCTGGCACACCCATTTTGCTGAACGACCATAAGGAAGGATCTCTAGTGTCCTTTTCCAGAGTGGTAGCCAGCTTAGCATAGAAGGGGATTACTCTGTGTGCTGCCCCAGAATAAAAATTATTGTCATTAGCCCAATGGGGAACACCTTTTAAGGACTTATTTTTGCTGTGGTAGTGATCCCAGTCACAATTGTACCCACGTTTCTTCATTTGCTCAGCAATGGACACATAGAGTGCCTTATTTAATCTATTTTCCAGCTGTGTTATCACTTTCCTTTTCGCAGAAATATCAGTCAATGCCTCAGCTTCAGCATGAATCCAGTTGCATCCATGGCTTTATGATGCATCTGGCTGCTCCTCTAAGCTGGATGAATATTGCTTCTTCTTTTGTCCCTCCATTGACTAGGTTTTGGGAGGCTGAGAAGTGATGCACAGAGACTGAGTGCAATGCCTGATGCTTTATGACCTGGTCTCAGCATATATGTCCTCCATGCCAAAAAGTCTTTACCTCTTATGCAGACAGGTGTGATCTGTGCCTTACCCAGACAGTCATGCCAGTCTGGTCCTTTGTAACTCAAGGCAGTATCACTGATAATCTTGGCTATAAAGGACCAACTCACAGGATCATCATAAAATTCTAGTTTACTGGACGGATGCAAAAGTCAGACCATAAACCTTGGTGCTGATCCCCTCAAACATACACACATTCATGCACACACTCACAGTAGCTAACTATGAACACTAAGCACCAGTGTCAAGATATACCTATCCCCAAGTGCTGGAGTCCACCGTTGATGGCCAGTCGAGGCTTCTTTCAGTGTGATGTTGCTTCAGAAGGGGGTTGCCGACTGGTCCTTCTGGCTGGACAGGCAGGGTGCTGGTCAGGTCAAAGAGGGCACCATTGGGGGTTCTTTGCCGCCTTTTATCCCTCTCTGGCAGACTTTGGTGACTCCCCAATTCTCAGGCTTACCCAATCCAGGGGTCACTGACCTCGAGGGATGTCCCTCTTGGTAGGTGCTGGATGGCAGCTGTCAGCCCCAGGGGTCATGTCCGCAGGTACGTGCAGTCTCAGGAGTCCGTTAATGAATTTTGATTGATTCACTGCCTTGATGAATAGAGCTCTGGAAGTGGTTGATCAGAGGGTATTTCAGCCCCAAGGGTCTGTTTCCAGCGTTGATTAGTTCAAACTAGGGCTTCTGTACCTTTAACAGTGAAGTTTCAGGGAGTTCCTGGCTCTGTATTGATTCTTTCCTCTCCTTAGTTTGTGGTATGTAGGTGTTAATTGCCGCTCATTAGCTTGCTTATCCAGACTAGCTACTGTGTTACACAATCAACCACAATTCATTCAGGGACCCACTCCACACAGAGATTTCTGCTCTTGCTAACATTGTTACATGGTACAACTTACTTTTAAATTTAAAGGACATTTGTAAAAGCATCTACAAGCTCTATTTTCACTACAAGTACACCTTATATAAAAATAATAATAATATAATAAAAAAAGAGAGAGGAAGGAAGAAATGGTAGAAAAGAGAAAGCATTCCCCAAAGGGGGCAACTACTGTAAAAGGGGCTTTTGCCATATGGAGAAGCTTCACATTTGAGGGTGGGGGCAGGCAAAAAGGTTTCTTGCTACATTATTCTCCCCCCTTGACATCGGCCATCAGGGTGATGTCACTATAATATTCGGCCTAATGCTTTAGCCTCATCAATTTTAGCATGTACAGTACTTAGGGTGGCAGTCAGTTTACAGTACAGGAATATAGTTAGGAATGTTAAAATTATCATTAGGGTAAAGAGTATTACAATGGGGTGCATCATGAGGTTCAGGATACCAGTGGCAGTTGGGGACCAGCCCAGGAGGGTTTCCCAGGGGCTGTACTGGGTGCCTTTGATTTTGGTGACTACCTGGGTGACTTGGTGGTTATTACTTTGGATGATAGTATAGGTTTTGTTGGCTTGGGGCTGTAATGCTTGCAGGGCTTTTTGGAGTTCTGGGTGTGTAGTACTGTCTGAGGGCTTGCAGGGATATACCTAGGTGGGCTGGTTTCAGTTTAGATTTAAAAAGGCTGTAATGTGGAGTGATTGGTTGATGTATCATGGTCCACTTTCTGGACTGAATGTCACACCCAGTGATGGATCTGACATTACATAGACAGATGTTGTGTTGCAGGCCACTAATATTATAAAATTAATTCACTGTAATGGATTGACAAAAGGTATGGAGACAAACACATCCAAAACCAATGCTGACAAGTAGGGATTGAGCACTGGGGTCTTTGAACACTACATAGGGACAAATTGAAAAATCAGGGTCAAAACAAAGGGTTTGGGAACGTAACATAAGTTCTTCACAAAGGAAACCGGAGCCAACATCCTCACAGTTATTGACTGCGATGGCTTTAAATTGGCCATTTGGTTGTTTTAGAGCCCAATGTTTGCCTGTTTGTGGGATCATGAAAGTGTCATTGATCTGGCTCCCCAATGTTATTATTGGGAATACTTGATTTGTTTTACCACTAACCACCCCCATAAGATTGATGGACCACAAATTTGGATCAAACCTGAATTGTATTAGCCGGTTATAAGGGGTTAACTGTGGAAACTGCCTGGTTTCCTTAACAGATTTTGTAATTCTAGGGGGATGTGTCCTTTCAGGCCTTGGAGTATGATACCCTTAATTATGTCTAGGTACCATACCTGGGCCTGGGTACACGAGGGCAAGAGAGGTGTTTTGCCCTAGAGCTACGATTGCTTCAGTTCAGGTATGGGAATCCTAGGAAGCTACTTGAGTCATCCACTGCATAAGGGAGGCAATAGAGACTGCTGGTAACACCCACAACTGGAGTGGAGCTTCATTGAAAGCTATTGCTGCTTGGTCACCAATCATCCCCCTACCACCATTGCAGGAACTGCTTTCAGATGCTGGGCATACTACCTATTGTTAAGGTGAGTGGAGGTGGACTTGTGCTGCCATGGAACCAGCCTATTCAGAAATCAGGGGGCACATCACAAAGATGTCTCCTGAGTGCAACAAAATGTTGGTTAGTGACAGCATGCCACAGCCAGAGCAGGGTCCCCATATGTGAGGCAGGGCTCTACTCCTTGCTGTGCAAACTGTGAGACAGTCAAACTATGGGGGAAGGGGTAGCGTTGCCAGGTGCACTCAATAGCCAGCCTAGTCAGAATTCAGGGTACACACTAACAAGTTGACTGCTGAGCATCCCATAAATTTGGTCAGTGAAGGCAAGCCACAGCAAGAGGGGGGACCCCATATGTGAGGCAGGGCTCTGCTTCTTGCTCTGCAAATTGTGAGCCAGTCAGACCGTGGCTGAAGGGGTGTACCTGCCAGGTGCAACCCATAGCCAGCCTACTCAGAATTTGAGGTACACACCAACAAGTTGACTGCTGAGTGACCCAAAAGTTTGATTGTTGAAGGCAAGACGTGGCAAGAGGGGGGAACCCTCATATGTGAGGCAGGGCTCTGCTCCTCACTCTGCAAACTGTGAGCCAGTCAAATTGTGGCTGAAGGGGATTGCTTGCTGTCACAGGGCACTGAGGTGCCCTGCTCCTAAAGAGAGGAAACTGCCGGGGAAAGAGCCCTAGCAGGGAATAAGGAGCCCAGCTGTGGGTTGCCAGGGCAACCAGAGGAGGTCAGCTGACTGAAAGGAGCAGGGCCTGGCTCCCTTATAAACTCTAGGAGCTGAGGCCAGAGGCAGTTCCCTGCCAGCAGCCATTGAAGAAGGAGCTCTCTGTTGCAGAAGAGAGGAGAAGCCTGCTGAAGGAGCAGCACATGACACGGCTGTGGGATGAAGAACCCTGGTAGGCAAAGCGTGATTATAGCTGGGCAGCTTATGTTTAAGTTATAGCCAAGAGACTCGAGTTTGTGTTGCTATTTGTTACACCGGTGGTTTGGGTGAGGCTATTAGGGGTTGGAGGAGGCCTCATAGGGGACTCACAGCGGTGTGGGGACCTGAGCATCAGTGAGGGCACAGCATTCGGGGTGCACAGCCCCCAGCCCCAGAGAGGGGCAGTTGAGAAGCCCCAGAGAAGGGGGCGTTGCTGAGAAGCCCCAGTGCGGATGTGGTGAGTCCCAGAGAGGGGGCAGCATTACTGAGGAGCCCCGAGAGACAGCAGCATTGTAGAAGAGCCCCAGAGGAGGGCAACTTTACTGAGAAGGCCCCGAGACAGGGCAGCATTACAGAGGAGGCCCTGAGAGAGGGTGCGGAAAGAGAAAGAGAGAGACAGGGCTGCCGAGTGCCAGAGAGTGAGTGGAGTCAGAGAGAGACTGAACAACGTCTATTCCAGCTGTGACGCTTGAGGCGTGGTGAAAGGGGTGGTTGGAGCCACGCATAGCCCATAAGGCTAGGGTGCCTAAAGCACCCATTGGCAGGTCAGGACCCACGAGGGGTCCGGGAGTCCATGGGGCCAGAGGTTACAGCGAACCGTGTCCAAGAAGATGTAAAGCAGCTTCCCTAATATACTGGAACATCAAAGACATGGCGGGCGAGAATCTGAGGGTGCTCTTGGGACAACTTGGCACAGGAAGGGGGCCTTGAGGAGATCACGGATCTCCTGTAGGACCCCACCTGGTGACACTTGCCTTGTTCAACTGATAGGTAGCCTTCTCTGAATTTGGGAGTGGCACACAAAGGGAGTCTAGTTGGCGACACCCAAGTTTGGTCAGGGAGGGGATGGAAAAGGGGGTGATGCTGTAGGCATCAGACACCCAACGTATTCAAAGCTGGGCCTTTTAGAGTAACATGTTCTGTGGTGGATAGGAATTGACATGTAAATAGTGTGAATGTTATAATGTTAATGGGCCTATACAACAGCCCTATGTAAACGGGGCCCCCCCTTAGCAGAATCAATTATGTCTGTGTTCTCTGCTTCAAAAGAATATGGCTTTGTTGACTTCTAATAGACTGAGCAAAGATAACCTGCTGATCTTGCAGGCTCTGGAAATGTCTGAGCTGAGAACTGAGCTACTTGATCAGCAAATGCTCATGTTCCTGAATGCCTCATATGGTATGTTGAACCTCTTAATGGCACACTGTCTCAGAATTGCATCTTCAAGGTGCACCATGCTGAAGGTACTTTATGTAGTGCGGGACTCATTTGAACAAGAGTAATTATCAAATCTGAAGACTATAAGGTCTTTGTGGCTAAACCTAAAGGGCAACGATCTCCAGATATGGGCAAATGCAAGCAGCTCTGATTGGTGGGAATGTATAGTTATGGTGACTTGGGTAGATCAGCAGTGGCTGGAGACATTCAGAATGGGCAGGGAGAGTGGCGACACATAAGGGATGCATGGGGGTGCATGTGCACCGCCTGAAAGCACCAGTGGACCCCCTGATTGGCCATGCTCACCACTTAGGCAATGGGTGGGGGGGGGGCAGGTGGGAGCACCGGTGCCCCCCCTGCAAGCACTAGCTGATCACTGCAATTGCTGCAGGATTGTTTGTGAGGGACCCCCTCCTGGTTGGTGGGGCTAGTCACGGGAGGAGGGGGTACATGTCCCCCCTGGCTATGGTGGCACCAGTCTCCCATGGATAGGGAGACATTCTTCAACATAATCGGTATCCTGTCACCATACACTGAGCAACAGAAAACTGTGATGCAGCAGCCCATCGCCCCAAAAAAGTGGGTGGCCATGGCCATCATGAAACTGGCCACTCCAACAAGCCTCCACTTCATCGGAAACCAGTTTGGTGCGACTCCCTGCATACCAGGGGTGGTGATACAATAGGTATGCAAGCTGCTGCAAGAGGTCACAGCAAACCAGTTCATCTGCCTCAGTAACCCCAGGGAAGTTGTTGAAGGATTCAAGGTGGTGGGACTCCCTAACTGCATGGGTGAATTGGACAGCTCATGCATTCTGGTCCTGTTACCATCCCAGAAGAGCTGGTCAGAAATTCCTCCAAGCTCTACTTGATCACCATGGATGATTTACTAACATTTATACTGGCTGGGCAGAAAGAACGCACAATGAGCAGGTCTTTCAAAACTTGCTGCTGCCTGGGACAATGGAGAAAGGGCAATATGTGCCCAGACTGGACGATGTTGTGATCTGGGGTGTTTCTGTGCTTATCATAGTAGACTTGGCTTATCATAGTGGCTTAACACTGCTTATCACAGCAGACTTGGCTTACCCCCTCCCGCCCTGGCTCATGAAACCATATGATAGCCAAGTAATTGATAGTGCTTGATGTCATTCAGAACCTTCCCCTCAATGAGCGTATCACACACAGATTCTTTAATGAGTTTTTCCAGGATTCAATCTGGGATGGAGGTTAGCTGATTGGCCTATAGTTTCCTGGGTCCTCCCTCTTCCCCTTCTTGAAGATGGGCACAGTGTTAGCCCTCTTCCAATCCTCAGGGATCTTTCCTGTGTGACACAATTTATAAAAGAGTTTTGCCAGGGGTTCCTCAATGACTGCAGCCAGCTCCATCAGCACTCTTGAGTGAAGTCCAACTGGACTAGCTTTTCTAGCTGGTTTTGCACCAGCTCAGCATCCACAGTGGGTAGGCTATCATTCCCACCATGCCCCCTGTGATCCTTATCTTGCTTGTCTTTCCCCTTGGTCCGGTGAAATACCAAAGCAAAGTGAGCATTCAGGAGTTCATTTTTTTTTTTTTTTTTTTTCTTGAGTGTCCATTACCAGCTGTCCTAAGGTGCTAAGCAGGGCCCCCACACTTCCATTAGTTTTCCTTCTGCTCCCTACATACCTAAAGAAGGACTTCTTATTGTCCTCGACTTCCTTGGCTAACTTAAACTCAGTTGCCGCCCTAGCTTTCTTAATCATTTGCCTACAAGTGCAGACCCCTGTTACATAGTCCTCCTTGATGACTGTCCCTAACTTTCACTATGTGTATGTTTCTTTTCTTTTTCAGGAGGACCATGATGTCCCTATTGCGCTAGAAAGGCTTGCCAGCCCTTCTGCTACCTTTCCTCTTTATGGGAATGGTTTTCTTTTGTGCGTTGAGGATCCTGTCCTTGAGGAATGACCACTCTTCATGCACCCCAGTCGCTTTCCATCTCTGGTCCTGCATTGCCTCCCCTACTAGTGCCCTTAGCCTGTTGAAGTCAGCATTTTTAAATCCAGGTCTTCAAACCTACTAGTTTATTTATCAACCTTGTGGCAGACAGGGAACTTGATGAGCTCATGGTTGCTGTCACCCAGGCTACCCTCAATGTTCAGGCCACACACCAGATCATCTCCCTTGGCCAAGATCAAGTCTAGGAGAGCGGTACCTCCAGTTGGCCCTTGCACTTCCTGGGTCAGAAAGAACTCCTTGATTACAGTTAAGAAGCTACGTGACCAATTTGACCTAGCTGAGTGTTCCTCCCAATCTATGTCTGGGTAATTGAAGTCACCCATGACAATCAAGTCCCTTGCATACACAATCTCTGTCAGTTCTTGAAAGAACTCCAGATGAATCTCCTTCCCTTGGTTCAGTGGTCTGTAGTAAACACCAAGTTAGGCTTCTCTTACCTTGCCCCCTCCCTACCTGAAGCTTGACCCAGAGGATTTCAAGCTGCTTATCTTTGGAGCCAATGTCAGTCTCCAGAGAAGTGTACTGCTCCCTCACATAGACAGCCAACCCTCTGCCTTTTCTCCCTACTCAGTCCCTTATGTGCAGGGTGTAGCCCTGTATGACTATGCTCCAGTTCTCATGTGAGGAGTCCCACCAGGTCTCCGTGATCCCTATCAGGTCATATTACCCACTAGAGAGCAGGTGGGCTAGCTCCTCCTGCTTGTTTCCCATGTGCCTGGCATTGGTGTACAGGCAACTGAGGCCTCCAACTGACACCCTTGATTTCCCCAGATGATGTGGGAGAACTGTTCCATTAGCATTTTCAAAAACAGTTAACTTAGTGTCCTCCATGTGGCAGCTTTCTTGTGTGCCACTCCCACTTGGAGTTTCCCTGTCCCCCAGCAAAACCAGTTTAAAGCCCTGTCTAGTAGATCAGCCATCCTGGCCAGGAACAGGGACTTACCTCTCCATGTGAGGTGGATGCCATCTTGTCCCAGGAGTCCTCTTTCCTTGAAGTGTGTTGGCGGCGTCTGTTTACTTCTTCAACACAGCCTTCCCTCTTGGGTCTGTGGCCTGCAACAGGGAGCACAGAAGGAAAAACTACTTGAGGCCCCAGTCCCTTGAGCCCAGCTTCCAGAGCCCTGTAGTCATTCGTGACACATGACACTTTTATCATAGCAGCCCCTTTCTTCATCCACTCTCCATCTGTCTCTAGGTCTTCATTTCTGCTCTTCAATTTTCTTTCCACCTCATGCTTACTTGCTACTACTGATGTTGTTTTGAGCATCAGGTCTCCTTCCTCCACATCTTACACCCCAATGCTCTGTTGATCCCCCTTTTTGTTTAAAAGGCATTTGTCAGGTTTTCAGTGATGATAGGTTGTACTGATTTATCCTTGTTACTATCTGAATAAGACATTTTGGTAGTGCTCATTAAATGCAGTCCCCCTCATTGCTGAGTATTTTGCAAGTCATGGTGAGCCATGACACTGCATACCCAGAGTCCCTCTTTTGGTCTCTCTCTCATCCTGGTAAATATGTTTAGTGTAGCCCTGCTCTCCAGGAGGTGTAGCCATACCAGACTACCTTATCTACACACAAAGTTTTGGAGTGTCCCAACAGTTGTGACAAGAACACACAGTTCCAGTCATGAGTGAGGCCTAATTAGCACACGGATCCTTTATGGCAGGTGTGACACAAGACATTTACTGCAGAGTAGACTGGGCAGTGCACTTAGTGTGCCTGCTCCTTTAAGGGGACCAGAAGCCTGCAAAAGCAGCCTGAAAGTGGTGACTGGGCTAAGAAGAGCCTCACCTAACAGGGAAAGGGCTGGGCTTAGCCAGGAGATAATCCCAGACCCTGGATGGAACAGGCAATAAGATCTTGGAGACCAAAAAGGACTGGGTTTAGCTGGGAGATAAACCCAGACCATGAATAGAGCAGACAGCAAGATCTTGGAGGTTGCTGATAGAAGATCATTAGGCAGACAGGCTGAAGCTGAGACAGGCTACTGACATGGCAGGAAGAAATCAGAGCCACATGACCAGGGAAGGGGGTGGGCTTAGATAGGGTATAAGCCCAGACCCTGACTTGAGCCAGTAGTAGGTCAGGGAGGCTACTGAGGGAATATCCCCTCAGCAAGATGGTTCCAGCTCCTGACTGCCATGTGAAGAGTGCAGTCATTTTTGGTCTGACCTGCAGAGCTACAAAGGGAGGAGCTCCAGACAGTGGGACAACAGTCAGGCTCTTCAGATGCTGGGGTAAGCAACTCTACTGGCCTGGGGAACACGGGAGTAGAACCTAGGCAGAAAGAGAGATGTGCACGTAGGGAAGTGACCACAGGTTTAAGACTGTACCCAGAGAGGGATGCAGGGCCAGGAGTGGCCACTGCTGGAGAGAGAGCCCATTGGGCCAAGTTGTGCCAAGGGGAGTCTGAGATTTCAACTGGCCTGAGACTGGGCCAGGGTCCAGGACAGGGTAAAGGTCCAGGAAGGGCAGCAGCTGTGTCTTGCCAGAACAAGGTAAGTCTGAAGGGTCTAGTTTGAGCTGGGTCAGGGGTCCAGAAATCTGTAGCCCAGTGGGAACAGAGAGAGGGGGCAGGAAGCTCATAGCTCAGAGAAGCAAGTGTGAGCCCGGGGAAACTGGGAGCTGGGAATGAGGCCAGTGGGCCTGGGAGTCCAGAAGGGAGGTGTGACATTAGTGGGAGAGAAAGGCCAAAGACTCCATGGCCCAGGAGGGGCAAGGATGGCCAGGGCAGGAAAACCCAGGAGTTGGTCCTGGGTAAGATCAAAAACTGAACCATACCCTAAACCCCAGTAACAGTGGTAGAACTGATTATGGGGGGTAGCCCCTATAAAGTGCCACTGGATTCAAACCCCAGGAAAGAGTGAGTATGGGGTGCCTGGAAACTCCAGCTCCCACTGCCTTGTGGGTTACCCTGTGGAGGGGGAAGTCAAGGGGAGCACACCCTGACAGAAGAATGCTTGGAAGGGCCCAGAAAGATCATGGGATCCATGAGCCCAGAGTCCAGAGAGGGACTGGAAGTGAGATCAAAGCATCCCAGGACCCAGTGAGAGAGTGGGAGCAGGACCAAAGGGAGGATGCCAAGAAGGTCCTATTCCCAGACAGCTGAGAGAAGAAGTGTGGGACCAAAAGGGGTCCAATAGCTTAGAGAAGGGCTGAAAGTGAGAGTGGGACCAAAGAGTCCAAGGGCCTACGGAGAGGCCAAGAGTGGAACCAAGAGGTCCACGAGAAAGAGAAAGACTGAGAGTGGGGCCAAAGTGCCCAGAAGCCTCAGGAAAGGATGAGTGACAGACCAAGAGATCTGAGAGCCCAGAGAGGGACTGAAAGAGTGTACAGAGAGAATGTCCAAGTGTGATAACACTTGCAAGACTTGGGGCATGGTGTAGGGGTGGAATGGAACCATGCAATTAGCCCATAAGGCAATAACTGCAGCCACCTGGTGGTCATTAGGGCAAGGACCAGAGGCAGTGGTAACCATTAGAAGACAATGACGTCTGGGATGCCCTGGGGCCCCCTTCCACTTATAAACATAAAATACACCAAGGTGTAGCAGGCAAGTGAGGGGGTGATTGCCCCCCAAAGAGCAAGCAGGGTAAAAAGTTGTTTTTTGGTTTTTTTGTCTTTGTTGGTTTCCATGGGCTTTCTAGCCACCCGTGGAGATGGCACCCTGCTACATAGATTAATTAGGTCAGCAGTAAATGTCCCATATCTACACATGCACCCCTGTTAGACTGGAGTAAACTAATTAACTCTGCAGCAGAGTAGCACCTGTAAATAGAAGTACTATCCTGCAGAGGATTTTTTTCTGTGCAGCAGCGCACATGTGGATGCTGCCCCAGCTGGCTGGGGCATGGGGGTTCTTTAGTGCAGGGGTTGCCTGCTGGCTAGTCCTACACTGGAGTACTCTTGTGCCGCAGCCAGCCCCTCCACAGTACATTGAACTAGAAGGTGGGGAGCAGCCTGGGGCTGGCAGGCTGACCCCCAAGGTCCCCAGCCAGCTGGGGCTGCTTCAACCCAGCACAACATGCTGCAGTCCTGGGTGCACACTGAAATGGTGCACCCAGGAGCAATGCACACCAGGGCAATAGGCTCTGGAGTTTATTGCTTCACATTAATTGCATATGCAGATGTGCCTTGGAGGGGAGGGGTAGTATATCTGGAGTATATACACATGCTGGGTGCATCTACATGAGACATTTACTGCACAGTTGACTAATTAGTTGTGCAGTAAACATGTCAGCATCTACAAGTGCACCCATATAAGTCTGAGGTAAACTAATTTACTTTGTGGCAGGATAGTACCCTGCTGTAGAGTTAAAAAAAATGCACAGAAGTGCACATGTAGATGCTGGAGGGGATGGCTGGGGCAGGAGGGTGTTTAAGTATGGGGGCTGTGGCCAGCCAGCCCTGTGCTGAAGCTCCCTTGTGCCCTACTCAGCCCCTCCACATCATGTTGGGCTGGGAGTAGCAGCCTCAGGCTGGCAGGCTGACTGCTGAGGCCCCATGCCAGCCAGGACTGCTCTGACCTGGCTCCACATGCTGTGACTGAATAAATGGTGGAGCTTAATGTTCTGGAGTTAACTACTTCTGGGTGCATGTTCAAACAGCACACTCAGGAGCAATAGAGGGTGGAGCAATAAACTCTGCAGTTTATTCATGTACTGTAATTGCACATATAGACACTCCCACTGAGCAGTGCTAAACTGTGGGGTCACATGAATCATATGTGCCAGGTTGAGAAGGGGAAACACAGGGATTCTGGGTATGCTATGCTGTGGCTCACCATGACTTGAAATACTATTGACTCTGGTGGGGCCAGCTCAGTGCACTATGCGATAAACCATGAACCTTTTAGCTTTGGACTACTACCATGCATATCTTCTCTGATAGGTAAACTAAATCATGATGGGGGAGGTGGAGGGATTTTAAAAACAAACAAAGTAGTGAGGTTAGATGGGCTACCTAGGGAATTCTATTGTAAATTTTGGGGGTGGATAGGGAAAGATTTGGTGCAGATTTTTAAGGAAATTATGGAAGCGGGGGAAGTAGGGGAATGCTTTGCTGATGGGGTTGTCATACAGTTATATAAGAAAGGGGGGAGGGAAAGCTTAAAGAATTGGTGACCAATTACTTTGCTAAATGTAGATTATGAATTATTCACTAAGATGTTAGCAGGAAGAATGAAGGGGATAATATCGCAAGTCATTGGGGAAGAGCAGACATGTACAGTGGAGGGGCATAGGATTACACAAACACATTGGGTTTTGAGGGATTTGTTAGATTATAGCAGGGATAGGAAGTAGAGTGTGGTGATGGGGAATTTAGAATTAGAAAAAGTGTATGACAGGGTGAACTATGCATTTTTGTTTAGGGTGTTGGAGGGGATTGCATTTGCAGAGTGGTTTGTCAGGTGGGTATGAGCAATTTATAAAGGGGCACAGAGTAGGGTGTTGGTGAGGGGTTTCTTAGGTCAAAAGTTTACAGTTGCAATGGGGGTTTGGCAAAAGTGTCTATTATCACCGGGTTGTTTTTTCATGGGATTCTCTATTAGCACAGAGAATTAGGAAGGATGGGGTAATTAAGAGTGATGGTACTGGGGGGGGAGGGGAAATTAAATGTTTAGTATACATAGATGATATGACAATAGTGGTGAGAAATAGAATATCATTAGAAAGGGTTTTGAGATGCACAATGGAGTATGGGGAAGTGCCAGGGGCACAAGTTAACAAGGGGAAGACGGTTTTGTTAGTGATAGGAAAGTGGGAGTATATAGAAAGACACAGATTATGGGTGGTAAGAGATAATTTAAAGGTGTTGCGGGTAAATTTTGACACAAGGGTGAAAAGGGGAGAGGGCATAGAAGGAATTAGGGACACATATTAGAGGGGTGGTAGATTTATGGAGTTCTAGGGGTTTATTGTTTTCAGGGAAAGTGGAACTGATTAAGAAGGTGCTGTTACCAATTATTGTTCATCGGGATGGTGTACCCACCATTGTGGTTACAGGCATGGTGGATACAATGGGAGATTTGTGGTTTTTTTTCTGGGGAGGGAAGACTGAGAGGATAGCAAGGGAGAGAATTTATATACAGCAGGGGAGTTAGGGAGGTGGGGGTTATTGGAGGTAGAAGTTTTGTTTATGGGCATTTTGTTTTGTCAGTGGTGTGGGAGGCTAGAAGGGAAGGAGGGGTAGTCGGGAGGTTTTGTAGGTATTGGGGAGGGAAAATATTGAGGAAGTTGTGTTTGTTTAGGACAAGGTGGACTGGCTTATGGGTGTGGAAACATCACATTATGCACAGATGGGGGGCTTTATTCAGGTACATGGTTTAGTGGTGTTGGCGTTGGAAGAGCTACAAAAAGTGAAGAATATGTTTCAGTTAATTAGAGGGAAGGGTGGTTTAATGGATGTGGGGGATTTAGCTTGGGCACAGGTTAGGGAAGTTTGGAAAGGGGTGGTGGACAGAAGGTGGAGGGCAGAACATAGGGAACTTGCATGGAAGGATACAAAGGTTATTAATGGTGAGGGGAAACACGGCATTGGTGGGGTTTGGTAAGAATGGCAGAATGTTCATGGGAACTATGTTGTAGGGAAAAAACAGTTTATCACATTCTGGGAGTGTTTTTATGCAAGAAAGGTGTGGGAATGAGTGAAGAGGCTTTTGGGTGAGATAGGATGGGTTTCTTTTGAGAATGTTATGTATGACCGTGGTAAAGTAGGAGTCCCTGGCTAGCCACAGAGCTAGCTGCCCAACTGCCTCTGGGCACACCACCCACCTGTCTCGTCTGCCATGCCTTGTTAACTAATTGATTATTGTTAATCAAGGCAGGAGGCTGTCTATTGTACACCCAGATATTGGGGGGGGATATCCGTGGTTCCATTCCACCCCTACACCATGGCCCAAGCCTCACAGATGGCATCTCAGGCAGTTAGCTCAACTGATGCCTTTGCCCATTAGCTGTGGCCCCCAACCTTGGGGACCTTTGGCTTCCATAAGCCCTGGCCCCATCTCAGGACCAGTCGGGACTCTGAGCTTCTTTGTTCTTCATGGGCATCCCCCACAGTGGACCCCTGGCTCTTTTGACCCTTTGCTCCTGGACCCAGCATTGACCAGCCGAGTACCTCAGTGGGTTTTTTGCCTCCTGCCTGCACTTGTGGGTCAGGGTCCCCCATTCTCAGCTCAGGTGCTCCTGGAAGCATGCCTGGCCCTGAGGGGTCACTCCCCCAGCAAGCTCAGGTGCCTCCAAAAGCTTACCTGGCCTACCCTGCTCTGGTGTTATCTGGCCCACCCGCTTGGGTTAAGGCACCCCTACTCACCTTTCACTGGGGTAGTAACTGGCCTGGCATTTCCTGGGGGCTCCCACACCATTAAGAGTCCCACTAGGCCACCCACTCCTGGCAGGGTGCACTTTTTAGGTTATGCCCAGGACCCTCCAAACCATCCCCTACAGCTCCTGTCCTTACCTCCAGAATGTTCCAAGCAGCCCTGCAGCCAGGCAATGTTACTGCCTAGCATGCCAGCAGCAAACTGCCCTGCTTATATAGGTAGCCATAGATCTAAAATGGCTGCCACAATCAAGCACCTGCTGGCTGCTTGGCTTGGCCCTTAGAGCAGCTGGCACCCACAGTGCCCTGCCACAATGGCTTAGTGGAAGGGGGAAGTAGGGAAAGGGAGGTGTGGTTACTACTGGTGAGAATTAAGGTTGCATTGTGAAAAGTTAGGTGTTTAATAATTACTAAGGGCTGTGTTTTTTTTTTCAGCAAGGGAATGTTTACAGTTGGGGTATTATGAAATGAGGGGTTATATGAGACAGGGAGAGGACAGGGGTCAGGAACAGGAATTACACAGGGTGTGGAAATATGTTAACTGGAATCATTTATTTGACCTGGCAGGGATTGGATGAGGAAAAGGGAAAAAGCAGGGGAGGGTAGGTGGCAGGATGAAGAGGTTTGTATATGAATTGTAGGGCTGTGCAAAGTTTCAGTCCCTGATTTGATTTGGTGGAGATTTGACCTGATTCAGTGGCTGAATCTCTGAATCTGAATTGAATCGGAGGACCCTTTAATCTCTCCAAATCAATTCAGAGAGATTTGGAAAGATTCAGACATAGAGACAGCTTTAAATGTTTTTTCTACATACCTCTAGGTAGCAGGGGCTCGTGAATGCTGTGATGCTGGGGCACATGGAGTGTCCCACAGAAGCGTGGGGGGGCTCCCCAGTGCGCTCAGCAGCAGACCCAGAAGTGGATCAGAAGCACTTCTGGTCCACTTTCAAGTCCGCTATGGAGTGTGCTGCCCGTCCCCACCCCGTGCCCCCTTGGCTCAGTGACTGGTGCATCCTGGGTCTGGGGGGGCACCCGGGGTCCCCCTGCAGCTGATCGCCAAACTGGGAGGGCATGGGGGGGCCCCCAGTGTCCTCCCCAGCAGACCCAGAAGTGCACTGGAAGTACTTCCCGGGAACTTCTGGGTTCACCGCTGAGCACATGGTGGGCCCCTCCGCACTTCTGTGGGACCCTCCATGTGCCCCAGCATAGCATTGATCATGAGATGTTCCTGCTACCTCAAGGTTTGTAGAAAAAACTTTTAAAGCTATGTCCGTGTCTGAATCGCTGATTCTCCAAATCGCCATCGAATCTTCAGATTTGGATTTGGCCAAATTGAATCGGGGACAAAGAATCGAATCACTGCCCCCAATTTGGCCCAAATCTGAATCCAAATTGAATAGGGCTCACTTCACACACACCTAATGAGTTGGGTGATGTTTATAAATAGTATAACTGTATTATGGGGTTAATCGGAATTTAGATGTGTTTTGCTCTGGTCGGTTTTGTTTTTGAGAAAAAAAAATCTGTAAATTATTTGTGGAATTTCTGTTTGGTTTGTTTCATCAGGGACATGATTTAGTTTTTCATTTGAGTATGACTTGGAGTTATATAATTTATAAATGCAACTGGTTTTGCTACTGGATGTTTGCCTTACGGATTGAGCTAATGGCTCAAAGTTGATGGTAGCAATTTTTTAATTGAAGTGTTCTTCCATTTCCATAAAAATCTTCTTGAATGTGTGACAGTTGCAATGGTACCTGTGTTACAACCTCTCTGTGGTGCAAGGTCAGATAAGGGGGCATTGCATCCCTTCTCTGCATATCTCCTATGGATATGCATGGGTGAGGAAGTGGAAAACTTTTCTGTGCTTGTTTTGTCTGCGATTACACGTTTTAACTGCTTTTTACAGTTTGAATACAAGAGACCAGGGAAGTCATGCTTGTGTGCACTGGCCCTTCCTTCTAACTCTTAAAGTTCATAAGAGCACCGATGCTGTAAGACAGGGGCGCTCAACTTTAAGCCTATGGGCTAAATCCAGAGCACTGAACCATGGTATCCAGCCTAAGGGGTTCCCCATGGTTTGGGAGTGGGGAAGCAGAAGTGATTAATACTGTCACTCCTCCCCCTCCCCCCCCTTCCCTACTGCCAAATTACCAAGCTCTGTATGGCTAGGTTGGGGCCAGACCATGCCCCCTATCCCTGCCACCCTGGCTGAATCAGGGCTGGGCCACATGCCTTTCCCACTCCTTGCTGCTTGATTGGATTCTGCTCTGCCTACCTCACATGCTGAATTGGGCCCACCAGCTGGATCTGGTCCATGGACAGACCAGACACTGTCTATCTGGCCCACCAGGCAAAATGGTTGAGTACCACTACTGAAAAAAAGTTGGGTAAATATTGTTGAGGGGATCAGTGTTCACCAAAATTTGAGAGTCCCTTTACCTTACATTTCCACACATCTCAGGAATCACAAAAGGAGGTTTCCAGGGGATAGCTGTCCTAAGAGAGTGGTATTGCATCTCACCATCCGGCCATTAAAGGATAAGTATTAGTGATGTACAAATACCTTTTAATGAGTCTAGTCTGAACCTATTACCAGTGGCGTACTGATGGGGAAGGGTGGGGGGTGGGAGGGGGCCTCTGGAGAGACAAGGGGGTGGGGTGCCAGCTGAAGAGACCAGGGCGCTTCCTGCATTTTGTGTGTCACCCAACCTGCCCGCCTGGCAGGTTGTGGCTTTCTTTGGCTGCTCTGGACAGAAATTCCAGCTGCCACCCCTCCCCCCATGACTGATGTGCTCTACTGCTAATTCCCCCACAGAAGTGCTGTGGGGCAGGAGGTGGGGCCCCACACAGGCTGATTTGCCTCGGGCCCTGCACCCTGCTTAGGTCATCTCTAGGTTGGGGCGTCAATGCAAGCATTGGCCCCTGGGCACCAGAGACCCACGGTATGCCACTACCTATCACCCATTTGGTTCTAAAGAGATGAAATCCTTATGGTACTAATAGATCAGGAAGAGGCATATAACTGCTAGATTTTGAAAGAGTGAAGATTCTTGAGATTCTTGCCAAGGTCTCAAATAGTTAGGTTGCTTTTGCAGCTACAAAAAGGGAAGCACTTTTCCAGCGGTGGTGAGCAGCAGTAAAGCTGTGCCCCTTAGAAGAGATGAGCAGCAGCAGAGCAGGACTTCCCACTGACTGCAGAAAGCAATGACAGCAACTAAGGAGCAATATTTGCTAACTGATGACAGCAACTGAGAAGCAGTGTCCCCCCAGTGGTGGTAAGGCAAAGAAACCCTTGTGCTAGGAGCTACACCGACTCTCCTAACTACACTGTTCATCCTGTATGGGACTAAGAAAGAACACTGAACATACTGAGTGTTCAAAACTGTTAATAGTGGATTACGGTGGTCTACTGATTATTTGGGGTTTCCTAAATATGTTTGTGTCCCACTTCCCTTCCCCTGCATTGACAAACCCTGCATAGTTTAATGTTGTTTGCAAGTGGGAATGTTTGTTCACATTGGAACACCCAGGCAGAAATTATTTTTCCAGGTGAGGGGACTGGGGCAATGGTGAGGGGTTAGGGCAGGGGTGGGCAAAATATGGCCCATGGGCCAGATCCAGCCCGCGGGGCACCTAAAAATATAAAATTTAATATTTCTCTGCCCTTGGTTCCTGTAAAAAATGACAGGAACCAAGGGCAGTAGGATCCAGGGGAAGCCTGTCAGGCTCCAACAACAGTGGGGCCCACCTGGCCCCACCCCCCCAGCTGGAAGCCCCAACTGGGGCTTCTGGCCTGGGAGCACATGGCTGCCCCATGCCAGAACTGCAGGTAAGTGGGGGGGACCCCGGGCAGGGAAGGAGCATGGGTGGGGGGGGAAGCGGCCCCTTCCCTGCCCCGTGCTGCAGCTGTTTGCAGCCTGTGCCTGCTCCAGACAGCCCTGTGTGGCCTGTGAGCAGCTGCAGCAGGGAGCACCGGCCATGGAGCAGAGTAGGGTCTGCTTTTCCCCCCGTGCTCAGCTTTTCCCTGGGCTCCTTCCCTGCGTGGAGAAAAGCGACCCCTTGCCTCCCCCATGGCTGGCACTCCCTGCTGCAGGTACTCGCAGCCCATGCAGGACTGTTCGGGGCAGGCACAGGCAGCCCCAGATGGGCTGCGAGTGGTTGCAGCATGGGGCACCAGGCATGGGGCAGGCGAGGGGCTGCTTTCCCCCCACCCCACATTCAGCACCACCTTGTAACCCAGCCCCGCTGCCAGGCTGGCAGCAGGGTGGATTACAAGCTGGTGCTGCACATGGGGAAGAGTGGCTCCTCGCTCACTGTGTGGCCAGTGTCCCACGCTGCAGCCATTCACAGCCTGCCTGGGATTGCCTGTGCCTGCTCCAGACAGCCCCGCGTGGGCTGTGAGCACTTGCAGCAGGGAGCGCTAGCCTTGGGGTGGGTGAGGGGCTGCTTTTCCCTGTGCTCAGCACCAGCTTCTTCCCTGCCAGCAAGCAAAGGGTTGGGGCTGTGCGCTGCCCCCTGCCTGTACCGCAGGGCTGGGGGGCACTGGGTGTGAGTGGGTGTAGTAAAAAGACGTTAGCCCCCATAATTTTGCAGTAATGCTTGAGCAACAACCATATGATAGAAGTGTCTTATGACCATCTTATGACCCTTTTGTGTAAAGATCAGGAGGTCTAACGTCCAAGCTGTGGTCTGCGGTTCTTACTGCTTGCCTTGCATTTTGAAATCATCTCTGTCCAGTGCCTCAAGGTTACGTTAAGATAGGAAGTTACTAAAGTTTAACTAACTTTGTTGAAATTGCTCTTTTCTTCTGCATGCTGCAATTCTACCTTTGAGTGCGCACGTACTAACCCTGATAAGTCACATTAACCAATAACTAGTTAAGTACAGCCTACAAGATAAGACGTCACAATTAGGAACTGGTACTGCAGCCAATAAACTTCTAGTACGTCAAGACTCTGTTGAATGTAAGCTATAAAAATGTAATTCCAGGCTGGACTCATCGTCGGCCCTGATTTGAGCTCTCTGCTCCCCGGTCGAACTGTTTGCAAACAATAAATCTGAAATTGGACCTAGCCTGTGTGTGTGACTCTCTCTCCGGGGGTGGATTGGACAAGCCTCCAGGGGCACGAAACTAGCCGTTTGTGCAACGTGGGCAGGGATCCAGTGGAAGAATGGGGCCCACACCAGTGCCCCAGGGTCAGTGCTGGTGGGGCCCAGAGCAGGGTGGCAGGAGCATGGGGTCCCAGCTGGCAGGGGCTCTACGGAGCTGGGCCAGCTCCCCCTTCTCCCTGCTGGTGCAGCCCAGCCCAGCTCCACGGACTGCTGCCAGCCTGCACCCCTCTTTGGGCCCCACTGGTGCTGGCCCTGGGACATTATTCCCAAGATGGTGACCAGGGGGTGGGGCACCTGTCAAGGGGCGGGGCTACCCATGCAGGCCTCAACAGCCTGCCAAAACGGGGTAAGCAGCCCTGCTTCTGAAATAATTGCCCGCCCCTGGGTTAGAGCCAAGACAATCAATTTGTGGAAAATCTCTAAACTGAACTTGGCCTTTGTTAGAGTCATCTGGTGCCTGGCAGAAGGGTTACAAATGAATGCACAGTTAACTCCTTTCTTGGGATTCACTGTTTTCTTGGCTATGTTTCTTCTACAATAAACAGAGTTAGTTATATTAAAAGTAAAGACTTGTTCCTCCTCTCTGCCTAACTCCCTTTTGCATTGAAAGGGTACAGAATGCTGTTAAGGCAGGGGTAGCCAAGCCACAACTTGTCAGCTGCAGGACAGAATGTCTCTGTAAGCCAGCTCCAACCTGCAGGTCATATAGCAAAGGTGTCAAACATATATGAGAGTTAAAATAATCAAAAGTAAATTTGTCATAATGTTTACAATCCAGCTGACCAGCAAAATGGGTAAATCTAAATGAAGAATAACTTCAAAACTGCACTTTTATGGAAAAATCTCATGTTGTTAATGCAGTAAATGACTGATTTCTTTATGCAGATTTATCAAATATACAAAAAAGACAACTCTGGCACCTCAGAAGCCTCTGGTATAACTTAAGGTCTCATAATAAAAGTGGCAGCTAATAAAAGAGAAAAAAAAAAAAAAAGGTCTTACTTCGTCACTAATCCTTTCTGGGGTCTTTTGAAGCTTGGTTTATATTATTGTTCTGTAATGCTAGCAGCTTGTTCGTGCTGCCTGTCACTTTAAAGAACAAAAGCTGAGGTACAGAGAAAAGCTGACTCTTTCTGCAGACTCCCAGCAGGCTAGGAAGAAGGGAGGGCATGATGACATCACTACATTCCCCAGCCAGAATCCAGGCTCCTTGTACAGGGAGGGCGGATTCAGCAAGACCAGCAGTGCCAGTCCTAGGAACCCCTGTCTCAAATAATCCAGGCATAAATAAGCATTTGAAAAGGGATGATTCTTCAGCTGTAATTACAGGTAACACCATTTTGTACTGAACAAATGCAAGCTGCTTTCTGAGATCTGTATACAAACTCATCCTCTTACTGCTCTGGGCATTTGCTCAAGAGCCCTTTGACAGGAAGGTTTACAAATAATGTATTTGGGATGCTATTTCAGAAAAATGAATGGGAGTGGGAGAGGATAATGCCTTTGCTAGTTGCATCAATTTCTGCAGTTACTGGTGAGATGACAATGCAGTTCCTTGGTAACGGCTCTTCTGCTCGAGGAAGTGCAGAGGGAATGCATCCTGTGGTGCATGTTGCAAAAGCAAAAGCCCTGGGATAGACTCCACTGCAAAGGGAGCATTGCCATTGCTGGGAGGAATGCTGAAGGGCTGCAGTGGGAAGGTTCTGGTGCTTCCTGATCAAGTTTTTATTAGTTGCTATTTTCTGCTTCAGATGCTGACCTCCTCAATATATACATCTGGGCTGTAACTTACCTTTCCAACAAGGGAAAAGGACAACAAAAGGGATTTTTTAAAAATTTTATTTATTTTTGCAAAAATGTTTATTCATTCCCACATTCTGATTAACCTTCAATTTCAGAATATTTGCTGCAAGCATAGAGATCCATTGTCTTCATTACAGAGGGTGCTAGGAAGTGTTATACATTTTAGATTTGCAATTTCAAAGCTTGCTTTCCACCATGAAAAAAATAATGAACCCTGTATTCTGGTCAAATCTGCTGTTACAAATCTCACCTCTCCTCCTCTTCCCACTAGAGTGAAGGTTTCTCAGCATTTTCATTGCTATTTCAGTGATGATGGACTTCTTTCCTGACCAAAATTAATAGCATGGGGGAATTTTAAACCCCTGTACAGAGGGCTGTACAAATTCTGACACTGTGCAGGTCACAGACCCCAAGGAGACACATGGCATGTTGGCTGCACCCTATACCACTTTCCCCTGGCTGCACTGCAGGTGCCCCCTCTTGCTGTACTGGGCTAGCATGCTGCATCACATTGCATAAACTTCCCAGGTTCCCATCTGGCACCCTTCTCCTTGAACCTTGTACACTGCACCATGTCGTCTTAACTTCACTGGGCAACGAGCACTTATGTCACTTTGCCATGACAGTGCCGCTGCGCCCTGCATGCGGTACCATGTTCTCTCCAGCCATGATGTGTGGCAGGCACCCCTTTGCTCCCTGCTTCCCCCAGCTGTCTGCCCATGGACTCTCAGCCTCTCAGACCATGCCCCAAGGGTAGGAATGGGCAGTTGAAGCAGGAGGGAGGGAGTAGGAGCTCAGACTCCAGCAGCCACAGATGATAAAGTGGTTATGGGGAGAAACCACCAGATCAGGAGCCTGGAGGACACAGGTTAATGATATGGGGGCTGCATGTGGCCTGTGGGCCACCAGTTGTACAGCCTTGATCCAGACAGCTCAATCTTTTTGGCCCAATCCCTCTGCAGGCTGAGTCTGACAGGGCCCCATCTGGCCAGGTATAGGGGCAGCCTCAGTCCAAATCCAGGGTGTCTGGCCCCAACCTGGCCCTGCAGGGGGAAGAAGGCTGGGTCTGGCCCCAGTTCAGCCCTATGGGGGGTGGAGTGTAACTTGGCTCCATGGGAGGAAGGGTCATGGCCCAGCCCCAACCTGGCTGGGTGGAGGGAAGATGGGTGTGGCCCAGCCCTGCATAAAGGGGTAAAGGGGCATGGCTAGGCCCCAGGGGAGGAAGGGGGGGCAGCCTAGCTCCAAACTAGGGTTGCCAGGTGTCAGCTAAATTTTTAGCCCAAAGTCACTTCAAAACTACCTCAAAACTAGTCAATTTTTAAAAATGGAAAACAATCAAATTTTTATCAACCCATTGATGTTCACACTAGGCAATGAATGCTACGGACACTGGCCCCTGCTTTAAGTTCCTAAACACTAGCAGTAATGAAGGTCACTCATAACATAATTATGTAGTATGTTGTTGTACTTTTTCTGTTTAGGTAGGTCCAGTGGGGCAGACAGGCTTTTTTTTTATTATTATTATGTGCATTGTGTATTCTCCCTTTGTTCCCCACCCTGGAGTGAACACCCACTTAATAAAGAGAGAAGACATGGCTCTAACCTTTAGTGTGGCCTCGATGTATGGCAACATCCTCTGGTAGGCAACAGGCGCCCTTCCACAATATTTTTTTCCACATTAAAATAAGATTGAAATATAAATTTTAAGGCTGAGGGACCTGGGCCTCTTTAGCCTAAAGAAAAGAAGGTTGAGAGGGGACTTGATAGTGGCTTACTGCTATATGAGAGGAGTGCATTGGGAGCTTGGCGAACAACTGTTCACTAGGGCACCCCCGGGGAAGACGAGAAACAATGGATACAAACTCCGGGAAGGCCGCTTCAGGCTTAATACCAGGAAAAACTCCTTCACAGTCAGGGTGTCCAGACTGTGGAATAAACTCCCTCCAGAGGTGATGCAGTCACCTACCCTGGTGGTTTTCGAGAGGAGACTGGACAGTTACCTCGCTGGGGTCACCTAACCCCAGTTGTCTTCCTGCCTAGAGCAGGGATGAGGTTTTGGGGGGCTGGACCCAATGTTCTGCAAGGTCCCTTCCAGCCCCTAACAAGCAATGAATAATCAAGCAACATTTCAACACTAATCCTCGCCTCAGTTTTTGTTGAGATCTGAGCTGATGTTGCCTAACTGGAGAGTCTGACTGTGACATCTTTCAATAACTATTTACAAATGAAAAAGTCCACTCAAGATGTTAATTATTTACTTTAAGAATTTTCATTTGAGTCTGCATCCTTGCTAGAGGATGATTCTCATATGCCCGTGTTGAACAGAGCAAACATCTCTTTAGATGACAAACTGGTTGCAGCAGATTTTGTTTCTGTGCATGGTTGCTCTGATGCGACAGATGTTTTCAAGTATGCTGTGTTTCATTTTGTTTCTCAGTTTTGTCTTCATCATATTCATTTCAGAAAACATACATTCTACAGCTGTGTTGCTGAATGGTAAAGGCCAGTAGTGAGAGGGTACATGAACCCAGCTCTCTAAAGTCCTTGTCACCTGTAGCATCTGAGTGTTTTTTTTTTTACACCTCAATCCAGAACTCTTCAATTTGACTATTGCCAGCCTTCTCCCACTGAACAGTGCTCGGTATTCTCCACTGCTGATCAAGTTTGCCAAGATCTCCTTTTGTATAATGGTAAAAATGACAGAGTTGCAAGTGGTAGATTTCTAGGGCTGAGTACAACAGATGGGCTGAGTGCACAGAAACTGAAGTTGCTGGATGTTTCCAGGCAGCCTTTGCTTTGTTTGTTATGTGAACTCAAACAGGTAATCCCTACAGTGGCTTTTGATGTTGTCCGGTGTCAATAATGGAAGATTGACATTCTAGGTCCATGTGAAATTGGACTCCAAGATCAACTTCAGAAAGATGCAAGTAGTTGCTTTTGTTTGTGGGGAAAAAAAAGTCGACTACAGATGACCACATTGTTAAATCAATGTCATTGATTTAAATCACTCTTTGGAAGAGACTGTGATAGAATGACAGCAGGTTGTTGAGAAGCTTTAATGGGTTTGCATTGTCAAGCTCGAGCATCCTGGTTTATTTTGTTTGCATCCTGCAGGACAGGCTGAAAGAAAAGGAGGTACAATTTGTTCACTAGGTTGGCATACATTTGATAGAGGAGTTCAGCATTGTAGTTTTCTGTATTTTTTTTCAAGTTGGAAGTGGAATTTCAGCTCTTCATATTGCTTGATCACTCTGTTTATGCACACAGTAATAGACAACCACCTTGTGTCAGAAACCTGGAGGATTTTTAGTGGAGTTTTGTCAACATTGATAGCTGCATACAGGTGGCAGTAGTTCTGCTGATGGCCAGTGCCATGGGAAAACCACGAGTAAGTCTGCGAAATCACGTAATCAACATTCTGAGGCAGGACACTAACTGCATTTGATGAACACAGCTGGATTGAGTGGCAGACACACTTAATGAACACGCTGTCTTGATTTTGCTCTCGAAATTTTTGTAAGAACGGAATTGTTTCTCCCACACATGGTATTACAGCTGCCTGTTAGAGGGCTGATGCATTGTTTTACATCCAGCTTGCTTTCATGCAAAAACTAAATTAGTGATTGAGTAATTGAACTGGCATCTCCAGCCGATTAAATGAATAATGTCAGCAAATGATGAAAAACTGTATTCAAAATTGTTGCTGAAATACCTTATGTGACGGGGCATCTCTCGGGGCCAGATCTTGTTGGCTTGCCCACCTGTCGCTACAGGGCAATCTGCCCTGTCTTAGATGGTAGGTACAGGAGACTGCCCATTTACATGCCCTATCTACAGCTCCATTCCTTCCCTACACCGCAGCCTATGCCTCGCAGATGGCATCCAGATTAACATTAGAGCCCCTTGGACTGTCCTTCAGGCCTACTCCAACTTCAGCCCTACTCAGCTCCCTCACACACATAGCCCTTCAGGCCTACTCACACTTCAACTCTACTCTGTGAGGGGCCTCCCAATGTTCTCCATACTATCCCCTCTGGGGTCTCCGGGACCTCATATTCCTGTTGTGCTCAGGTGCCTACATGTGGGCATACCTGGCCCCCACTACTCCCAAAACTCTCCACTACCCCTTCTGGGATCTGTCATTCCTGCTGGGATCAGGCACCTACACATGAGCATCCCTGGTTCCCACTACTCCCCCAGCTGCTTCCAAAACCCACCCAAAGATGGGAGCTAGGGTTAAGGCACCTCTCCTCGCCTTTCACCAGAGAGGTAACTGACCTGGCATTTCTTGGGGACTCCTGCACCACTTGGAGCCCCACCAGACTACCTTTCCCCAGCAGAGTGCAGTTTTAGATCATGCCCAGGACCAGGAGCCTCCAAAACCATCCCCACAAGCTCTAGCCCTTACCTCGGTGGTGGTGGTGGCGGCTGCTCAGCTGGGCAGTGTTTCTGCCTCCCCTGGCAACAGGGAACTTCAGCCTTTATATGCCTTGTGTTCAAAATGGCTGTCCTCATCAGGCACCTGGTAGCTGCCTGCCTCTGCCCTTAAAGTAGCAGGCACCCAAAGGTGTTCTGCTGCACCTTACAACTACACAAAGCTGCTTCTGTGTGGAAATGTTTGTGCTTTTGTCAATAATATGTAGGGTTCATTCCCAATGTCTTCAAGTAGCTTACGATTCACTGCAGGTCCAACAACATTTCTAATTAGCACTGAGCATTTTTTCTGTGTAGATGAATGTCTTTTTGTGATATTTCCTTGACTAGGCTGCCCAAGTGATCCACAGTAAGAATGCTAGAATGACATGTGATGTATGCTGCTAGTTTTAACTTCAACATTTTCAATGAGTTGTCAGCTTTTACTGTCATTATTACAGTGTCCAGCTGTTGGAAAAAGGAGCTTTTCTTATGTGCTTTTCAGTTTTGCTGTGTGATACAAGATCACTGTGATGTGCCTGATTTCCAAATTTACAGTATTTGCAGTACGTCTTTCTCTCATTTCCTTACACATTTCTAATCCATTCCATCAGCCCTTCTTCCTGTTCCCATTCCTTACAATATTTCCCCCTGTATTTCTCCCACTTACCCTGTGACATTCTGACAAGTACTGATGGAGAGTAATTATCATTTTCCTTCATCTGATTAACTCCAGAATTTGGACTGTAACCGCCACTCAGCCTATACTGGTTTGGTAGGGAAATAGCTTTAAATACTCAATTAAAGGCCCCTCTGGCCCTGCTCACAGTGGCTCACAGCTGTACTCAAGTGTTCTCAGAAGCACTGTTTAAAAGAATGTTAGAATGATAAACTTATTTCAATAAACTATAAAGCCAGACTGAACCACTGTGGCTTGGCAACCACTGGCTTGGCAAACCAAAAGCACAACTCTGTCAAATGACCCAAGTCTGGCACAGAAAGACAGGAAAAGAGAAGCCAAAGTAGCCATTCTTAGACTTCTCTGTAAGATTCTTTTCTAAAACTGGGAGACTTCCTGTTGCCCTCCCCACCCCCTTTTTTTGTTGAGCAATTTGATTTGCATTTACATCCATAAGAGGATTTTCTCAATGCCAAACAAGGTGCATGAAACCTTTGTACAGAAAGGATCAGAAGCATGAGCAGCACCTTGTGTTGGTCTGTGCCTGGCTATGCCTCTATTTAAAAAGCTGAGTGTGTGTTCTTGCTCAACTCCTCCTTCAGCTGCAACAAGAGCACCTTTCCCCAACAGCAGTGGAGAAGTACCAAGTTTGCTCAGGCAAAGAGAACAGCCTGCTGTTTAGCCAGTGCTTCGGGCAACACCAAGCTGGACAGCTTTGGCCCCACTTCCAAGCAGGGTTCTGGTTTGGATATTTAGGTCCACAAATGTTTCAGTTGGGTGAACCTGGGTTTCACAGCACACAAGCTGGCATCAGCTAGAGGGCTGGGCAGCCCATTTCAGGGACTGTAATTCTTTGACTCCCACCCAATTTGTGGGAGGAATAGAGGAGATTTACCCCCCCTCTCACTCAGCCAGGTGGTCCAGGGGGATTAGCAGAGGGCCAGGTTTCACTCACCTTGCCCCTGGCCCCCCTTACCCTTCAGCTCCTAGAAGGCACAGACCAGGAGTCTTCCAGGCCTCCTCTCCCGGGCTTTGCCCCAGGGGACGCCACCAGAGCCTGGAGGAAGTGATGCAGCATGGTGGGCTGGGTCTGTCCCCACACAGCCGCTCCTCAGTGGGGCATTCGTCCCAGTCCTAGCAGTGGGAGGCAGGAAGCTTGGGCTGGGGTGAGGGGGGGCAGCCTCTCCTCCCTTCCCAGTCCTGCTCCAGTGCCATGTCACCAGGGGAGGCAGGGGGAGCTCATGCCGGCAGGGGATCCCAGCACTGCTCGTTCTGCTCCTGGCCTCACCCTTACCTGCTGTGGCAGGGGTCAGCCCTGGCCTGGCCTGGCCCAGGAGAGGAGCCTGCTGGCAGCCTTGGGGTTGGGCTGGGGCCAGCTGAGGCCCAACATGTGCACTCACTCACCTTCTTGCTCTGCTTTGCAGACTCAGCAGGGAGGGCTCCACTTCCTGAACTCCCCCCTCCCTCCAACCCTCCCTGCTCCAGGCAGGCACTGAGTCCCACTGCCCCCTGAGCCATGCTGCACCTGCACCATGGGGCAGCTTCCATGTGGGTGCCAGGTGGGGGGGGGGCAATCCCAGCTGCCCCCCATTGCCCCATGCTGTGCAAGAGCAGGGAAGAGGGGTGTGTGGGGGGGTTCTGCCACGAGCTCTCAGAGGCCCTGATCACCACTGCCAGAGCTGATCAGTGTGAGCAACCCCCAGCTGGGTAGCAACCCCAGCCCTGCCCAGCTCCCTCCCTACAGGGACCTCAATCCCCTCTTTTCCCCCACACTTACCTGCTGGCGCTGCCCTTGAGGCTGCCTGGGGCCACACGCATGTACTGTCCATGCATGTGGCAGGGCGCCCCCTGGCGCACCACTTTCTTTCCACTTCCTCCCAGCAGCTCCCTGCACAGGCTGGAACTTTGCCAGCCTGCAAATTATGTCAATAAAAAAAACCCAACATGGCTGAAAACCCTCCACCTGTGACCACATTTTCAAAAAACCTAATTTGGCGGAAAAACCACAAAGCTGGCAACACTGCCCCAAACCAGTTGCATGGAGGGAAGGGGGTGTGGCCTGGCTCCAAGCTGGCTATTTTGGGGGAGCGTCATGGCCCAGCTCTGATCCTTCCTGTAGGGCTTGGAATTTTGGCAACAGGGAGGTGTGGCAGTATTAACTACCACTGCTTCCCCGCTGCATAATTTCCCAACATGTGGGAAACCCTGCGGGCCAGATTCCAAGGCTCCTCAGGCTGCATTTGCCTCCTAGGCTGGAGGTTAAGCCTAATCTAGACTAATATTTTTATGACATTAGTATTAGTTTCATGTTAGTTACTGGGAAAAATATTTCGGAATATCAAAGGGAAGGGATCATTTTATTTTTCAAGTGTAAATAAAATTCCTTTCTGCAGTTGCCTCACAATCAGCTGTTGTGAATGGTGCCCTTTGGAGGCTATTTATAAAATGTAATTGGAACATGAATATCCTTTTGACTACTCATGTACCTGGAAGAGGGACCAATGCTTGGGTTCCAAAGGTTAAGACACCCACTGCATTTGTAACACAAAACTATGTCAATAAAAATCAAAATTAAAAATAAACAAGGGCAACGTGGCTGAAAGTCATAAACTGTGTTCAGTGCATTAACAGAAGCTTATTCTTTAGCGAACTGCTTACATTCCAGGTAGATGTCATCTGAGGACTTACTAGCTTCAGGAAGCATGCGGTCCCTTGCACTGTGGAGCTCAACTAGAACTTTATGCTGAAGTAAGCTTATGAGTAAGATTTTCTACTTCAAGTTCCATAAATAAGGCATACTCACATTTTAATGATGAATCATTGCTGAATTCAGTAATATGAATGATCTATTTAAACAGAGCCTCTCACCCCAAACGAATACAAAGTGCAGTACACATTTTTCAGGATTTTATGCAAGAATCACTTCACCCACCACTGAAATGCAGTTACTTATGGATTAACTTCACTATACACAGCAGCATTACACAACAGTTCTGAAATGAAGCAGCACTGTGTGTGCAGTTGAAATTGCACGGAAACTTAGACAGAATGGTAGTTAAACTAGGGCTAGTGGCACAGGGGGCATGTTTACATGAGATGCTTTACTGTACAGTAGACTAATTGACAGTGCTGTAAAGCATCACTGTCTACACATGCAGAGTCTTACTACATGGTCAATTAGTCTACTCCATGGTTAATTTGCTACCTACAGAGTAGTTACTGTGCAGTAGTGCACATGTAGATGCCAGCAGATTTGCTCCCAGTCAGCCCAACCACCAGGGGGCCACCTACAGTCTAGCTTCAGGGCCATGGGGTTTGGAACTTCTCCAGCCCCAGAGCTGGGGTGGCTCTTTGCCTGCTCCAGCCTGCCCTTTACAATGCTATGGTGACCCTGGGGCCCTGGGCAATCTGTAGCCACCTCTGGCCACCAGGTCCTGCAGCAGTGGCCCTCCACCAGCCACAGAAGCCTGCCCCTGACCGGCCCCCGGCACAGCCCCACTGCCTGCCTGCTGTGCCCCTGCGCTGGGCACCGTAGGCACCTGTCCACGCTCACCAGCACCTGGACAGTTGCGCATGGGCCCTGTGGGCCATTGAGGGAGCCATATTGGTGTCTTCCCCATTGCCACACACCACGTCCTGGGGACAGAACTGGTCCCAGGAGGAGAACTGTGTATCTGTGGGGTGAGGCCGAGGACCTGAGCCAGTTCTCTCAGAGCAGGTACCCCAACACTCACATCTGAGGGCCTGTCAGGCTGCATGTGGGAACATGGGCATGACTGGTCAGCACATAAGTACTGCATAAAGGCCAAGGCCTTGCAGGCACAGTGGGTCAGTGTCACTGACCACAACTGTAAGCTGGAGGCTGCCTGCAAGTCTATGCCCTTTATGCAGCAGCTGAACCAGATCCTCATGCCCCAAAACCCTGACTGGAGCTGTTCTGTGTATTGCAGCATGGTGTCTGAGCCTCTGCTGTGGCCTGGTAGCTGAAATGAGGTGTCAATGGGGGAGGGCCGCTTGGGGTGCCAGGAGCCCATCCCACCATGGTGCCTGCTCCCAGTGTTGTCCAACAGCTATGGCAGCCCAGGTCAATGACTGTCCTCGGTGTATAGCCCCACACAGGAGGACAGCCTGGCCATGGCACTGCCAGCCCTCAGCAGCTCCAGATCCTCCCCGAAGAGGGTCCCTGCCTGGGTAGCCAGGCACTGCACTCCCGCACCCCAGGACATTGCCAGGAGCCACACATCATCACTGCCATTGGGGACAGTCTTGGGCCACTGGACATGTCTGCCATGCCTACTAGGTAAGTCCTGCACTGATGGAGACTAGAAATGTAAACACTGAGAAATGTAGACACTAATGCATGAAGAACAGATCCAAGGAGGTGATACTTCCACTCTATCGGGCGCTGGTCAGACCGCAGTTGGAGTACTGCGTGCAATTTTGGGCACCACACTTCAAGAGGGATGTGGATAACCTGGAGAGGGTCCAGAGAGGGGCCACTCGTATGGTTAAGGGCTTGCAGGCCAAGCCCTACGAGGAGAGACTAGAGAACCTGGACCTCTTTGGCCTCCGCAAGAGAAGGTTGAGAGGCGACCTTGTGGCTGGCTATAAATTCATCACGGGGGCACAGAAGGGAATTGGTGAGGTTTTATTCACCATGGCGCCCCCAGGGGTTACAAGAAATAATGGCCACAAGCTAGCAGAGAGCAGATTTAGATTGGACATTAGGAAGAACTTCTTCACAGTTAGAGTGGCCAAGGTCTGGAATGGGTTCCCAAGGGAGGTGGTGCTCTCCCCTACTCTGGGGGTCTTAAAGAGGAGGTTAGATAGGCATCTAGCTGGGGTCATCTAAACCCAGCAATCTTTCTTGCCTATGCAGGGGGTCGGACTTGATGATCTATTGAGGTCCCTTCCGACCCTAGCATCTATGAATCTATGAATCTATGGCTGGAGCATGAGGATGCTTCAGAATGGGCGTTGCCTCCCAGCTAGTCCCACACTGAAGCACCTTCATGCCCCAGTCAGCCGCTCTGCAGCACATTGAGTCAGGTCAGAGCAGCCACGGGCCAGCAGGCCCCTTGCCAGCCAGGGCTGGCCCTGAGGCCCCTTGCCAGCCAGGGCTGCTCTTCCCCAGCTCAATGTGTCATGGTCCCAGGTGATCTGCAAACAGCACACTTGGGAGCAATAAACTTGAGAACAAACTGCACTTGAGTTGTTCAGGTGTGATAATTGTACATGTAGATGCAGTAGAGGTAGAAGAGGAGGTTAGGGGTATCCATGTGGTAGAGATAACAGGAAAGCTGGAACCTTTATCAAAAAGGTCTTGGAAAACAAGTATAGCATTTGTTTTGCTTAGTCAGGTACTGTAATGGGTTCTTATTTTTATTTTACGTAGTCCCTCAAGAAAAGTAATTTGGCCTCATAAATGCCAACTATTGTTGAAGTAGGTTCAGTAGGTAGGTAAGACAGCAGCAAGACAAGCTGATCAGCTTTTCCTTTTGGACTTTTTGCAGTTCTGACAGTGAGAAACAAAAAAGTTCATTCATTTAGTTAACTCAGCAGATCTGTTAGCCTCTAAACTGGTATTAACATTTTTGCTTTGGCTAAATATAGCTGTTCATACACAAATGACTCATTAGAGGGGCCTTCTTCATGACTATGACTTAGTATGTGGAAATTGCTGATATGGTTGCAAGTGTGGTCTGGTGGCACAACTGGGCTCTGCAGTTCTGAACACAATGGTGGGCGCACTGGGCGGGGGGCATGGGTGGGGTATCACATACATAACTGGTAGCAACAGCAGCAGCAGAGTAGTTAACAGCAGCAGCAGTATTAACAGGGTGGTATATCACATAGGGAATTGGTCACCACTCCATTTCTGTTATTATACCTTGACCACATGCCATGCCATGCCTTGGATGCCTATGGTCAGCTGTGGAGTAGGAGGGAGCAAGGGTAAAAAAAACACAAACAAAGAAAAAATCACAGCAGCACCTACTGGCTAGAGGCCTGAACTACAGAAAAGCACAACACCACAGCACCATTTGGTGCCGATTGAAAGTAATTACAAGTCTGTGTTGCTGACTGTTTCCAAGACACGAATCCATAGAATGGAGCGAGGTAAGCAAACTTGACGCAAAATAAAATATGTCCCAGCAGTGTTAGTTTAACGCACTGAAAAGACTTTTAGAGCAGCAGGAAATCCTGATCATGCAAACACAAACTCAATTGTGTTAGCGTAAATAGGAAATCTTGTGTCTTCTACAAATGCCCTTATAGTTCATGTCTTCCTGCAGGGAATTAATTCAAGACTGCAACCCTTTTTAATATAGGCCACAAACATGAGGTAGGAAAGCAGCACAGTAAAATTTCTGGACACTAACAACAAGACTTGGAATCAAAGGCTTTGACCTAGAGGTGAAAGGCTCTATAACCAGTCATCTGAATCATTCAGTCTCTCATCACCTATGGTTTGAGCATCATTAGGACATCCTTTAGACCAGTGTTTCTCAACTTGTGGGTCGTGACCCAAAAATAGGTTGCAAGAATATTTGAAAGGGTTACGAAAAATCTCAGTAAAGCACAGGTTTTCCCTTACAGGGTGGCAGCCTTCCAGCCTGCAAGGAGCTGCTTGGAGTGATTGGAGGTAGGGTGCACCACATCATTGTGCATTGCATACACACATGCCCTTAGCTGGCATGCAGCCAGGCAGGGTGGTGGGAGTACCCCAGCAGCTGGATGCAAGTAATTCTATGGGGTGTGGGGGTTGGAGGGCCAGGGTTTGGGGACTGGCTGGGGGGTTGTGTGTGTCTGTGTGTCAGGGGTATATGGAGGGGATGGGTGTGTGAAGGGGTGGGTGCCATCTGGTGCTGGGGGCACAAGTCTAGGCAGTGGTGTGGGGGAAGGGAGTGGGGGGATCCTTCAGGGGTGGCAGGGAGCTGTATGGCTGGGACAGCAGCACCAGGGCTGGTGCCCATGCTCACAGGGGCGAGGTGGCCAGGAGACACTGCCTGGTGGGGGAGCTATGGTCAGGCCACCTTGCATGGTGTGGGAACCCCAGCCCAGGGTGGAGGGTGCCACAGGCATCCCCTCTTCCTCCCTGCAGCCTGTGCTGGGGCCAGACTCATTCTTCCACCACCTGCATGAGCCACACTCCAGCCCAGGCAGAACAGGGGCAGCTACAGGGCTCTCCAATAGGGCTGGGGTGGGGCAGAGAGATTCAGGTCAGGAGTGAGGGGCACCACTATGGCTGTGGGGTGGGGGGATGGCTGCAGCTTGGGAGTGAGGGGCACCAGCAGGGCCAGGAGGCTGCAAGTTGGGAATGAGGCTTCAGCCCTGGCCTGCTCCCAGTGCGCACTAGCAGAAATTAGTGAAGGTGCTCCACTTTGAAGCTCTTTCATCTAAACCCTCATGTAATAAGGGTTCATTTGTTGCATAGTGAGGCACTTTTTAATGCACTCTGCAGCTGTGTATTTCAGCAGAGTGCACAGCTGTAGAGTGCTTTCAGTGTCTGATGATGCAACAAAATGTCACTTGTCAGTGCCCTTAGAACAGCTATCTGAATCTGTAGCCTACTGAATTTCTGTCATTTTACAAATTTAAAGAAAAAAAATGACCAAAATAGCAATTGAATTAATTAGTGTTACCTATGATTGACTCAAAGCAAAGAACTCATTTGTATTCTGTAGACTATGGTAAAACAATTTGTTAATCACATGTTAATCACTTTTATCTAAAATTGTAGGAAGGGAAAGCATTTTTGCTTTTGTTTACAGTAATAATAGGCAAATTGGTGATGAAATACCCAGCACTAAGTAGTATATAAAAACATTGTCAAGTGGTTATGATAACAGCCAAAGACCTGCTCTTGCATTGCTTTTGATTCTTTGCCTGACCCCAGGTGCAAGGTAGAACAACTTGGCTGTTGCTCTACCTTGCACAGTTGGCTATTCCCACAGGACCTCCTACTAGCTAGAAATTGCCAGAGCACCTCATGTTCCATCTACTTTCATCTTATTTCGGTCTCCAACATGAATACCATGTACCAAGGGCTATAGCAAGGGGAACTGGGCCTACACCTGGCCAAAGGAACCCACAACAGAAGCCTGTTCCCTCTTTGCACCCAATGACCAAAGGAGTGAATCTGCCCAAAGCACTGAATCTGAAAGAGGAAATACATTCAACTAGTCCAGCTGGTTCAGCTTGCTCATGTGACAAAGTCTTCTGCTATTAAGGCTCTTGAGACATTGAAGGATATGATTGCTGCCTGAGATAGAGACAGAGTGAGAACCTAAGGAATTTCAAATACTTGTTGGTGGGGGGCAGGGATGTGTGGAACAATTCCATGCTAGTCTCTTCTTAGTCTCTTCTTTTTGTTTGTTTATGCCTTGCCATTGTCTTCTCACTTGTCTGTCAATCAGTTGCTAGGCAACCAGCTCTGCCTACTTGACCCTGGCCAGATGAGAGGGGGGTGGACCAAACTCTGTTGTGTTAGCATTGGTCTCATGGAATGGGGACAGGGTCACAACTCCTGTCACTCTAGGAGATGACCAGTGATGCTTTTTGAATTGATGGGTTGGCACCCAACAATACCTGGCCTTCATTGGGTCTGAAAGGTGATGTCAAAAGGCCTATATAAGCTAAGACTGCCCAGGAGGAGGGGGTAGGAGCCATGTTAAGTCTCATATGGCAACTGGAACATCTTCAACTCCCCTTCTCTCAGGATGCTGAGGGTGCTGAAGTGAGTACACTACTTGAAACTTATCTAGAAATATAGCCTGCTGTAATGTAGAAGTGTATCAAACAGCTACTTAACTGACACTGTTTGCTTCTAGGTTATTCTTTGATATTTCTCTAACCTGTAACCTTCCCCAAGCCTACTCTCTGTAACCAATAAAGGTCTCCACTGTACCAAGCATGGTGGGCTCATTGGGAGAGGGTTTGGGCATGCCTTTTTTATTCCCTTGGCTTGGATGACCAGGGGAGGCTACTTTTTGTGCTTCAGGCTAAAGGAAGCACCCCAGATTCTTGCAGTGGGTCAAGCACCCTCTAGGACTACAAGGCTTGTGTGCTCTGGTGGGGCACAGGGCCACAGACAGTCCAGACCCCTGGGTGGTGGTAGCGGTGACCCCAGGCTTGTGGGTGCGCTCCAGGAAGGGGGTTGGTCAGATGTGAAGTGCCCCCGTGGAGTCATGTGGAGCTTGGTAGGTGGTTGGGCACAGTGATATGGGTGGCTCAGCACAGGAGTGCCCCCTACTAGCCCACCACGGGGGGCGGGGGGGCGGGGGAGGAGTAATAATATTAGGTCTCTGCTTTTTGCACAGCACCAATAAGCTTGCAAACCACTTGTGCTAACAACTAAAAGGGCAATAGGGAAAAGATGGATAAAACCTTGTCTTACCAAATTGCAAATATTTTTCCTTCTATAGATCTGCACCAGAGCCAACATTTAGAAGCCTCCAGAACAGGTTGTTTTAAATGTCAATTATATATATTAAGTTATGAAAAAAACCCCAACAATATAAATAATCTAGGAACCTTCCTGTTGTCAGGAGAGTATTGGGACTAGTGACATGTCTGAAAGAAGTATGAAGGAAGAGAATGAAGAAATAAGTAAAGGTTCAGAAAGAAGAGAAGGTGATGAAAAGTTAGCTGATTTTACTGTGCTGGAGATATGAATTCAAACTGTAGAGGTTAAATTTCAGGACAAAATGACTAACTGAAAAAGGCAAGTGATTCTACCATCGTAAAAAACATTGATTCCTCTGGGGGAAAAAAAAAAAAAGGATTAAAATCCAGCAAACAGAAGTGTGATCTATGAAACTGTGTCTCTGTGCTTGGCTTTCCCTCATCATTCCTAGTTTTGCTTAATTTAACATAAAAAAGCAATCGCTGATACTTACTGACAGGTAGTGTAGCAAGCATGTGGGAAACACCACTTATATGGAAGACAGCTGTCTGAATCCACTAGATAGGCTGCCCTGGATTTCACAAAATGGAAGGAGGAAAAAGACAACTACAGCTTCTATGAGACCCACAGTAAATGTTTCTACCTTGACTAAATGGAGTGGAGAATGCTCTACATCACAGGCACTCTAGCCTTCTTTCCTGTGTCAACATACAAGCCATAAACTGTTGAGACCTCTGAGGGCAATACTCAGGAAAGGTCACATGAGTATTAACTGTACCCCACTAGGATGCTAGCCCAGAAGGTTCTGTCATCCCTGCAAAAATGTGTCCTCTGAAAGGCTGAGGCACTCTGTGTACTGAATGGCAAGAAAAAGACTCCAATTTCAACAGATAAAATTTGGTGGAATTTCTTTTTCATGTCAATACTGAACTTTGGCTTTTTTCCTCACAGGAATAACCAGGATGATCCCATCAACTGCAGCCACTCCTCCTTCTGAGGCTGTCTTTCACAACCTATCTTCGCAGGATTTCTGGAGGTCACAAATCTCAGGCTATTCTGGATCAGTAACACGCCATATCAGTCATCGTGCCAACAACTTTAAAAGACACCCAAAAAGAAGGAAACACATCCGCCCTTCTCCTCCACCTCCCCCAAACACCCCATGTCCTATTGAGCTGATTGACTTTGGGGATCTTCACCCTCAGAGGTCTGTTCTAGAGCTCTTATTTAATGGATGTATCCTGTTTGGGATTGAGTTCAGCTATGCCATGGAGACAGCCTATGTGACTCCTGTGCTGCTTCAGATGGGGCTGCCAGATCAGTTATATGGAATGGTGTGGTTTATCAGTCCAATATTAGGTAGATAATCTTATTTTTACTCTTCTACTTTTCCATTCCATAAAGGAAGAGTGTACTACTGAATTCTCTCTTTTCTTTGCTATTTAATTAACCAGACAAGCTAACTGTACAGGTAATTGTATAAGTTAACTGCACAGCTTATGTGGTAGTTGTGAAAAACTGCCTGAGACTTACAGGGAGTGTCTACATATGATATTAGTGCCACACAATAAACTCTGGCTCAGCTTGAGCCAGAATTTACTGCTTCCAGGAGCTGCATTTACGTATGTGCCTGGGACTGTAGCACATTGAGCTGGGTCAGAACAGCCCTGGCTAGCAAGGGATCTGGGGGGGTCAGCTTGCCAGCCCAGGGCTGCTACAACCTGGCTCAGCATGCTGCAGAGGGGCTGTCTGGGGCACCAGGGTGCTCCAGTGTGGGGCTAGCCAGCAGGCAACCCCCACACTGAAGCAACCTCATGCCCCAGCCAGTCCCATTAGTATCTACATGTGTGTTGCAGCACACTAAATAATGCAACAACAGTATTTACAATACAGTGTTTACAAATTCTATCCTACTGTGGTGTTTATTAGTTTACTGTGGTCTAATAGGGTTGCATGTGTAGATCCTGAGACTTTACTGTGAAGCTAATTAGTGAGGTCTGCTGTAAACATCTCATGCAGATGCACCCACAGAGAACAGAATGATCACTGGCCCAGGATGGGATGGGGCAGCCATGATGAGAAAGGGTTCTCTCATTGTTCATTTCTTCATTAGTTACCTTTTATTTGCAAACCTCCAGAACTGTGCCTATTTAGTTTGTACATTTACAAACTAATTAAAAAAGAAGAACCAGGATATTAATCCCCGGATGCCCATCCAAAAGAGGTGAAGGAATAGATACTGGTCCCTGTGGGCTTGTCAAAAAGCAGGATCAAGTGGCAAGAAGTATTTTTAAGTTAAACAAGGCAGCCAAGAGATGGGACAGAGTTTACTTGTCCCTTCAGGGTTTTGCTTCCTGATGATGGGGCTATGTTGTATTCCTCTTCACAGAGTTGGGATAGGAGGTTTACCTGTCTCTGCAGGAAGAGTAGCAGAATGGATTACCCTGTAATTTGGAAGCATCCTTTTGTCTTCCTTTGTACTTTTAAAACTGATTTAAAAGGAGAAGAAATTATGTTCTTGCTCTGCCACTGTCTCCCCAGCTGGCCTGGTGTAACTCAAGCATCAGTGCTCACTGCTGGCTTAGATATTGACCTGACTGCATATACAGGGCTAATGTTATAAGGAAGTTCCAAGTGAAGGCAGGGTAGGCAAAGTTGTTTATACTGCGCAGAGTGCCTTAGGAAGGGGTGTCAAACTTGTTGGGCCTCATGGGCCAAATCTGGATCAGGGGGTTGTGCATGAGCTAAGTTACCAGTGAGCAACAGCAGTGGTATTAATCCATGTGGCGGCTGGGACCGCTGTTTAAGCATGGCGCTGGAACCCAGGGACTTCACACCACCGCAGCTTGTCACCTTTATCCCCTGACACTGATTTTAGTCACCAGAGGTGACTAAAAATTGAGATTTCAGCAGCAGGTAAGGGTGGCAAGCAGTATTTAACTCACTGGGTTTTGGAGCCATGCCAAAATAGTGGAGCCTGAGCAATTGCAGAAATGATCCTCAGGCTGTATCTAAACCATGGAAGTGGGTGGTCCAGATGCTTGACGCTCCTTACCTTAAGGCATAAAATACTTGCCCGTTTCTGTTTTGCCTTGTCAAACTTCATTATCATTTTGAAATGGGTTGGAGAGTATGGTGCCAGCTGGTATCTATTGACCATCATATAATGTATTGCAGTTTTCATTCTCCACTCTAGAAATTTTGAACAATGAAATGGTGCTTAAAGCTTAGATGGCTACTACAGATTAAGCAGGTCACATTCTGCCTCAGTAACCATAGAATCATAGAAAATTTGGGTTGGAAGAGACCTCAGGAGGTCATCTAGTCCAACCCCCTGCACAAAGCAGGACCATACCCAACTATATTATTCCAGCCAAGGCTTTCTTGAGCCGGATCTTTAAAACCTCCAAGGATGGAGATTACACCACCTCTCTAGGTAACCTGTTCCATTGATTCACCACCATCCTAGTGAAAAAGTTATTAGATTAATAGATTGTAAGGCTGGAAGGGACCCTGGAAGATCATTGGGTCTAGCCCCCTGCACCAAGCAGGAAAGATAACTGGGGGTCAGGTGACCTCAGGAAGGTATTCTCCTCTTGAACATTTCCAGGGTAGGTGATTGCATCATCTCTAAAGGGATCTTATTCTACAGTCTGTTCACCCTGACTGCGAAGAAGTTTTCCTTAATGTTGAGCCTGAATCGGTCTTCCAGGAGTTTGTGGCCATTACTCCTGGTTTTCCCCTCGGGTGCCTTGGTGAACAGTTGCTCACTGAGCCCTTGATGTACTCCCCTAGTGTAGCAGTAGGCTGACACCAGGTCCCCTCTCAGCCTTCTTTTCTTCAGGCTGAAGAGTCCCAGATCCCTCAGCCTTTCCTTGTATAGCTTGCTGTGTAAGACTCTAATCATACGGGTGGCTCTTCATTGGACTCTCTCTTGAACATGTTCTTGTTAAAGTGTGATGCCTAGAACTGGATGCAGTACTTCATCTGCGGTCTCACCAGTGCTGAGTAGAGTGGAAGAATCATTTCCTTGGTTTTACTGGAGATGCATTGTTTGATGCATGCCAGAGTATTATTTGCCCTACTGGCTACAGTATTGCACCGCTGGCTCATATTCATACTGTGTTCAATTATTACCCCAGGTCCTTTTCATTAGTAGTGCTAGTCAGTTTGGTGCTGCCAAGCCTGTAGGTGTGTTGGGGGTTGCTCACCCCAAGGTGGAGAACTTTACATTTCTTGACACCGAATTTCCTCAGATTCCAATCTGCCCGACTTGCTAGCCTTTCTAGGTCCGCCTGTACCTGTAGCCTATCTTCAAGTGTGATCACACTTCCCCATGACTTGGTGTTGTCCGTGAACTTGGCCAGTGAGCTCTTCACCCCAACATCCAAATTGTTAATAAAGATGTTGAAAAGTACTGGACCAAGCACTGACCCCTGTGGGATACTGCTGCCCACTTTTAGCCAGGATGACACAGATCGGTTTACTACAACTCTCTGGGTCCTATCCTGTAGCCAGTTTCTCACCCACCTGACTATCTCAGAGTTAAGCCCAATTATCTCCAATTTTCTCGCGAGGACATTGTGGGATACTAGATCAAAGGTTAGATCGAGATCAATGATACTAGATAGTGCCTAATATGTAAACTAAACTTCCAGCTTGCTGCATCTTGACACCATTGCTCCTTGTTCTGTCATCTGCCACCACTGAGAACAGTCTAGTGCCATCCTCTTTGGAGCCACACTTCAGATATTTGAAGGCTGCTATCAAATCCCCCCTCAGTCTTCTCTTGCAGACTAAATCAGCCCAGTTCCCTCGGCCTCTCCTCAGAAGTCATGTGCCCCAGCCCCTGAACCATTTTTGTTGCCCTCAGCTGGACTTTCTCCAACTTGTCCACATCCTTTCTGTAGTGGGGGGCCCAAACTCCTATGTGGCTTCACCAGTGCAGAATAGAGGGAAATAAGCACTTCCCTCATTCTACTGGCAATGCTCCTACTAATGCAGCCCAGTATGCTGTTATCCTTCTTGGCAACAAGGGTACATTGTTGATTTATATCCATCTTATTGTCCACTATAACCTCTGGATCCTTTTCTGTAGAGCTGCTGCTTAGCCAGTCAATCCCCAGGCTGTAGCAGTGCATGGCATTGTTCCACCCTAAATGCAGGAGTTTGAACTTGTCCTTGTTGAGGTTCATGAGATTTCATTTGGCCCAATCCTCCAATGTATCTAAGTCACACTGAAACATAGCCCTACCCTCCAGTGTATCTACTACACCCTCCAGCTTAGGGTACAATCCATCTTATCTTCCAGATCATTAATGAAGATATTTAACAAAACCTGTCCCAGGACCAACTCCAGGGTGCTCCACTTGTTACCGACTGCCAACTAGACCTCAAGCTCTGATCATTAGATGTTAAGCCTGATTATGCAGCCAGCTTTCTTTCCACCAACCCGTGTTTCCTTAGTTTGGTTGCAAGAATGTTGCAGGAGATTATATCAAAAGCCATGCTAAAGTCAAGATATATCATGTCCACTGCTTGCCTCCCATCCTCAGAGCCAGTTATCTCATCATAGAAGGCAGTCAGGTTGGTCAGGCATGATTGCCTTTGGTGAATCCATGCTGACTGTTCCTGATCACTTTCCTTTCCTTTCCTCCAAGTGCTTAGAAATGGATTCCTTGAGGACCTGCTCCATGATTTTTCTGGGGACTGAGGTGAGGCTGACTGGTCTGTAGTTCCCTGGATCTTTCTTCTCTTTCTTAAAGATGGGCACTATATTTGCTCTTTTCCAGTTGTCCAGACCCCCTCACCCCTGATCGCCATGAGTTTTCAAAGATAATGGCCAGTGGCTCTGCAATTACATCAACCAACTCCTGCAGCACCCTCGGGTTCATCCCCTCCAGCCCCATGGACTTGTAAACATCCAACTTTTCTAAATAGTCCCTAATCTGTTCTTTCACCACTGCTGACTGCTCACCTTCTCCTGAAACTGTGCTGATGGTGCAGTAGTCTAGGAGCTGACCTTGCCTGGTGAAGACTGAGATGAGAAAGGCATTGAGCACCTCAGCCTTTTCTGCATCTTCTGTCACAAGGTTGCTTCCCTCATTCAGTAGAGGACCCACGCTTTCCCTGATCGTCCTCTTGCTACTGACATACTTATAGAAACCCTTCTTATTATCCTCCATGTCCCTTGCTAGTTGCAACTCCAGTTGAGCTTTAGCTTTCCTGATTTCATCCCTGCTTGCCTAAGCAATATTGTTATACTCCTCCCTAGTTGTCTGTCCAAGCTTCCACTTCTTGTAAGCTTTCTTTTTGTGTCTGAACTCATTGAAAAGTGATTTGCTAAGCCAAGCTTGTTGCCTGCCCTATTTGCTATTCTTCCAGCATACCAGCATGGTTTGTTTACGTGCTCTCAGTAAGGTTTCTGTAAACTACTACCAGTAGTAGTAGTCTCTTGGGCTCTTTTCTCCCTTAGACTGGCCTCCCAGGGGATCCTGCCCATCAGTTCCCTGGGGGAGTCAAAGTTTGCTATTCTGAAGTCTAGGGTCCATACTCTGCTGCTCTCCTTTCTTCCTTTTGTCAGGATCCTGAACTTGATCATCTTGTGGTCACTGCTGCCCAAGTTGCCATCCACTTCTACATCCCCAACCAATTCTTCCCTGTTTGTGAGCAGCAGGTCAAGAAGAGCACAGCCCCTAGTTGGTTTCTTCAACACTTACACCAGAAAGTTCTCTCCAAAGCTCTCCAAAAGCGTCCTAGATTGCCTGCGCTGTGTTGTATTGCCCTCCCAGCAGGTGTCAGGGTGATTGAAGTCCATGAGAACCAGGGCCTACTATTAGGAAACTTGTCTGAAGAAAGTCTTATCTACCTCTTCCCCTGGTCTGGTGATCCGTAGTAGACACCCACCACAACATCACCTTTTTTGGTCTTTCCTCTGACCCTAACCTAGAGACTTTCAACAGGCCTCGCTCTTCTTTCATAATGGAGCTCTGAGCAATCATATACTATAGGCCTGTGTGAAGCGGCTAATATTTGCTTTGGATTTGGATTCGGCCAATTTGGGGGACAGTGATTTGATTCGGTGATTCGAATCACTGTCCCAAATTCATTCGGCTGAATCTGATTTGGAGATTTGGCTGCTGCTGAGTCAGCCAAATCTCTGAATCACACAGGCCCCATCCCCCACCCACTCTCCCAGCCCCCCCACAGCCTCAGGTCCCAGCTCTTTGAAAAAAAAAAATCTGAACTCGCTGGCTGCTGCCAGGTGGGGGTAGAGGAAGGGGGCAATCCCCGCTGGATCGCCCACAGCCTGGCACAAGCTGGTGAGTCAGGCCTTTTTTTTTTTTTTTTAAAGAACTGGGAGCTGGGGCAGGCAGGACGGCCAGGGCAGGGTGCTGGGAGAGCGGGCGGGGGTTCATGACAGAGCCTCCCCATGCAATAGGGGGTCTGCTGCTCCCTGTTTCCCCACACTGCATGGGGGGGCTCTGCCATGAGCCCCCAGAAACCCCGAGGCTGCTGCAGCAGCTGGTGAGTCTGGGTGGGTTTTTTTTAAAGGGCCGGGAGCTGGGGCAGGCAGGGCAGACATGGGGGCAGGCTGGGAGAGTGAGTGGGGGCTGGAGGATCTCGTGATAGAGCCCCCCACACAGCATGGGGCAGTGGGGGACACCAGGGATCATCCCCCCTGCCTCAAAGTAGCTGGTGAGTGGGGGCTTTTTTTAAACAACCAGGAGCTGAGGCAGGTGGGGCAGCCACGGGGGGTGGGGCTGGGAGAGTGGGTGGGGTCAGGGGGCACTCAGGGGGGCTGGGGAACAGGCAGGGGATGGGGCCTGGCAGGGGTCCCCCCATGGTTCCCTCCCCCCTCCTCCACCCTTCCCTCCCCCGCCCTCTACTTACAAGCATGGAGTCCAGGTCCAGCTCCCTGCTGCAGCCAGCAGGGACTGCCTGAATTGCCAAAGCTCTCTGAATCTTTTCTGAAATGATTCAGAGAGCTTTGAGTTGATTTGGACATTTTAACTGGTCCCCTGATTCGATCTGGATTCAGAGATTTGGCCACCAAGTTAGGCCGAATCTCCTCCGAATCAAATCAGCAGCCGAAGCTTTGCACAGCCTTATCATACAGCTTTTCTACATACAGTGTGACTCCTCTTCTTCTCCCCTGCCTGTCCTTCCTGAACAGTGTGTACTGATCCATGACAGTGCTCCAGTCATGTGCACTATCCCACCAAATCTCTGTTATTCCAATCACATCATAGTTCCTTGACTGTGTGAGAACTTCCACTTCTTCCTGCTTGTTTCCCAGGCTCCGTGTGTTCTGATACAGACACCTGAAGTAACTAGCCAATTGCCCTACTTTCCAGCATAGCCTACCATAGAATTCCTCATTCTAAATCCTCAGTTGCCATGCCTACACGAGATGCTGATGGTGCAGTCATTGTATAAACAAGTACTAAATGACCGCTCAGTAAACTGTGTTACTGCACAGTAGCACTGATGAATGACTTTATTGTGATACCAACTGCGCAGTAGCTCAAGACTACTGCACCATAGTCTTGGGCTACTGTGCAGTCAATATCTTGTGTAGATGCAGCCAGTGAAACAAGATGCTGATTTCTGGTGTCTTACTCTTTTCAGGATTCCTACTGCAGCCTTTGCTGGGGGCCTGGAGTGACAGGTGCACCTCCAGATTTGGAAGGAGAAGACCCTTCATTCTAGTCCTGGCAATAGGTGAGTCATTTAAAAAAAAAACAAATTTAAAGTGCTTCATCTTCCATATAGTAAGAGGGACAATGAGAATTTGTTTGCTACCTCTCATTAAGACAGTAACATGAAAATGAGATCCTTAACATTCTGCGAGAGCAGAGGCCTGAGTGATGTGCTAGAGACCCATACTTGGAGGGTTCCCTCTTATCCTAGATCTGAAGAGATGATCCAGGAATATATGACAGCTTATCAGCATAAAACAAACCAGGCTCCAAATAAAGGAACATAATGGGAAAATTCTCTACAATCCCAAGCATGGCTGGGAGTAGGGGGTGTCACTAAAAAGCTTGGACAATGGTAGCAGATGTAAAATGTTTCCATGAATCAGAGATCCAAAAGCTTGTGATAATTGTAGAGCAATGCTTCTGTATTGAGCGTGAGGTAGAGTAATACAAGCAGAACAGGGCGCAGCTTTCTCAGTTTAATTTTCTCTCCCTGATGACAGCTCTGATTCTTTATTTCTAGGAGCATTATTGGGACTCTCACTTATGCTGAATGGCAGGGATATTGGCATTACCTTGGCTGACACTGTAAATAACCATAAATGGGGGATAATTCTCACAGTCTGTGGAGTTGTCTTAATGGACTTCAGTGCAGATTCAGCAGACAATCCTAGTCATGCCTACATGATGGATGTGTGTAGCCCAGTGGATCAGGACAGGGGCCTTAACATCCATGCTTTATTAGCAGGTATGCTCTTTTACATCTTTCATGGCATGTAGCCAGCTGGTCATGAGCAGGGATCCTGGATGTCTCTGATAAAAAATTGCAAGTTCTCTGATTTAAAAAAAAATCACAAATTATCTGATAAAACCCCCCAAATCCACGATTAAAATGAAACACAACTATATATATATAGGTATCGGTTGAACACAATATTTTATTGATATATTTACAATCTTAAAGCAGTTTGGAAGGCTACCAGTGCATCAGTCACTATAGCAAAATAAAATTTAAATACCTATACATTTTGGTATTTTATTTTGGGTTTTTTATCATGGAAAATCAGAACTCTTCTGCCCCCTTAGCTCACCAGGATGTAGGTCCAGGCCCCTGACTCCCAAGCCACAGCCCCCCAGCCCTATTGGTGCCCCTTACTCCCCAACCACAGCCCTCCTGACCCTGCTGCTGCCCTTCATTCCCCACCTACAGCCCCCTGCCCTCCGCAGCAGTGCCCAAGCTCTGGCTGATGCCCTTGGGAGGCAGCAGCTGCTGCAGCAAAAGCAGAGTGCAGAGCCTGGCTCCCCCTCCCCTGCAGGTGGCATGGCCAGAGCGGATCCCTTTCGGGAGGGCAAGAGGGGGTGCAGGCTGCCCACTGCAGGCTTGGGTGGAGAGGGCTGGCTTCCCACTGATGTGCACAGTACTAGGGAGGCAGGGAAGGGCATGTGTCCCTCAGATCTTTGAATGGGGCGCAGGGTGGGGTTGGCTGCAGGCTGCCCTCTGCAGGCTCAGGCTCCCCGCCTTGTGGGACAGGGCATGGCATGGCAGGGCAGGGAATCTTGGTGCCACTGCTGCAAGCCCTGCACTGCCCTGGTGACATGCCCCCTGCCCACCTGGCAGCAGTGAGGAGCACAACTCTGTACTGGTGTCCCTGCTGCAGCCGAGTAGGCAGGGGGTGCCTTGCCAGGGCAGCATGGAGCTTGCAGTGGAAAGGAGCTTCCCTGCACAGCCCCACTCTCCCCTGCCAGACTGCATCATGCCTGCTGGGATGAGGAGGCCCTGGGGGAAGGGCATCAGCGTGGGGAGCCCAAGCTTGCAGCAGGCAGCTCACACCTGCTCCGTAAACAGATCTTGAAGGACGTGTTCCCCATGCCCTCCCTCAGGAGTGCATGCCGTGGCAGAGCCAGCCCCCACCTCCCTGCCACCCAGATGAGCTGTCCGTGGTTCTGTTCCATTCCCTGCCAGGGCCCTGTGCCTGTGCATTCCAGCTCTGGGCCCCAAACCCCACTTACTGCACAGCTGGGCAGCAGCCCCAGCCTTAGCCCCAGTCCTTCCTAACTTCCTCCCTCCTTCCCTATGGGGGCCTCAGTTCCCCTCCCGGCTAGACTTACCTGCAGGAGCTGCTCTCCAATCTGCCTGGCAGCCATGTACTTGTACATGCATATGGTGCCCCCACCTGACCACCCTTCTCCCACTCCCCCCAGCCCCTTGCAGGCTGGAACTCTGCCACCCTGCAGAGAGCTCTTTGCAAAAATGCAGACTCCGAGTGTTTCTCTGTTAAAATGAAAAATCTGTGTTTTTCTTGGGTAAAAGGGAAAATCCATGCTTTTTTCCATGGAAAATGGAAACCCAGATTCCTGGTCGTAAGCAAACAAGCCCTGACATAGGGGCAATGTATAAAGGTGTGTACATGCCTGAAGTTCAGTAGATACAACTTTGGATTGTGGAACTACCTTCTCCTTTCACTGCACTATAAACAGAATTTAGTAAACAGTGGTTAGTAAAATTAATAAAAGCAGTACAGTATTTGTGCATTTCACAGATGTATGAGATGTGAGATGTAGTAAAGATTCTCACAAGTTTCAAAGTGAAATACACTGCATCCCAAGTAGCCTACCACAAAGCCCTCTTTTATCCCTGCAATTCAAATAGGTGGGATGGCAACATCATTTAGAGGGAGAAAAGTGAGCCTACTGCAATCAGGAGAACATTTTTACTCCTTAGGTAGGTAAGTGCCTCTGGTCATGGGACAATGACAACATGCAACACATTAGAGTGGCTTGTCATTAGCTGAGCTGGGCTAAGGTTAAAGCAGAATTTTTGACTTCCAGTTTTGCTTATCTCAGTCACTTTTGTATCAACAGAACTTTTCCCCTTTCTGCATTCATGTGGTCCTTTTGGTACAGGCTGTTCATTTATTATTAAATGGGGCTATATATCTCTTAAGGGATTAGCTCTGAATTTAAAAATATCAGCTAGAATAGTAGCTCAGAATGTGTGATTAAAAAAGTGCAGTGCTGCACTTTCTTTAGGTATTGACTAGGAAAGATAATCTCAGCTCTATTTTTCTACTAGGTCTTGGAGGTGGTTTTGGTTATGTTGTTGGAGGAATAAATTGGGAAAAAAACAGTTTTGGAAGAGCCGTAGGAGGGCAACTTCGTGTCATTTATGTCTTCACATCAATAATACTGACCATCACTACTGTCTTGACTCTAATTAGCATTCCAGAAAGGCCCCTGCAGTCTTCTACCAAGAAAAAAAAGGTGATGAAGAGTCCAAGTCTTCCTCTTCCTCCTTCCCCACCTCTCTTATTTGAGGAAGGTATAAATGAAAACCTCAGTTCTCATAGCTCGTCTCATTTGTATGCAAGTTTTACAACTCCAATTTCTCCTCCCAGCCCACTCACACCCAAATATGGCAGTTTTATCAGCAGAGACAACTCCTTGACAGGAATTAATGAGTTTGCATCATCATTTGGGACCTCAAATATTGACAGTGTGCTCATAGACTGCTTTACAGGAGGACATGATGGTTATTTAGCAATCCCAGCAAGCTTGCCCAGGCAGACAATCAGTGTGAGCTTTCCAAGAGTAAGGGATGGCTTTTACTGTCAAGAAAATGGAATTCTGGAACAAGGGGAGAATTCTGTAACTCCTGGGCCAGATGGAGATGCACTAAGGGTGGGTTCACTGGATGCAATAAAGCCACAATCATCAGGGATCCTGAAAAGGCCCCAGACCTTGGCCATTTCAGATACTGTAATAGGAAATTGTCCAGAGAGCAGCAGAAGGAATGTAACCTTCAGCCAACAGGTAAGAAGAATAACTATCTGCTGAACCAATGTAATTGTCAAGTAATCTGAATGTCCATTTATTTGATTTGGATTTTTTACTTTTAACTTTCAAATGTTTAAATATACACTTTCTTAGGATTGATTCTATTGTTTCTGTAACTATTTGTAATTAATAGTTCATTATGACCATTGTTTATAAAAGCAAATACGGAAGTACAATGCCTTAATTTGTGACACAAGCATATTGTTGAAAGAAAAAAATATAGAAAATAAATGAATGGGATTGTTGAAAATGATTTATGATATGAAATACATCAAACAGCCTGTTAGATTTGGGAGAACGTGGGGATTCCCTTAAGCAGTACAATATATTTACTCGAATCCAAGATGAAGTGTCTCCCATCTTTTAATATGTGGGGGGAAAAGCCCCTCATCTTGAGATTTGAGTACAAGGCAGTGGGCTGGGGGAGAGAGGGGGAGGGGGAGGTGGAAGGGATAGCTGGCAACTGCTGTGGCTCTGACTCCTTTCTCAGCTTGGGGATGAATTTGCTGCCTGCCCTCCCCGCTTATCCTCTAGCACCAGTTCCAGGCACAGAGTACATGGTTGTTCTGGTCCCAGCCTGGCTACCCATCAGCTGTTACAGTAATGGCAGCTCTTACTCTGGAGCCTGACTGGAGCTACCACTGCTGTAACAGCTGATGCATGGTCAGTCAGGGCCAGTGCAGCCACATACTTCATACCTTGGATGGAATAAGCTCTACAGTTTAATCGGATGTAGCACGTGGAACCCAGACAGAGCAGCCCTGGCTGGCAGGGGCTTCTGTCAGCCCAGGGCTGCTCTGACCAAGCTCAATGTACTGTGGAGGGGGTGGCTGGGGCATGAGGGAGCTTTAGTGCGAGGCTAGCTGGCATGTGTGCTACTGCAGTTTTTTACTCTGCAGCAGGATAGCATTTGTATTTACAAGTAATTGTATTTACAAGTATCCTGTTGTGGAGTAAGTTAGTTTACTCTGGCCTAATAGGGACACATGTGTAGACACTGAGACATTTACTCTGCACCTAGTTGTCAAGTGCGCAGTAAACGTCTTGTGTAGCCATACGCTGTGTATGTAAGAAGCAAATCTCAAAAGAGGGGTGGTCACAGAGACAACCAGCAAAATAGCGTTAGTTAAACCAGGCCTCTTGCTTCCACTGTCCTCTGAATTTATGGGAATATACCAAGGAATCAGAACTTGTAGCAGTGGTGGTATTTTTTATTAGACCAATTAGATATTTGTGGGGGGGAAAAAACATTATTTGCAAGTTTTTGGGTGAACACACCCTTCTTCAGGCACAGGAGAATGCAAAGATTGTAAAATTTCTCCTAGGTGGAAATAAAAATTCATATTTCACAGGAGAGCTGAAGGTGGTGTAAGATCTCCTAGTTGAAATAGTTCATTTTATGCAAATCAGATTCAGATAAGTGTTAGAACAGCTTTTTTACCTCTAAGTTATCTGGTAGCAAGCAGGATGTAGAATTATGTTTCGTTCTGGTTATGGTATTTGACATTTTACAGGAGAGTGGGAAGCTGAAATGTTCTCCTGGGCAGGGAATTTCCCTTGTGTTTAGGTGCCTCTGAGCAGCATGAAGATGCAAATTTACCTTGAACAACAGGAAGAGCAAGGTATCAGCTTTCAGGTTTCCAGGTGGCAGATTTTAATTCTTTCTTGTAAAATGATGAAATTTCATTAAAAAATGGCTAAATTTGGTATTTCATAATTTCAAACTTCATAATTTTACAAGAAAGAAGCAGGGTTTACTTGGTAGCAGAGTTTTATCCTTTCACTGACTTGTCAGAAGTATAATATTGCAAGTTTACACTGCTTGCTAACTTGGAATTCTTATGATACAGGTTGCTAATATTTTACTGAATGGTGTGAAATATGAGAGTGAGCTGAATGGATCAGGTGAGATGTCTGATCAACCACTTTCCATGAAACATCTTTGTTCAACCATCTGCCACATGCCTACGGCTCTGCGTAACCTCTGCATCAACCACTTTCTAGGTAAACCAACAAGTACTACTTTGCACTTGTTATGAAAGTAAACATTTGAATAACTATGACCTGATTCTCCACAGAGATGATGGGTAAGATACCAACACCAGAAAATTTTCTTTTGCTTAATAACTTGATAATTTTCTCTGAAACTGAAGAATAAGAGTGTCAAAAAGCCATGTTTTGCTGACTGGCTGGCTGGGGCATGAGGTGCTTCACTGCTAGGGTTCCCTGCTGACTAGCCTTGCACTGAAGCACTCCTGGGCCCCAGCCATCCACTCTGCAGCACACTGAGCCTGGTCGGAGAAGCCCCAGGCTGGCAGGCTGACCCCTTGGGCTCCCTGCCAGCTGGGGCTGCTGTGATATAGCTTAATGTGCTGCAGTCAGTGTGTACATACAGCTTCCCAGGAACAATAAACTGTGGAGCAATAAGCTCTGCAATTTATTGCTGCCCCTGATGACATGTGTAGATGTGTCTGTCTAGTCTAATCACTGACACTCCCCTTGAAGTTTGTCAAGAGAAAGAAATATGTGGGAGCAGGGGAAAAACAAGCCAGGTGTGTGGTTCAGCAAGATGGCTGTTACCTTGGATGGGAGTGGGCCCTAGGTTCTAGTCTTTCAGTGGGTGTGTCTACACAAAACGCTTTACTGTGCAGTAGTCTAAACACTAAATAAGTATGCTAAAAAGCTACTGTGCAGTTTCATAGTTGGTAGGGTCGGAAGGGACCTGAGCAGATCATCAAGTCTGACCCCCTGGTATGGGCAGGAAAGAATGCTGGGGTCAAACGACCCTGGCAAGGTGTCTATCTAGCCTCCTTTTAAAGACCCCCAGGGTAGGAGCAAGCACCACTTCCCTTGGAAGTTGCTTCCAGATCCTAGCCGCCCTGATTGTGAAGTAGTGCCTCCTAATATCTAGCCTGAATCTACTCTCCATCAACTTATGGCCATTATTCCTTGTTACTCCCAGTAGTGCTCGGGGAAATGGATTCTCACATTGCCTGCTGGTCTCCCTTGGCCAGTTTGTAGATGGCCACAAGATCCCCTCTCAGCCTTCTCTTGTGGAGGCTGAACAGGTTCAGGTCTCGTAGCCTCTCCTCGTAGGGCCTGCCATGCTGCCCCCTGACCATGTGAGTGGCCCTCCTCTGGACCCTCTCAATGTTGTCTACATCCCTCCTGAAGTGCGGCGCCCAGAACTGGACGCAGTACTCCAACTGCGGCCTGACCAATGTCATATAGAGGGAGAGGATCACTTCCTTGGACCTGCTCGTGATACATCTATGGATGCATGACAAGGTGCAGTTAGCCTTCCTGACTGCATCCCCACATTGGCAGCCCATGTTCATCTTGGAGTCTGTAATAACCCCAAGATCCTTTTCTGCCTCTGTGCTGACAAGAAGGGAGTTCCCCAGCCTGTAGGTATGCTGCTGGTTCTTTCTCCCCAGGTGCAGTACCCTGCACTTGTCAGTATTGAATCCCATCTTAATCTCATCTGCCCACCCCTGTAACCTGTCCAGATCCAATTGCAGTCTGTCTCTCCCTTCTAGCATGCCCACTTCTCCCCACATCTTAGTGTCATCTGCGAATTTGAACAAGGTGCTTTTCACCCCCTCGTCCAAGTCGCTGATGAAGATGTTGAACAGTGTGGGCCTGAGGACTGAGCCCTGGGGGACCCCACTGCTCACATCCTTCCAGTAAATTGATCTACTACACAGTTAGCTGGTGCCTGTAAATACAGGTACTAAATTTGGCTTGTGTAGATGCTGATTGGGATCAGCTTTGCTCCTGGTCAGCCATGCCCACAGGGCACCTGGTCATGGTACTGTTCAGCTCCCAGCTCCCCCAGCCGCTCAGTATGGGGACTGGGTCCCTTTCTCCACCCCTCTTCCCTCTCCCACTGGTCCTGGTGCTGTGGGGACCCTAGTTTCACACAGTAGCAGGGATCTGAGCAGTGCTGGGACTGAGGAGCTACCAGTGGGGCAGCTAGCTGCTGGCCCCTGGCTGGGCAGGGAATCCCTGCTCAGCAGGAGGCAGCCAGGAGCTGTCCCACTGATGGGGTAGCTAGTAGGGCTGTGTGAAGCTTCAGTCGCTGATTCAATCTGGCAGAGATTCGGCCAGATTCAGTGGCCACATCCAAATCAAATCAGGAGACCCTTTAATCTCTCTGAATCAAATTGGAACCCTCTGAGTCGATTTGGAGAGATTCAGAGAGATTGGATGATTCAGACATAGATACAGCTTTAAATGTTTTTTCTACATACCTCAAGGTACCAGGCAGCTCATGAATGCTGAGATGGTGCGGCGGACGGAGCATCCCATGGGAGTGTGGAGTGGGGGGGTCCCCAGCATGCTTTGCAGTGGACCCAAAAGTGGACCAGAAACACTTCCAGTCCACTTCCAGGTCCTCTGCAGAGTACACGGGAGACCCCCACCTCCCAGCTCAGCGACTGGTGCCTCCTGGTTCTGGGGGAGCAGCCAGGGTCCCCATGTGGCTGATCACTGAGCCGGAGGGACACAGGGCGGGTGGGGGGAGCACATGCTCGGCGGTGGACCTGGAAGTGGACTGGAAATACTTCCAGTCCACTTGTGTCTGCTGCAAAGCACGCGGGGGAGCGGGGGGTTCTGTGCGACTCTCCATCCACCCCAGCATCACAGCATTCATGAGCTATGCCTGGTACCTCGAGGTATATAGAAAAAACATTTAAAGCTGTGTCTGTGGCTGAATCTTCAGATTCAGATTTGGCCAAATTGAATCGGAACAGTGATCTGAATCAATGAATTGAATCACTGTCCCCCAAATCGAGCCGGATCTGAATTGAATATGGCCCACTTTGCACACCCCTAGTAGCTAGCAGCAAGCCCCCAGCTTGGCGGGGAATCACCAGCAGATTAGAGCCCCTCCCCTGCAGCTCTTTCTCAGCCCCATGGCCCACCTGATCAGGACCGGGGCCTGGGAAACAGCTGCAGGGGTGGGGATTCTTCTTAACCTCCTACCCCAATTGCCCATTTGAGGCAGGAGGCTGGGAACCAGCTGGGGGGAAGGGGACTTTTCCCAGCCCTGTGCCCTATGCCCCAAGCTGGCTGGGACCTGCTCCAGACCAGGACAGGTCCCGGTCAGCTCTGGGCTGGCTGTACAGAGCAATTTCTGTGCAGCCTGGATCTGGCTGGGACCTCCCCCAGCCAGAGACAGATGACAGGCGGCCACAGGCTCCTGCAGCACCAAGCTGCAGCAGCAACTCTCCTACCCTGTGCACATCAAGATTCCTCCTGATGTGTATGCATGGGAACGGTCCCCATGGTCCCTGCCAACCCCTGGGCTAGCACCCAAGGGGAGTCTGGCTCTGCCCCTGGCTGCTGCAAGCGGGAAGAGCAGGGTGGGAGCAAATCTGCTCCCAAGATGGAGCATGTGTAGAGGTGCTCCCCCAGTAGGCTTACTGAACAATATTTTTACTGTTCAGTAAGCATACTTCAAATTAATAGCATGTGTAGACATGCCCAGTGGGACAGAAACTTTCCCACAGCACTGCTGTCCATACATTTAGTCCAATGACTATTAAATGAAAAAAGCAGCAGTTTAGCTTCCAAAGGAGCACTAGAGATATGATTGGATAATGCCTGATCTGCATCATGGTTGTTAGCATACTGTACAGGGAAGTCTGATGTAGAGGTTCAAACCCCCTATTTGGTGCAAAGGAGCTACAATCCAGGTCTGTGGCTTGCTAGGACAATAAAACAGCCACTTGGTTACTAGGGCCAGAGGAAGCACAGGTAGCAGCCATATGTAAAAAGCACTTGCCGCAGCTAGCAGTGCTGTGATAAGTACAGCCATTTCTCTCAAACCTTGCAATGTGTATCCATGCCTTTCTTAACTTGACACTGCACAACAATGATTGGCTGTATGTGAAGTTACATCTTGTCCACTCATACTTAAGCTAATAGAAATGCCAGTTGTATCCTGTCTTGCTAATACCCGTACTATGAGCTGCAATCTGCCTGTGGCATTTAAGTGAAGTTCAAGGTGTAAATTTTAACATTTAAAATCCTGAATTACTTTGATTAAGATTACAACATAGCATAGAGATAAATAATCTCAGCTAATTTTCCGCATAAAGATAAGAGCAATCTATGGGACGTACTACACAGTATTCTACAGGTGGCCTTCTCCCACTCCCATCACTTTGAGAAGAAGCTTATAATTGATTTTATAACTACAAACAAACAAACAATGCTTCTGGCTTCTTCCAGGTTGGCTGTCATTTGAGGGGATGCTACTGTTCTATACAGACTTTATGGGAGAAGTAGTATTCCAAGGAAATCCCAAAGCACCTCACAACTCAGATGAGTACCAAAAATACAATGCTGGGGTCACCATGGGCTGCTGGGGAATGTGTATCTATGCATTCAGTGCTGCATTCTATTCAGGTACAACACACAACTTTCTCGCACTCTGCTACAAATAAGCAAAAAGGGTTCTACAATAAGTGGCACTTTGGCTTTGGCACTTATATAGCAGTTTAGCACACTAGTTTGAGGTACTTCTGCATTTGGATTTTCTTCTTAGCATTTTCTTATCCCTAAGGTAGTATATCTGCTACTCTGCACTGGGAGCATCTACATGTGTATTTAGGCATTTTTCCTAATGCGCATTAGGTACCTCTAATGTGATGTACTAAACAAATGTGCATTACGCTGCCTTAATGCACAGTAATGAATGCACATGGTTTTTAGTTATTTGTGCTTCCTAGTAACCTCACAAACACATAAGCTATGAATCTGAAGTCTTTAACCAAGGATGCACAACCTTTTCTGAGGTAGAATTCTGTTTAATTACAAAAAGCAAGTGTGCAACAATTCTGCATATAATTTAAGAAGATAAGTTACTGTACTCTTTGATTATATTCTCCTCCCACTATGAAAAGTTATTGTTTCATAGGCACGCAATCCTTCAAGAAATGCCTAGCGCCACACCTTTGTAGTGTCAGTATAAGGAATAAGAAGTTAATAAAGATTTGCTGAACTTGATCTTGCATGTTGGTTTTTTAGAAAAACACAAAATCATCATGAGACTTTTGATGAAATAATGCAACTGTACAATTCTATGATATCCAATTTGAGACTCAAGACTCCTAGGACTAGATGACTTAGCAAGCCCGAGTCAAACAAGAAAATTAATCTTCATGTTATATATACTTAGAAGGTGGCATGGTCTGGAGTTCTAGCTCAGGACAGGGAAACAAGCAATTCTGTATTTCAGTCCTGGTTTTAAGTCACTTGGTTAGATCCTTTAATATCTGTTTCCCAGTTCCCCTTCAGTAAAATGACATAGGTATTTTTTTCAAACCGACAACATTTAGCAAATGCTTGTTCAATAGTTTGTGAATATAAAAAAAAAAATCATTGTATCATTGGGCTCTGTGGCAGGCCAGTAGGGGGTGCTCCTGCGCTGAGCCACCCACCTCACCATGCCCGACCACTTTCCAGGCTCTGAGTGCCTTCCTGGGGGTTCCTCATGTCTGACTGACCCCCTTCCTGGAGCACATCCGCTAGCCTGGGGTAGAGCTGCCACCACCCAGGGACAGGCTTCATTCTGGGAAACACAAGCCTAGTAGCCCTCGAGGGTACTTGACTCACTTCAAGAACTTGAGGTGCTTCCCGCAGTCAGAAACACAAGTAGTGGTCTCCCTTAGTCAGCCGAACCAAGGGGACCCCAAGGCATAATCTAGACCCACTCCCAATAAATCTCCCATGCTAGGTACAAAGAAGAACTTTATTGGTTACAAGGAGTAGGGTTGGAATAGGGTACAGAGTTGAGTACTATTGGAGAAATCCCATAGAGCAAACAGGTTGGCTGGAGTAGCCTTTGATCACACATCTGAGTTACTGCAAGCTATATATCTAGATAGATCTCAGGTAGCTTACTCACAAGTATCATCCAGAGGCAGGTGGAGATTGCATCTGGAGGCAGGCAGTTCCTTGATCATAAGTTTTGAGGGAGAGAGCAAGTTTCAGGTGGTCCAGCTCTTTTTTCTTTCTGAGTTTTCCTCGTGGCTACTGCCTCCTCTTCCTGGGCAGTCCTTAACTTATATAGCCCTTATGACCTCATTTACCTGGTCCAATGGAGACCAGCACCTGTTGACTGCCAGCCAACCAATGCATCACTGGTTGCTGGGCAGACTGGCAGTCTCTAGCCCACCAGGGAGCCCAAGCCCCTCACCCAGGTATGTGATGCCAGTCAAGTAGGCAGTGGGAGCAGGTTTCCCCTCTCCCTGAGGAATGTTTCTAGCTCAGGTTGCCCATACTAACCAAATTGGCACAGAGCAGAGTTCTTTGGGTGAAACAGAGGTGGCCTTCTGCCACAGGCTCTACCCTTAGAGCATTCCAATTTTCTGCATGCTATGCTGTGAAATTCCACACAATGAATGTGTTACTTTGAAAATACTGATAAATCAAAGGGATTATTTGCAGCAAAATTCTACACAGCGTGTGTCATGGTGATACTTTCTCTCCTGTCATCTGCTGGGCCCTGTTTCCCTTCCTGTGCCGGAGTATTCACCAACTACACAACACCCTCCACTCCTTTTGGAGGTCTGCTTTCCTAATTTGTATTTCTTACCAAATGACATTCTATATCTCTAATATTATTTTTAAGACAGAACTTAGACAACAAATATACAGTCAAAAGTATTGCAAATATTTCTCAGATTAGTCAATTTATTAACAGTTTACAAGGCTTCAATTTTCAGGTACCTAAGATTATCAATATGTAGTTTAATGTTCACCACTTTCATCTTGAATTTATTTGCACTGAAGAATCTTCACAATCATTGTCTTTTTCTGAATATCTTCTTTTGACCATTCAAGATGAACACTATCTGCCATCTAAGTCCCCAAGGTCACTATCTATCCATGCAACAACAGCTCTGTATTGACAGTTTGTTGCATAACAAGCTCAGTCACAACATCTCCAAATAAGTTGGTTCAATAAAAGACACTACCAAACCTCTCTCTTAACATGATGTGAGGATTTGATAAAGGAATTATTTGTAAATTAATTGTAAATGGTTGCAAATGAAAGTGCACTAAAGTATTCCTGCACTTTTCTTGTGGAATATGTTAAAAACAGTTCCACTTAGACAACAAGATATCAATTTGTATCACAAATTTATAGACCTGAACTTCAGAGTTTCCCTTTACCCCCCTCCCCACCACCATGTCTTTAGAGATCTTGTCAAGAACCCAACTGTTGATGGAATTCACATGACCTGAAATAGCGTTCATACTTTGTATTTAAAGCTCAGTTGTCATGTAGGTTTGGAATGCAGATTTTCCAGCTCTGTTTACTTTCCAAGGCTTGGAATTCCATTGTTACATTTCTTGACAAGCCAGTTCTTAGATGCAAGATGCTTTGGCTAAACTTTTTTAAGTGATTGGAAATACATTCTTCATGCCTGCTCCAACTCCCTTACCTGGATAATATTCTCATTTCAGTTTCTACAATAGCAGCAAAGTACCTTTTTTGGAACGTATTTTGAATACCACCAAGACAGTCAAATATTTACTAATGACAACATAAATAGTTTACATCCCTGTAAAAGCAACATGGGCATGGATCAGGCAGGCATCTTTGGATCTGGAAGAATTTGGCCACATTCATAGGGGTTTACGAGGCAAAAAAAGTACACGGCAATCAGGAAGTCTGATAAATAACATTTGTTTGCTTTCACACATGCACGCATGCACATGAATTGGAAATCCTAGAAGTACTGAAATACCTATATTGGGGGGGGAAATTACCTGAAACTTTCAAATTGATTTAAAAACTCCCCTCCTTTCACTCCCTCAAAAAAACTCCCTGAGAATTGGGAAAAAGATGCAACACATAAAGGCATGGACCACAATATCAAAAGGGCCTTCTATCCCACTGATATAAGGATCAGAATTCTTAGCCCATATGCTGACCCGGGTTTTCACCTAAACTAGTAATATGCAATTTCCATGATCAAGTGATGCTTCTAGTTTAAACTCTAGACCTTTTAACTTTCAGTGGGCATGTCTACACATGCATTTGATCCAGGATCAGTTTATTCACAAGTAAATTACCCACAAGTAAAGGATCCCAGGCAGGCATCTACCTGTGCAGGGAATCGGGAACAGATTTGCTGCCTGCAATGGGCCTCTGATGCTACTGGCTCCCCCTGGGTGCTAGCCCAGGGGCTGGCAGGGAGCCCTAGGCCAGGAGACTGTAGTCTCCTGGCTGGGCCTGAGAAATTTCACCCTGCCTCAGGGTCTGCCTGCTTCCAGGATGTGGACAATGTCTCCCTGCCCCAGCAGCAGGGAGCTCCTGGCCCTGATTTCCAGATCTGGGGCAGGGGAATTCAAAAGAACTGCAGGGGAGGGGCAGGTCCCAGCTCCCAGTGGGGCAGCTAGCTTGGGGTGGGGCAGCTAGCTTGGAGATAAGGTCTTCCAGCACCCAGCTCCCTGATTGCAATGGTGGAGCAGGGGCTGGGAGATAAGGGGGAATAGGACATAGGGGAAATTAGGGAGGTTTACTGCATAGTAAGCATGTGCACATGTAAATGCACATGCTTACTTTGCAGTAAATTATGCTACTGTGCAGTTAAGCGTCTCATGTAGATGCACCTTGTATGTCACATGCTCCCTCTGGTGAGGATTTCATATGAGGCTTCAGGGCATTGCTTCACAGGAAAACCAGGTACAGCTGTATCAAATGCCCTCAGCTGGACCTGTGACAGGGAGTAAAAGAAACCTAGCCATATAAGCTGTTTATCATATGAAGTAAATGTTCTTGGTTAGTTATTTGTTTAGATTGCCAAGTACATATAGGGACAACATTCTGTGCACTCAGCCCTGTTAAGTGCAAACAACAACAAAATAGTCCTACAAACAACACTAAGTGAAATCCTATTTATTCTACTCATAAATAATTTTAGTTTTCATTCTGCCAACCTTCCTTATAGCAGTGCAAGAGTGCTGTTGTAGCTATAATGATCCAGAAATAATCTGAGGTATGGATTTTTTAGGATATTGTTTAATTGGATTTCTTAGACATCATCCCTACAAAATCCTTGCCTCTTATAATCTTCCTTATAAACATCTCTGTCAATTAATTTGGAAACAAAAATCTTACATGTCCTTCATATTCCTCTTCAAAAGTTGGATCTATAAGCCACTGACAAGATACAGAGAGGGTCAGAGAATATGGAAATATACACTATCAAGATAACCAACAAGAATATAGGAGAGAAATGCAGGCCACTGTGCTCTTAACTTGCTGCATGTGAAAGCTTTTACTCTGCGTGACATGAGAAACAAGGATTTCTTAGGGTGATAATTTTTATTGTTTCAACTATGTAGTAGAGATAAAAGACAAGCTTTTGAATGCAAGACCTGATGAAGAATGTTTAACTGGTCAATTATTTTAATTCAAAGTAAAACATCAAAACAACTGTAAAAAGTAAAAATTAAAACATTGAACTAAGGGAAATCTCACAAGTGTCTTTGATAATTTATGGAAAGTTATTTAGCATGATTTAACAAACAAATAATTTAAAATTTTACTGTTTAAACACAAGAACAAATTAGATCATTTGCAAAAGAAAGTTAAAAAAATAAACCAGTAAAATCTCTTTATACTTTTGTGTGTAATTTGTTATCTTTACATTCTGTTTTACAGCCATACTAGAAAAGCTGGAGGAATACTTCAGTATTCGCACTCTCTATTTCATAGCATATCTTGCCTTTGGACTTGGCACAGGCTTGGCTACACTCTCCAGAAATATTTATGTGGTTTTATCACTATGTGTAACTTACGGTATTTTATTTTCAACACTCTGCACACTCCCTTATTCTCTATTATGTGATTATTACCAGAATAAAAAGGTAAGTTCTTTATTACATTCAGAACCCTTAAAAGTTTCAGCACTATCCAATTCGTTAATCCATCGTAAAAACTTCACCTTCTGTGGATCTGGCATCTATGAATGCTGAAAAATATCGTGCTAACTTAAATGGTTTTGCCCCTTTTGTTTGTTGTTTGTTTTCTGTACACACAGAGTCAGTTTTTTAAACAAGTTAATTATATCTCTTGATACTAAGTAGCCAGTTACATGCAGAAAGTTCTCTCTAGTTTCTCCAAAACTGCTTATGGCTTTTTCATTCCCCATTGCCCTCTGATCCCTGCTGCATAATATTAAGGAGACAAATATTTTTTCAAAGACATCTGTTCATAACACAAGCTTGTACTGGCCATACACTACTAATGTCCCTGCAAGGATGCTGGGTAGATTCTGTCAAAAAAAGTATGTCCAGATGTTATATGCCAGCTGGACAGGAGCAGGATGGCTGAATTAGGCATGTTGCAGGCAGTCAAGACTTCTGTTAAGGTATTCAGGTTGTAGCTGTATTGGTCTAAATCAGAACTCATGGTAGAGGTAATATCTTTTATTACATCAACTAGATTTTTGCATTTCTGACACTGCAGCAGTATAAACATAGGGGAAATACCCTTGAGAGACTGTTCCTGCAGGGGTTGTAGCTGCTGAATGGATTGTAGCTCTAATATTCAGGCAAATTACATTTTTGTTGGAGCATGAACTGCAGCTCTAGATAAGTGTTTATAGTTTATAGTTTAACCTTCCCCTAAATTGTTCACATTTGCTCAAACTTGTGTTATTGAGGCTGAAGTTTTTCAGACCCACTTTCTGAATGTATTTCTAAAGTGTAAACTTAAGGAGTTCAAACATTTTGGAGGGTGAGAGAGAAACACTTTTCCCACTCTAAAAGAAACCCTTTTATATGAACAGTTTTAGCAACAGTTTGGGTTAGAAATGTGAAATTGGTAAAAAACAGTCCTTAGACTGGACAGGAGACTTTCACTTTGTGATTTGGATATGGACAGCCTGCACATGCATAGCAGTTTTTCAGCAGTACTTGAAATTTTAGTTTTGGCATCTCTGAGAATGAAGGGGAAGAGACTAGTGTAGGGCACTCCTTCACACCCCTGTGCCCCTGCATGAGCTGAAGCAGAATGGAGTGTTCAATGGGCAGGGAGCAGTTCACCAGGAGTCACATAACTTGACAGTTGTGTTATGTTCATCTCCTGCTCAACAGCTCTTCCACCTCCGAGGCAGGCTTGTTCAGTAAACAAGGTGCTTGCCACAACTCTGGGGTGCCCTGGCTCTGAGCTGGACTCCCCAGCCCAGGCCAGCCTGCCCCAGTCCCAGTTCCAGTTCATTGTAACAGAACCAAGCTTCCCCCCTTCCCTCCCCCCAGCTCTTCTAAGATAATTACTGGGCAGGCACCTTAAATGGACCCAGACTTCAGGCGGGCACAGGGACTGTTGTGGAGCTGGCCATGCCGCTGGTCTCACACGTGCTTCTCTCTTCTGCAGTTTGCTGGCCCGAGTGTGGAGAGCCCACGGCGCGGCATGGGCGTGGACATCTCACTGCTGAGCTGCCAGTACTTCCTGGCACAGATCCTGGTATCCGTGGCCATGGGCCCCCTCACTGCGCTAGTAGGCAGTGCCAACGGCGTCATGTACTTTGCTAGCCTTGTGGCCTTTGCTGGTTGCCTCTTTTCCTCTCTCTACGTTACCTATGAGATCCCATCCACTGAGGAGCTGCCAGAGGAACAGCAGCCACTTGTGCGAACAGTGTGACGTGTGGGCACAGGCTGCACTGGAGCCAATAAAAGCAAATGAGGCCAGTAGATGCCTCCATGCGCTCATTACTTGGCAGCTTGAGGGGCTATGAAGGGAGTTGGGAATGGCAGACAGGTGGGGGTGGGGAGGAGTTCCTGCCCAGTGCTGCCCCCTGGTATCTGAAGTTGGGAATTGCAGCCAGGTAGAAAAAATTAACGGGGGTAGGGGTGGGAGTATGGGGGGGGGGGAATAAAATCCTGCTCAGTGCAGCCCCCAGTGTCTGAAGGGGGTACTGAGGGCACAGGAAAAAAAAATTATCCTGCTCAGTGTTTCCTCCTGGTGGCCAAAGTGGGTACTGCAGGAAGTAGCGGAAAAAAAGTCTTGCTAAGTGCTGCCCGTCCTGTCCATGACTGAAGGGGGTACTTCAGGTCAGTGGTGCTGCCTGATGGCCAGAGGCCTTACTGCAGCCAAATCCCTCTTCAGTGTTGCCCCTGGTGGCCAGAGGAAGTACTACAGCCATACCATTGCTTCTTAGAGGCTTGCCATCCTTGGGGCAAGAGGCAGTACTGTAGCCAAATCTGTGCTCATTATGGTCCGCTGCAAGAGGAAGCTGAGAGGTGATCTTGCGGGTGCCTACAAGCTCATTGTAGGGGCCAGCAAGAAATGGGGGATACAATGTTTACCAGGGTGCCTGTTGGGGTAACTAGAAATAATGTCCACAAACTGGAAGAGAGCAAATTCAGATTGGACGTCAGGAAAAAATTCTTTACAGTAAGGGTTGCCAAATTATGCAATACACTTCCAAGGGAGGTGGTGCTGTCCCCTTCCTTGGAGGTATTTAAAAGGTGATTAGACAGACACCTGGCTGGTGGTCATCCGACTCATTCCTCCCTGTGGCCTGACCAATGCTGCATAGAGGGGAAGTATCACCTCCCTAGACCTGTTGGTGATGCATCTACTTATGCAAGAAAGGGAGCAGTTAGCTTTACTTATTACCACATAACACTGGTGAGTCATGTTCATTTTGGAGTTGACTACTACTCTGGGATCCCTTTCTCTGGTTGTGCTATTTAGAATGGTACCTCCCAGGCTATAGGAATGTTGATGATTCTTCCTCCCCAGGTGCAACACATGGCACTTATCCTTGTTAAACTGCATCCTATTCTGTTCGGTCCATTTCCCTAGCCTGTCCAAATCAGCCTGGATTCGCTCCCTGCCATCTTCCCCACATAGTTTGGTATCCTCAGCGAACTTAGACAGGGTGCTTTGTACTACCTCGTCCAAGTCACTAACGAAAATATTGAATAGTACTGGTCCCAGGACAGAGTCTTGGGGACTCCGCTGCCTACATTTCTCCAGGCAGAAACCGACCCATCCACCACCACTCTCTGGGTGCATCCCATAAGCCAATTTCTGTTTACCAGACTGTGTAATAATCTACATTGCAACTATTTAGTTTATTTATAAGAACTGGGTGTGACACTGTGTTAAAGACCTTTTAAAAATCTAGAGTAGATAACATCTACCTCTGTTCTTTCATCCAAGCATTTTGTGACCCAGTCATACAATGAAATCAGGTTAGTCAGATATTCTTCCTAATATCTAACCTGAAGTTCCCTTTCTGCAACTTGAGAACATAGCTAGCTCCTTGTTCTGTCATCTGTCACCACTGAGAACAGTCTAGCTCCATCCTCTTTCAAAACCCAATTCGGGTAATTTAAGACTCATATTAACTTTCCTCTCAGTCTTCTCTTCTCCAGGCTAAATAAGCCCAGCTCCCTCAGCCTCTCTTCAGAAGTCATGTGCCCCAGCCTCCAAAACATTTTTGTTGCCTTCTGCTGAACTCTTTCTAATTTGTCCACATCCTTCCTGTAGTGGGGGACCCAAAACTGAACACAGAACTCCACATGTGGCCTCACCAGTGCTGAATAGAGGGGAAGAAACACTTCCCTTGACCTGCTGGCAACACACCTACCAATGCAGCACAGTATGCCGTTAGCCTTTTTGCAACAAGGGCACACTGTTGGCTTATATTCATCTTATTGTCCACTGTAATCCCCAGGTCCTTTTCTGCTGAGCTGCTGCCCAGTCAGTCAGCCCCCAGCCTGTACTGGTGCATGGGATTGTTCTGTCCTAAATGCAGGACTTTGCACTTGTCCTTGTTGAACCTCATGAGATTTCTTTTGGCCCAATCCTCCAATTTGTTTAAGTTGAAAGCCTTGTTGAAATCAAAGTATATCACATCCACTGGTCTCCCCGTATCCACAGATCTGTCATAGGAGGCAATCACATTGGTTGTCCTTGGTGAATCTATGCTGACTGTTCCTAATCACCTTCTTCTCCAAGTGCTTAGAAATGGATTCCTTGAAGATTTACTCCATGATTTTTCCAGGGACTGAGGTGAGGCTGACTGGTACGTAGTTCCCTGGATCCTCATTTTTCCCTTTCTTAAAGATGGGTACTGTGTTCTCTTTTCCAATAATCTGGGACCCCTTCTGATTGCCATGAATTTTAAAAGATTATGGCCAGTGGCTCTGCAATCACATCAGCCAACTCCCTCAGCACCCTTGAGTACATCTCATCCGGTGCCATGGTCTTGTACATGCCCAGCTTTTCTAAATAGTCCCTAACCTGTTCTTTCACTACTGTTAGCTGATCACCTTCTCCCCAAACTGTGCTGCCAGGTGCATTAGTCTGGAATCTGACCTTGCCTGTGAAGACTGAGGTAAAAAAGGGGTTTGAGCACTTCAGCTTTTTCTGCATCTTCTGCCACAAGGTTGCCTCCCCTGTTCACTAAGGAATCCACATATTCCCTGATCCTCCTCTTGCTACTGACATACTTATAGAAACCCTTCTTGTTACCCTTCACATCCCTTCTAGCTGCAACTCCAAATGTGCTTTGGCCTTCCTGACTTCATCCCTGCATGCCCAAGCAATACTCCTATATTCTTCCCTAGTTGCTTGTCCAAGTTCCCACTTCTTATAAGCTTCCTGTTTGCGATTTAGTTTACTGAGAAGATCCCTGCTAAGCCAAGCTGGTCTTCTGCCATACTTGTTAGTCTTCCTGCACATCAGGATGGTTTGTTCCTGCACTCTCAGTAAGGTTCCTTTAAAGTACACCCAGCGTCCCTGGACTCCTCTCCCCATCAGTCTGGCTTCCCAGGGGATCCTGCACATGAATTCCCTAGCAAGTTGAAGTCTGGTTTTCTGAAGTCCAGGGTCTTTATTCTGCTGCTCTCCTTCCTTCCTTTCCTCAGGATCCTGAACTCAATCATCTTATGGTCACTGCTGCCCAAGTTGCCATATACTACTACATACCCCACCGATTCTTCCCTGTTTGGGAGCAGCAAGTCAAGAAGAGCATGCATTTACACTAGGAAGTTGACCCCTCACTGTCCAAAAATATCCTGGATTTCCTGCACACTGCTGTATTTTCCTCCCAGCAGATGTCAGGGTGATTGAAGTCCGCCATGAAAATCAGGGCTTGTGATGAGGAAACTTCTGCTAGCTATCTGAACAAAGCCTCATCTACCACTTCTTTCTGGTCTGGTGGAGCCCACCACAACTTCACCCTTATTGCACTCTCCTCTGACCCTAACCCAGAGACTTTTGACAGGTCTATCTCCAGTTTCATACTGGAGCTCCGAGCAATCATATGGCTCTTTTACATAAAGTGAGACTCCTCCTCTTCTCCCCTGCCTGTCCTTCCTGAACAGTTTATATCCATCCATGACAGTGCTCCAGTCATGCGAGCTATCCCACCAAGTCTCTGTTATTCCAATCACATCATAGTTCTGTGACTGTGCAAGGACTTCCAATTCTTCCTGCTTGTTTCCCAGGTTCCATGCATTTATTTACAGGCACCTAAGGTAACTAGTTGATTGTCCTGATTTCTCAGGAAGTATAAGAACACCTCCCCTGTTGCCCCCCTCCTGCTTGCTCTTCCTTCAGGTTACCCACCTCCCCACTTATCTCAGGGCTTTGGTCTTCATCCCTGGGCGAACCTAGTTTAAAGCCCTCACTACGTTATTGATCCTGTCTGCAAAGATGCTCTTCCTTCCCTTTGTCAGGTGGACCCCAACTCTTCCTAGCAATCCTTCTTCCCAGAACATCATCCCATGGTTAAAGAAGCCAAAGCTCTACTAGCAACACCACCTGCACAGCCAAGTATTGATTTGCGGGGTGCACCCAACCTGCCCCCACCCAGGCCCTTTCCCTTGACCGGAAGGATTGAAGAGAACACAACCTGAATTCCAGTCCCCTTTACCCTTGCATTCAGAGCCCTGTAGTTGCTTTTGATCCACTCAGGGCCTCCCCTGTCAGTATCTTCATTGCCCACATGAATGAGCAACATGGGGTAGTATTCAGAGGCCGGATGAATCTCGGTAATCCCTCCATGACATCTTAGATTCAGGCTCCAGGCAAGCAGCAGAATTCCTGAGAGAAGAGGTCTGGTCGGCAGATGGCTCCCTCCATCCCCCACAGAAGGGAGTCTCCAACCACCACCACCCCTCACTTGGTGTCAATTATCTCGATCCTTCCCACTTCGGTGAGGCCTGGCTTGTCCTCTTCCACCAATGGAATGTGCTCCTCCAGCTCTGTTGCTAGGGCTTCATATCTGTTCTCCAGACAAACTGCTGCAGGTGGAAATGAAGATTTCTGCTTGCTGCCAGAGGTCACAAGTTTCCAGCTTCCACCCTTCTGAGAGTTCATATCCTCTGTCTTCTCTAATGCTGTCTCTGGCAGGTCTTCTTCCACAGTCCCGGTGATCTTCTTCACCATCAAATCAATGAATGTCTTGTGGCAGAGGATGCTTTGGCGCCTCACCACCTCTTCCTGCAGCTCTCTTGCTTGTTCTCTGAGAGACACCACCAGGAGGCACCACTCACACGGCAGGTACTCCCTGACCTGGCCACCACTGGAAGGAACTTGCAAGCCACAGTCCGCCTAATGCCAAACCTGGACCTTGGTGGAAACCTCAATAGTGAGAAGTCCTGCCTGGAGAGAAACCTTACAGGTGGAACAAAGGCAGTGGCTCTGGCATTGTGACATATTTCAACCATTTCCCTGGGTCTCTTAATATGCCTTCTCTTTCTTACTGCCCTTCTTCCAAGCATACCTTCCCTAGCAAGCTTGCCTGGAAGCTGGCTTGTTTAATGCTTCTTGGCCTGAAAGGGTTTCCTTTTTTCTGCTTCTGCACCCCAAGCTGAAAGGTTCTTTCCTTGAAAGGCCGGGGGGGGGGGGGGGGGGGGCAGCAGGAAACTGACCTGCCAGCTGCTTACCCTGCTTGCAGCCCCTGATCGCTGGCTCCCTGGTTGTTTAGGGAGTCTTCTTTTATACCCTGCTCTGCCCCCTCAATAGGGCTTCTTTGAGGCACAGGCAGAAATCATTCATCAATCACTGTTTAACATCTTCATCAGCGACTTTGAGGTGAAGTTTCCCAGAAACTCCTGCACCTATCACTTTGAAATTTGGCACGTGGTATGCTCTTAGCAGAGGCTACCATTCCTGTGTCTGAATCAGTCAAAAGGCAACAAAGTTATAGATATTTTATTGATTCCCCATTATACTCTATGGCCGAATGTCTGAATCGGCTCCGAATCTGCCGAAGCGATTCAACTGAATCAAATAGGAAAAATGATTTGAATATCCGACTCGAATCTCTGGCATCCAAATCAGCTGAATCTGAATTGAGTAGTTCCCTATTTGCACAGGCCTGCTCTACAGTACCAACATTTTATTTACAGAATTTTAAGTAAGCACCAACAATCAAACAAACAATGTTCATTAAATAATCAGGCACAAAACAATAGTTCCTCATGGAATAACTAGAGCTCATCATTTTCACTTCTGTCAAAAATACAAATTGGAAATCATTAAAATGCCTCCTGAATATTACTCTGCTGCTGCTTTCTGTGAAAGAAAGGCAGAATAAAAGGAATTTTGCTTTCTTCTCACCCTACAAAATTGCACAGTTTAGATTTCCCGGACTCTTTACTATTAAATACATACCTAATCAATCACTTTCCTGATTGATAGTATTGTTCTTTGGTTTGGGTCATGGCATTACACATTGATGGGTGAGGAACAGCTGGGAGGGGAAATGACTTTCAGTACTTAGCCCATTCCCAAATCTCAACTAAAAAGCAGTGGGGTTTAAGGCGTGAAAAGTACCCTGCAGTTGGGAAACTTACCAATGTTTGGCACTCTGACTCTTGGTCTTGGTCCCAAAAAAATGGCTGGCAGTTGGAGGATTCCAACTGGTGCAATGCTGGCAAAAGGAGGGTGAGGGACCATGTACAGAGTGGTAGTATGGACTAGAACCACTGTGGGTAGCATTAGCACTAGCACTCTTTGAGTGGGTATGGGTAGAGGAGTGGGTGACCACGACTGAGTCAGTGGTGAACACAATCTGTTTGTGAGATAGCTTGGGTGAATGAGGTTTTGGGGGTAGTTTGGCCAAAATGTCTACCCTATCCTCCTACCTGTGTTGAAACCATGGTGTGGGTCTGTGGGTCTGTGACTTTGCTGGTGTTTGTTTGGTTCTGGTGTTTTATACTGTTACTAGCCAACTGCCCATCAAGAATGATGCAGGGGTGGGGGGCAGGCGGGGATGGAGCCCTGTGTTCACCCCCCCATCTGGGCCTGCTCCCCCACTTCCCTCCTGCCACTTGGGGTCCAGGTCCTCTTCCCCCTTCCCCGCCATGGTGGCTAGGGGAGGGGAGAAGTGGGCTTGGGCCCAATGCGGGAGGGGGGATGTGGGAGAGGAGCAAGCCTAAGGGTGGGGAGAAGCCAGCCCATAGTGGTGGCCGGGACACAGAGCAGTGGGCCTGCCGATGAAGTGGCGGCAGGGGGATAGGAACAGCAGGCTCGGAGCTGATGTGGGGGAGAGGGGTGGGGGAAAAGTGGGTCTGGGCCTGAGTGGGGGAGGAGGCCCTTTCTTCTTCTCCCTTTGCTGCTGCTGCATTGGGCAGGGCCCGCTGCTCTCCTCCCTACACCATCACGGTGGGCTGGCTTCTTCCCCCCATTCGGGAACACTCCTCCCCTCCCCCCACCACCACCGCGTTGGCCCAGGCCCGCTTTTGCCCGCCTGCTGCAGTGAGCCCACTTCTTTCCCCACACCTCCATGCTGGGCCTGGGACCACTCCCCCTCTTCTTCCCTGCCACTTGGAGTCTGGGGCCGCTCCCCCATTCCACGCTGTAGCAGCAGGAGGACAGGAGGAGTGGGCTCAGGGCTGACAGGGGGACTGGGGGGCTAGGAGAAGAGTGGGCCTGAGTGCAAGGGGGGGAGGAGGCCCGCTCATTGCTTCCGCTTCAGGCCAGGCCAACTGTTTTTCCCAGCACCTCCATGGTGGGCAGGCTTCTCCCCACCCCTGCTGGCTCACCCTTCCCCCACACCCTTTGCATCATGCCCAGGCCTGTCTTCCTCTTTCTCCACCACCGCCATATTGGCCCAGGCCCACTTCTGCACCCCCTCTGCCATGGAGGGCCTGCTCCTGCCCCCACCCACCCATGCCAGGCCCAGGCCCTGGCCCAGGACCACTACCCCCCTTCCCCCCTGCTGGTTGGGGTCTGGGCCTGCTTCCCTGCTCCCTGCCATGGTAGCAGGGGGAGGGCAGGAGCACATGCAGGCCTGCTTCTCCCTTTCCCACAATCATGGCCAGCCCAAACAAATTCCCCCTCACCTTTGGCCCTCCACCATGTCAGGCGGGTAGGGGGAAAGGGATGCCAGTGGCACTGGCCTTGCCCTCCCCTCCCACACACCATTCCCTCTTGCTGCCACCTCAGGGCTGCTTTGGGGCTGGGCTGTCATCATGAGGGGTGGGTGCACATGGGGACTAAGCCCCGTGTTTGGTCCAGACCCCACTTTTTCCTCTGATCATGGGAAACAGGCCTGCTCCCCACACCCTCCCCACTCTCTCCTCCAGTCCACTCTCTCCACCCTCCTCCATCCCCTGTGTCCCTGCTGTCATGGCAGCATACCACCACACCATTTCCTGTCCCTGACTGTTTCACTCAGCCAATCAGAGTGTGAATAAAGCATTATGGACAGACAGACTGACAGAAAGACAGACTAAGGCTTTTATAATGTTAGAATGATTCATACTTTACAGTAATTTATGTAGGGTGTATCCTTTCTCAATGGATAATGGCCAATCATCAGTGACTATTCGTTAAAATCCTTTGAGGTGAGAAATGCTTCATGAGAAAGCCCCAAGCTGGCTGTCACCAGTATCACCCATTCTTGTGATGCCAATTAAGGGGTCCCTCCCTGGTTCCCTCACCCAGCCTGAGATTATGTGCTCCCACAGTGCTCCCACAGTTATTGTCAGGGTCCACAAACCTGTACCCTCTGTAGCAAGGGGATTGCAACACAGGGTCTTCCCTCCTTCCTGTGTGGCTGTCCCCCTAGCATGCAGCCTGGCTTTCTCTGGCCAGGGTGATCACTGTGAGCATACAAAGATGCTTTGCCCAGCATCCAACCATTTCTTTTGCTCTTTGAATTCGGGGCTCCTCTGCCTACCCCAACATTTTCCTTAGTGATGCAAGGCAAAGGTAGGCACCCTGAGGGATGCACCCTGCCACAGCTGGCTCCCAAACCATTTTCAAGCCAGCCTTTCATGTTTCCCCCAAGAAAGACCCTACCTCTGTTGCCCTGGCCCCTGAGGTTCCCCTAGCATCCAGCCCAGTTTTCTCTGGACAGCATCCACCCCAGGGCTGGCCACCAAACCATTGACAAGCCTGTTCCTTGGGTCTTTCTTGCCTGCCCCCCACCTTTTTTGATAGCCAGTGCTGGCTCAGCACCGCCCATGACTACCCAAAGCGTATCACACCCTGAGGGCTTCATGCTTTATCTGTCATCCATGCTTGGGTGCTAGTTTCAGGGTGTCCCCAGTGTTCCCCCAGTCAGTTCCCACATTGGCATAAAAGCTACCCCTGACACTGAGCCCCAAGAAGTCTTATTCTACCCCTTCCCCCCACCCCTCCCCCCACCTTCCATGCTGTTGCCACTTTGGGATTTCTTGCATTTCCCAGTACTGGTTAAAGGACCTACCTTTCCTAGTGTTCCAAAAATAAATTGCAATTGATGATAATATACAAGTATACACCAAAGAAAAGGAGAGAGACTCATCATTTACATGAGTAATCTTTAATGATTTATTTACCATAAGTTACATAAAAAGCAAACATTACAGCATTTTCCATGTAAATAATTTTCAGCACAGTTACTTCAGCTTATTGAAGACAGCTTTTTGAAGGCAGCTTATTCCACACAGTTCAGCTCATTGTACAAAGTAGTTTATTGCAACCAGGCCAGATTGTTCACCCTGTGCCAGGAAAGACTGCTGAGGGAAGAAAGTTTGGTGTATGAGAGCAACAATTTCCAAAAAGTACACAGTGTAGAGGTGCTTTCAGGTCAGGTGCAGGGAAAAGCCTCAGCAGCCATGGCCCCAAGTCCCAAATGTGAGAATTGCTGATAAATCATAGGGGAGTAAGCCCACATTGCCTTCACATCACTCTCCATGGTAGAATGTGCAGCAGAGAGGTGATTACAGTTCCAGGGAGGAGGTCACTCTGCACTGTTTGCTACAGACAAGTGAAAAGGGAGGAGCCTGGAAAAACATATTCATATTAATGCTTTAAACAAGCCTATTGCTATTAATGAACATTAGAGCACCCAAACAGTGCAACCAGAATGAGTTGCCTTCAAATCACTCCCCATCCCAGACTGCAGTGGAGAGATGAATGCAGGCCAGGGACACAGGGGGAAAACAGTGATTGGAAAAAGCCTCAGGCAGCTTGGCACAGAGACCCAAGCATATACACCCTCCCCCCCGCCCTGCTTATGCAATACCCCCACTCACACCCCAACCCCATGAGGACCACATATCCTAAGGTTTTCCTAGGACATCAGGACCAGAACAGTGATCAGCATGCCAGCTAGGACCAGTAGATCCTGTTGGTTGTGTGTATTACTTCTTTGTGCTCCTTGCTTAATCTCACAAAGCACCCCAGTGACACTTTCCTGGTGAACTTAGTTTAAAGCCCGGTCAAGCATCTCAGCCATTCTGGCTGAGAAGAGCTTCTTCCCCATGTGAATGAGGTGGAGGCTGTCCCTTCCCAATATCTTGCTGCCTCTCTCTCTGAAGTGAGGGCTATGATCATAGAACCCAAAGCCTTCATGATGGCATCAGTGCTGCAGTCTTCTGTTTATGTCTTGAATTCTTCTTACCCTGCTATGCCCGTAACCCATAACTGGAAGGATTGAGGAGAAAACCGCCTGTGCCCCCAACCCTCTGAGCCCCACTCCCAGACCACTGTAGTCATTCATGACCTGGCTGGGATTACTCCAAGCCATGTCATTTGCACCCACATGGATAAGGAGCATGGGGGAGTGGTTGGAGGGCCAGATAGGTTTTGGGATCCTCTCAGCAACATCCAGGATATGGACCCCAGGGAGGCAGCAGACCTCATGGGCTAAGGGGTCAGGGACGAAGATTGCTCCCTCAGTCCCCCTCAAGAAGTCTCCCACAATGACCATTCTGTATTTCTTCTTAGGGGTGGTTGCAGATTGCCTTTCTTCCTCAGGTGTAGGAGCTGGCGTTTCTGGTGATGCAAGGATTTTGTACCTGTTGTGAAGGTCCAGGGGAATGGTGACCCTGTGTAACAGGGCCCTGGCTTGTTATTAGGGGTTTGGGGGAGCCTGAACAGCCCCACGCACCAGAAGCACTTCTACACACCCATCCCAGACTTGGGAGAACTCACCAGAGACTTGGGAACGAGGCTCTAGGATGCAGAGCCATCAGGAAGGGAGCTGACACAGGTGAGGGGAGTGAGAGAGGGTTAGCTATGTGATCCCAGAGTGGGAAGGATAAAAGACACTGAAAGCAGCCTCAAAGGGATGCATCTGGCCAAGGAGCAAGTGGCCTGGAGTTACCAGGGGTTAAGCAGCCACCGGGAGAGCCCAGAGCAGGGCTCTTCTCTGTTTGTTTGTTTGCTTGCTTGATCATTTGCTTTGTTGCACAAGCCTGAAGGCTCTTCAAAGCCTCTGAAAGATAAGAGGTAAGGAGGAGGTCAAGCCTGGAAGAACCACTGGAAGACTACTGATAACTTATTTGTTTAACTTCATTTGTTTGTTTTCGATCACTACCAAGCCTGGGTGGCCTTTGAGTATTATTACTGTGCTGAGCCTGCTCTTCAGGCTCATTGCCATGGGTGACTGGTGTCTCCTGAGTCTGGGGGGGGCACCAGCAGGCAACTGGGAGGGTCCCCCAGTGGCCAGCCGGTGTCCCCCCATACCCCTCCAAGCATTGCCTATACTCACTGCCTAGAGCCTTGTGCCCCTTCTGCTTGCCCTCCTGCATGAACTCCTGTGCTAACTCATGCACCGGGCCTAGAGTGTACCTGGTTGTGTGCTCTGTTCATGAGGCTCCAGTTGCATGGCTTCCTGGGGAGCTGGGTCAAGTAGGAGCTGGGTGGAGGTGTGACCCTTCTCAGATCCTCTCAGCTGACTAGCTTCTACCCTCACTGCAGGCCCCACCTACCTCCCAGCTGCACTGGCGGTCAGAGTCTGGGTCTTCCACGGTCCTTCTAGAGGCCCTGGGGGTCCTAAGGCTCACAGGGGTGCAACAAGCTTCCACCTATGCATCTCTCACCAAATCTGGGCCCAAATTGTGGCTTCTGGCATTGACCTTTTTAAACTCTGTACATGTGCAGTAGGGCCTGCCGCTGGCACCACACTGCTCTTGGGGCTAGGGGTCCCTGCCCCACTGAAGGAGAGGACAGGTGAATGCTCCCCCTTCCCCTGTCTCATGTGCCCTGTCTCATTGTTTGAAAGATAAAACTTTTGCTTCATTCTGCAACATAACTTTTGCACCATTGCCATAGCAGCATGCGAGTGTCTGCATCCCTCAATGTTATCTGAGTATGCCAACTCAAAAACAGGAGAGAGTGCAACCTCAAATACAGGAGTCTAATATCATCTGGTAGTGTGCTCTGCATTTTGAGATATGACCTACCCTGTGGCACTTTAACACCCTGCCCAAATCACACTAACACCCCCACCCATTGCGCCCTACACAAGACCGTCAAAAGTCACGAATGTAAAGATGACAGCTAGGCAACATACCTTGTGTGGAGGTGGAGGTCCCAGGTCTCTCCTCCTGTTGCTCAGAACCCACACAGGACATGTCACTGCATGCACTCCAAACTCAAGTTGCTGACAGCAGCATCTGTGGCCAGTGTGGTGGCAGAGCTGCCCAGGCAGGGGGTCAGACTTGAAGATCTACAAAGTCCCTTCCAACCCTACTTCTATGATTCTATGAAAACCCTAGCATACATGCTGGAGCACCCTGGGTGGGAGGGGGGAGCAATATAACTTGGTCTGTGTCTAGCGCTGAATAATCTGGGGAAGCGGGGGTCAGTCCTGGGTTGATCCATTTGTGCACAGAGAGATGAGGAGACAGTGCCGTGGTCCGTTACTGTGCTTGGTGTCAGGGGGAGCCATCCTGGCACTGGGGGAACTGCCTGGGTGAACAGTGGGGTGACCCTAAAACCAAAACCCCAGCAAGTCTGACAGATGAGACATGAAGCACCCCTTCCCATTGGAAAGCCAGAAGGGCTGCATCGTGCCAAGGGTGTCAAAGAGTGCAGGGACATTGCTGGCATGGGCAGCTTCCCTTCCATCCAGGACAGATAGCACTTTTGGAATCCCATGTGACACTCTAAATTGCTGAGAGACCTAGAGTGCCTCAAGCTGAGAGAACCCCTTTTTGTGGGTTTACAATACCGGCTGTCAAAAGGGGGGGGAGCAAGAAAGAGCTGAGGACCTGACTTGGCAGTGATTTTATGGCCATCCCTAGCATGGTGCACCCCTTAGGCTGCCTACCTGTGCCATCCATGACTTGGGGAACTGTTAGGGTGGCCAGGGTTAGCCCCTAATTTGATGAGCAATAGAAATTATTGGCTGCTGGGTGAAGTGACTTTGGATGCTTGCTGAGATGACCCTGCCCAGATAAAGTGGGGTGGGTGCTAGGGGCACCTCAGGGACCAGGGAAACAAAGGTGGGGTGTTGCCTTAGTGAAATGTGAAGGGCTGGCTTGGCCAGCCCTTACCTGCAGCTTGCAGGGGACACCAGGCACCCCTGAATTCTTAGAGCATTGCAGATTGTGCCTCACTAGGCACTGCCCACTCTCAGGCATCTGGGGTGCAGAAAAGCAGGGTGATGTCAGGGGAAAAGCCCAGGAAAGGTGGCTTCCTGCCAAAACCATGTACAGACTTGCAGGAGAAGTCTGTAGGGGCAGAAAGGATCTTCATCTAATGCACCTGAATAGTCTGGGTAAGCATGGTCAGTCTTAGGTCAACCCATTTGTGCATGGAGAGATGAGGAGACAGTGCCATGGTCTACTACTGTGCTTGGTGTGAGAGGGAGCCGTCTTGGCAATAGGGGACCTGCCTGGGTGACCAGTGTGGTCACCCTAAAAACAAAACCCCACTAAGGCTGACAGATAGACGATGGGCAAATCCTCTGACGTGCACCCCTATTGGAAAGCCCAATGTGCTGCATGGTGCAGAGGGGTGTCAAAGGGTACAGGGTCAGTGCTGGCCTGGGCAGTGCCTAGCTCAGATGGAACCCTGTGTTGTGGGTTTACAATAGGGGGATTCAGATGAGGGGGTGAGGGAAGGGAAGAAAGACCCAAGGAATGGCAGTAGTTTCCTGGTAAGCCATGGCAGGCAGGGTGCACCCCTTAAGGTGCCTACCTGTGCCCTGCAAGACTTAGGGAAGTGTCAGGGTGGCCAGGGGAGCCCCTAATTCTAATAACAAAAGAAATTGCTGGCTTCTGGGTGAAATGACTTACGATGCCTGCAGTGATGCCTGCCGGGAAACATGAAAGGCTTTCTTGGCCAGCCTTCACCTCCAGCTATGAGGGGACCCAGACACCTCTAAATTTTCATATCATGAAAGAATGTATAACATTGGGGGAGGGGGAAGATAAGCAGGGTGCTGAGAATGGAAAAGACCCAAGAAGGTGGATTCCCACTAAAATGATGTTCAGGCTTGTGGTTGGGGGAAGGAGGGGAGGAGCAAATAGTCATGGGGAGCAGGATTATTCCGAGGTTGATATGACTGCCTGGGAGAAATCAGGAGAAAACACCAGCATCCACTGAGTTGGTTGATGTCAGAGGGGAAGCTGTAATGCCAAAGCAGGAAATACATCAATGAACCCTGGGACCACCAGAAAGCGTGAAGGATGACTTGTGAAAACACTGGGGTGGACCTCCCCACCCCAGGAAAGCAATTGATGTTGGCTAAGAGCTCCCGGTAGGAATTGGGATGGATAGAGAACACAGGAACTTCTGTTGGTGGAGGATGTGAAGTGTGGGGCTTGCAAGTAGCAATCCAGCCATAATGGTGCCCCAAGGTCAAACACTGAGGCAGAAAGTTGTCTGCTAGGCCATGCAATTTGGGTAATCTTTGGAGAATGAATGAAGGTGGGCTTAAAAGGGAATTTACACTTTTCCTTCTTTGCAAGTAAACAGTCCTGCACACTTTGAAAAGTCCTTTGGTGAACTTTATTTCAGTGAAAATTTCACAACCACTACAGTTAAACCAATAGGAAGAGTATTAATAATAGATAGGCAATAACATTAACCATAAATTTCTGGGTTCCTACCTACCCCCACACACCTATTAAAATCTCATGTTGAAGAGACAAGAAGAGCACGACGTCCTTCTACAGATACATAGCGAGCAAAAGGAAAGCGCAGAGTAACATAGGACCCCTGCAGAAAAAAAAATCAGGACAGTTGGTGGTTGATGCAAGAAAAGAGGCAGAGCTCTTCAATGAGTTATTTACTTCAGTATTCCTAAGTACTGACCAAGACAATTTCCCTACCTTGAGCGCAGACAGATGTCCAAAAGGCACCAGACTGCTGAAAGTTAGTGCTGACTTAGTTAAGGAGCACTTGGAGGGGCTGGATGGATACAAGTAAGCTAGCCCAGGTGACTTCCATCGACAGATGCTGAAGGAATTAACCAGTGTCATAGCTGAGCCACTGGCACAGCTGTTTGAGCACTCATGGTTCTCCAGCCAGGTCCTTGAGGATTGGAAAAGGGCCAATGTGGTGCCCATTTTTAAGAAGGGGAGAAGGAATGAGCACAGTAACTTTAGCCCAGTCGGTCTTACCTCTATCCTTAGGAAAATACTGGAAAAAAAAAATCATTAAAGAGCGCATTTGTGAAGGTCCAGCAGGGGAAATGATGCTGAGAGGAAACCAGCACTGGTTCATCACAGGTTGATCCTGCCTGACAAAGCTTATAGCCTTTTATGACCAGGTCATACACTGCCTTGACATAAGTGCTGAGGCTGATGTCAGCTACCTGGACTTTAAGAAGGCCTTTCACACAGTTTCACATCCTATTCTCATAGGGAAGGTAGCAGGGTGTGGAGTGGACGCTTACAGTTAGGTGGGTGGCCAACTGGCTTAGGGACCACACCCAGAGAGTTGTTCCCAGCCTGGAAGGAGGTGGGCAATGGGGTCCCACAGGGTTCAGTCCTTGGACCAGTGTTATTAAATATCTTCATCAGCAATTTGAATGAGGGTGTGGAGAGCACCCTCTCCAAGTTCGTAGATGATACCAACTTATGGGGCAAAGTTAAGACACCAGAGGGCAGGGAGCAGATACAGGCTTATCTGGACAGGTTGGATCAATGGCCAGAACAAAATAGGATGCAATTCAACAAAGATAAATGCAAGGTACTCCCCCTAGGGAGGAGGAATCCCCAGCCCACCTACAGGTTGGGGAACAACCTCCTCAGCAGCTCAGTGGCTGAGAGGGATCTTGGAGTCATAGTCGACTTCAAGATGAACATGAGTCAGCAGTGTAATGATGGGGTCAGACATGATGGTTCTTTGTGGTTCCTTCCAACTCTACAATCTATGAAAAAGAGAGATAGAAGGCTAATCTGATTTTAAGAGGTGAGAGCAGATGAGGCAGCATTGCCTCACACCCACACTATCACGGGAAAAGTGCAGAATCCCATCACCCCTTTTTTGCCATATATGCCCAGGTAATGAAAACAGAGAAAGGTATATGCATTGACTACATAGTAATACAAGGTAATAAGAAGTTAAAAGGACTGTTAAAGCATGAGAGCTGATAACTGCCTGTGGAATGGAAGTTTTAATTGGACGTCACTCAGATTTTGGTACACATGCTTTAGGCATAAGGATCTTGTGCCCCACTAGATACATCTGCCTTGCCTGTCCCTGTTTTTTGGAACATGATCCACAGTGGGTTGGGCTGGCCTATTGTCTGTATTGCCATCATCAATACATCTGAAAAGCTTCCGTCTAAACCTTGCCTCCATATGCCCACTACAATCAGCATCCTTATGGAAACCCTTAGCAATTTGAAAGAATTCCTACTCTCAATAGCTCAAAATGGGCTTCCTCCCAGCTCAAAAGCCTAGCAAAGCCTAATCCTGGTCCACTAGTACAAATAACAACATAAATATAAGCCCCTGAGCTATAACATAATAACAACAATGAAGGCAACACTGTCTCTTTAAGAAGACAAACTTCTCCCCAAGTATTGAGTGTCTCCAAGCCCTGGGTACCTTATGAGCTCCTGGAACCCCATTAGTCTTACAAGCAACAGATCAGGCAACCAAACATCACTGAGTAGCTCTGTCCTGCAAGAGCTCCTTCCCTTAGCAACTAGCAGAAAACTTCTCCTGCCAGCCCTAGCTCTGGGGCCCAGCCTCCTTCTGGTCAGCTGACTGGGTGCCGGTGTCAGCTAATTCCCTCATTAGCCTGCTGTCAGCTAATTCCCTCATTTGCCTGCTGCCAAGGCAGCCTGCAGCAGTGGAGCTCTGCTTAGCTCTCAGGGCTCTCTAGCTAGACTGCTTCTGCCCTTAAAGAAGGAGGCATGCCTTAGTACCCTGCAACTAATTTAAATCACAAAACCCCCTATGTGTATAGTATGCTGCAATTAAACTTTAAAAATGGACAATTTTCCTCATGTATACAAGCACCCTAATGGTGCAAATTTACTCTGACTTTTGCTCAGATCAGATCTAGTGACTTTTGCTCAGATCTCCATTTACAGCTACTAATATCTATTTTTTAAGACCTCTAGGACAGAGAACAAAGTGATTCTAGTCTTCCTCTTCCATAATATGTAGGATGGGGGTAGGCAACTTTTTCTGGCTGGAGTGCCAAAAAAACACCACAATGTCTACCTTGGAAGGCTGGAGTGCCAGCATGCCAGAAAAACAAAATGAGGGCAAGGGGTACATGGCAGGATGCCCTGCTTGTGCCCCTTGCCCCCCACCCCTAACCCCTGCCCCCCAGCCTTGCTGCCCCTGCCCCCAGCCCTACTGCCCCTTGCCCCCCACTCAAAGCCCCTGCCCCCAGCCCTGCTGCCCTGTGCCCCCCTCCCCCAAGCCCCTGTCCCCAAGCCTGGGCTTTGTGGCTCTCTGGGTAGCTCTCTGGGTAGCTGCAGGAGCCCAGGCTGCTCCCAGCAGGGCTGGGCTCCAGCAGCATCCCAGCTGCCTGCTGGGAGCAGCCTGGGCTTCTGGCTGGCAGCAGCTATCCAGAGCCGGGGCCAGCTGCAGCCAGGAGGCTCCAAACAGCTGTGCTGGGCTCCAGCATCAGTTCTGTACCAGCGCGTGCACCTATGCCTTGGAGTGGGCAGTGGGGAGGGGCCTGAGGCAGCACAGCCCCGGTCTCTCTCCTGCTCCTGGCACAGAAGTGATAGCAGGGTTCTGGAGCCTGGAGCAGCCTGGGCTCTGGGCAGTGGCAGCAGGGTTCAAACTGCAATCTGTAAACAGCTGCACTGGGCTCCACATCTCCGACATCAGCTCCGTGCTGGCAGCAACTGTGTGTGCACCTCGATATGGACAGCGGGGCAGCGCAGCCCACCCTGAGGTGCCCATGTAGTCGCCACCAGCACAGAGCTGATGCCAGAGCTGTGGAGCCCGGTGCAGCTATTTGCAGCATGCCTGCTGCCACTGCTCAGAGCCCAGGCTGGCTACAAACAGCTGCACTGGGCTCCAGAACCTTGCTATCATCTCTGTGCTGGGAGCAAGAGAGAGACTGGGGCTGCACTGCCTCAGGCCACTCCCTACTACCCGCTCCAAGGCGCAGGTGCATGAGCCAGTACTGAGCTGAGGCCGGAGCCCAGCACAGCTGTTTGGAGCCTCCTGGATGCAGCCGGACCCAGCTCTGGGTAGCTGCTGCCAACCGGGAGCCTGGGACGCCCCCAGCAGGCAGCTGGGATGCTACAAGCCCTGCTGGGAGCATCCCAGGTTCTGTCACTGGCAGCAACTACCCAGAACTGGGGCTGGCCATGGCATGCTAAGCAAAATGGCCTCATGTGCCATGCTCAGCATGCGTGCCAGGGGTTGCTGACCCGTGATGTAAGACTGGTAGTACCTGCCACCTTAAAGACTGGGCCAGGAAGGGGCAGGTGCCTGGTTAGGGAGCCCATTTTAAGGCCCAGCTCTCTGAGCTGAGGGCAGTTTGTGATCAGCTAGCAAAAGGAGAAATATCTTTCTGTTGGGCTCTGCCAGGAACACCTTAGAGGTAAGAGTGAGGCTATGGGGATGGCTTGGAGACCTCAATTGGTCCTGGGCATGACCTAAATCTGTAGTCTGCCAGGGCAGGAAGGCCTGGTGGGGCTGCTGGTGGTATAGTAGTCCCTATGTAAATACCAGGAGTGGTCACCTCCCTGGTGTAAGGCAGGTTGGGATGCCTTAACCTCAGCCCTGACCTCTGGGTGGACTAAATAATGCAGGGAAGGCCAGAATGAGTGATCCCATGGAGCCAGGCATGCTTTGTGAAGCACCTGAGCTGGGAATGGGGGACCCTCAAACCCTGTGGATGGGCATGCAGCTTAGATCTGACTGAAGGGACCTCAGTTGGTCTATGCTGGGGCTCAAAGGGCCAAGGTGGCCCACTGTGAGAGAGATTCATAGAGCAAGAGGCTTGGGATCTCAACTGGTCTGAGATGGGGCCAAGGCCTAAGGCGGAGCTGAAGGTCCTGGAGAGGGGACCACAGCTAATGGGGTGAAGGGTATAGCTGAGTTAGCTGCCTGGGATGCCATCTGTGAGGCTTGGGCCACAGTGTAGGGGTGGAACAGAGCGGAGGATATTTCCCTAAACATTAGGGTTCAAAGTGGGCAGCCTCCCACCTGATTAACACCCCAGTACTATTGCATCAAGGCATGGGAGAAGAGTGAGGTGGGCAGCTGGCCCATAGACAGGAGGCAGGCCAGTGTTTGCATCGGGTGTGAAAGCTTGGTTCTGTCACATAGCGAGGAAGAAGTAAGATTATGTCACTTGTCCCAAATACCAGAGCGGGAGGGAAAAAAATGTATTTGTTGGTGTCACCCTCTCAAGGGAGCAGGAAAAAGTATTAGGTTAGGTCTGGGGAACATAACCTTGGGAATGTTACACATTGGGTTACATTGGACCCAAAAGGGTGCTCTTTCCTCCTATCTGAGTGGTGACTGTACTGTAGACATGTAATGTTATAAATTTTACAATAGCTTTTCCCCCAAAATTTGTTTGTAAATATTAGAAATTAATATTCATATACTTGTCTCTCTTGAATACTTCCTGCCCATTCCATTCTGCTTTTCCTTTTATTTTACAAACTTGTTATTACTCAGATGGGCACCATAAATGTGCTACTATTATGCTAAAATAGATACACCTATAGCCAACATCCTCCCATGTTTTAAAATTGCTCTGGAAGATTGCTTGGACATGCTTAACTGAAATTCAGTATTTCTGACTGCACAACTAGTGGGACAAGGCTGAACTCCTCAATGAGTTCTTTGCCTCAGTGTTCCTAAGCGAGGGGCAGGACAAGTCTCTCTCTGGGATTGTAGAGAGGCAGCAACAGGGTGCCAGAATACCAAGCATAGACCCTGAGATGGTGCAGAGGCACTTGGAGGAACTGGATGCCTTTAAGTCAGCAGGCCCGGATGAGCTCCATCCGAGGGTACTGAAGGCACTGGCTGATGTCATTGCACAGCCACTGGCAGGAATATTTGAACACTCATGGTGCACGGGCCAGGTCCTGGATGACTGGAAAAGGGCCAATGTGGTCTCCATTTTCAAGAAGGGGAGGAAGGATGACCCAGGCAACTATAGGCCAGTCAGTCTCACCTCCATCCTTGGCAAAGTCTTTGAAAAAATTATCAAGGCTCACATTTGCGAGAGCCCGGCAGGAAAAATTATGCTGAGGGAAAACCAGCATGGGTTCATAGCAGGTAGATCATGCCTGACTAATCTAGTCTCTTTTTATGACCAGGTTACAAAACACCTGGATGCAGGAGTAGGGGTTGACGTTGTTTACTTAGACTTCAGGAAGGCCTTTGATATGGTATCCCACACCATACTGGTGAACAAGTTAAGAGGCTGTGACTTGGATGACTACACAGTCCGGTGGGTGGCGAATTGGCTAGAGGGTCGTACCCAGAGAGTAGTAGTGGATGGGTCGGTATCGACCTGGAAAGGTGTGGGCAGTGGGGTCCCGCAGGGCTCGGTCCTTGGACTGATACTCTTCAATGTCTTCATCAGCGACTTGGATGAGGGAGTGAAGTGTACTCTGTCCAAGTTTGCGGATGACACAAAACTGTGGGGAGAAGTGGACACGCTGGAGGGCAGGGAACAACTACAAGCAGACCTGGACAGGTTGGACATATGGGCGGAAAACAACAGAATGCAATTCAACAAGGAGAAATGCAAAGTGCTGCATCTAGGAAGGAAAAATGTCCAGCATACCTACTGCCTAGGAAATGACCTGCTTGGTGGCACGGAAGCGGAAAGGGATCTTGGAGTCCTAGTGGACTCCAAGATGAACATGAGTCGTCATTGTGACGAAGGCATCAGAAAAGCTAATGGCACTTTATCGTGCATCAGCAGATGCATGACGAACAGAACCAAGGAGGTGATAATTCCCCTCTATCGGGCGCTGGTCAGACCGCAGTTGGAATACTGTGTGCAATTTTGGGCACCACACTTCAAGAGGGATGTGGATAACCTGGAGAGGGTCCAGAGAAGGGCCACTCGTATAGTTGAGGGTTTGCAGGCCAAGCCCTATGAGGAGAGACTAGGGCACCTAGGCCTCTTCAGCCTCCGCAAGAGAAGGTTGAGAGGCGACCTTGTGGCTGCCTATAAGTTATTCATGGAGGCACAGAAGGGAATTGGTGAGGCTTTACTCACCAAGGTGGCCCTGCGGGTTACAAGAAATAATGGCCATAAGCTAGCAGAGAGCAGATTTAGACTAGGCATTAGGAAGAACTTCTTCACAGTTAGAGTGGCTAAGTCTGGAATAGGTTCACAAGGGAGGTGGTGCTCTCCCCTACCCTGGGGGTCTTCAAGAGGAGGTTAGATAGGCATCTAGCTGGGCTCATCTAAACCCAGCACTCTTTCCTGCCTATGTAGGGGGTCGGACTCGATGATCTATTGAGGTCCCTTCCGACCCTAACATCTATGAATCTATGAACTACTATGCAGAACTTGCATGAAAAGTAATATTAATGCATTGGAGCAGGAAGAAATAATTGCATGAAATTTGAACGCATGTGAATAATAATTATATGTATTGCTTCTGTGATATAGGAAAGATCTAGTCCTTGTAGAAGTATTTTTCAATTAGTTTTCTAAAGAAATTCTAGTTTCAGAGTTTGACTTGGCTTATGATATATCCTAAATGTATAACTTCTGTTTTGAATGCAGTTTCTATGCTTGGTTTTTTTTTTTTTTTAATGTTAAGCAATATAATAAAATGCTTTTGGCATAATGCTTTGGCTTTTTCAACATAAATGTTTACAGTCGTTTTTGGAGAATTGTTTAATGATACATTCGGACTCGGGAGACACATCTACATGAGATGCTACATCATCGTAGTGACAAGCTACAGTGATGTAGCATCTGCGGGCACTAACTGTGGTGCTGGTGCTACTGCTCAGTAGCAATGAACTACTTCACATTAGCTCATTGCTACTGCACAGTAGGGTCAGAAGCTACCCATACACAACTGGGACTGTGCAGTTCTGGTAGGTACTGTGCAGTCATTTAGCACTTGCTTTAGGAAGTACTAAATGACTACACGGTACCAACAGCGCAGCAGGGTGCACCTGTAGATGCACATAGTGAGTTTGCAATCACTTCATATTATGTCTAAATCTTACTAATATTGAATATGGAGTTAACCTGCCTATTTATAAATTATTGTAAATGTTTAGTCAGCAATTTTTTTGAAGTAAGAAAATAGTTTTTTTCCCAGCATCTTTTGAAAATGCATGTTTGCTTAGATAAGATCTGTATTCATTCAATCCACGTTAGAAATACAGATGTATGTAAGGCCAGATTTATAATATCATTACTCACAATAAGTTGCCAATGAAGTCCACGGGTGCATCTGCATGTGCACTTTAATGCACAATAGACTATTTTGCTGTGCATTAAAGCATCATGTAAAAAAGTGACATTTTGCTAATGCACAGTAAAATAATCCATTGTGCATTAAACATAACTAAAAAGCATTCACATGTGCTATTGTGCATTAGCACAGCCTAATGCACATTTAATATAGTGCCTCATGTTGGAGATACTAAATTTTAATGTGCATTAGAAAAGGTTCATTAATGCACGTGTAGATATGCCCAATTAGACTAAGGCCTCTGACAGATTCATAGATTCATAGATGCTAGGGTGTGTGTGTATTAAGCGCTTAATCAATAAATGCAGCATCTCACCTTATCCTCTCTCATAAGGTCTCACTCCTGATTTGAGCAATTGGCAATTTTGTGTAACCCTTAATTGGTGGAGAATGCAGAAGGGGGATATAGAGGAAGCTTCGTGTTTGTTGTTCCTCTGGTGTGCACCCTCCGGGTTGTAGAATTCCCTGAGCCTATGGGAGAAGTTAGATTCTCACTGATTAGGAGATACAGAGATGTTGGTTTTTGGGTGGTTTCTTTTTTTTTTTTCAGGAGAAAGAAGGAATGAGTTAGAAACAAGTTTATGGATGTCTCTTGGCTGTGGATTACCCAAGAAACTAGGGAGGAAGTTTAGGATCAAGAAATGAGGCATCTTGCCTTATCCTCCTTCATAGAAATCTCTGCTTCTACCACTAATCCTTGTCTGTAGAGGTCCCTGAGAGTTAGAAGGGGAAATTTAGGTGCTGTGCGGTTGGTGACCGCAGATTTTAAGATGCATTGTGTAACTTAAGGCAAGTGGACTTTGAAGTTCGGAAATGGAGGTGGTAACTGAATAGAGGGTTGTAAGAGTATAGGAATTTATTAATTAACATCTGGAGAAATGGGTTGAGCAGTTGAAAAATCCTTAGTGTCAGCTGTCTGTTTGAAGCTTTGCAGATGGCTGTTATGCAAAAGACAGAAGCAAATACTTGAGTCCCTGTCCTCATCCCCTGGGGAGGGCCCCCAATGCTGCCATGGACAGAGGGCATACCAGTAGCCCATCTCATGTACCCCACTGAAGGGGGGGCTATGGGCCTCAGAATCCCACCTCCAGACTAATGACACTCAAGAGAGAGTCTCAGAAGTAAAGAACGCATCCTGGCCAGATGTACCTTGACTCTCACAGACCAAGGATTGGTAGATATAGAATTGTTTGTATTGTTGCTTTTTGTTATCATTCTGTATCAATAAGCTTGCCTATTATCAACTGGCATATGTTGTGGTTGGTCTGAAGGTTATGCTCACCAGGAAAAAAGGTATAGGGGCTGGTTCCTAAAATTCAGTCCAACAACTGGCCACTCCATCAGGACACAAGAGCCATAACCTGACCGATCAGGGAATTTGTTGGTACAGAGAGACCCTTTCTAGGGTTAGTTAAAACTTGTAGAAAGGTAGAGCTGTATGGTAATTGTGACTAGAGTTGTAATTGTGCAAGAGAGATGGTTTGTTACTGTTGACCAGGAGACTGTTTTCCTAGGTTGGGCAGAGTAGTGGACATAGTTTTGTGCTGTGGTCCATTTGGGATTAAGTAAGACCCTCCTGTTGTGTTTGCAATAAGAAGCTAGAGAGCAGGAAGTCATCTCTCCGATGGAAAGGCTGTGTTGATGAACAGGGACAGGTTCTTTTGATTCTAAGTTCCTTGGGAAAGGTCACAGTTTTTTGTGGATGGTTACAAGAGCAGTCTTGTGTGTTTTGTTTTTTCTGTGGAGCCTGTAAGGTGTAGGTTACAAGTGCAGGTTATGGAAAGGCAGAGTGTTATCCAGGTGGTGCAGCTTCAGAGGTGGTTAAAGGAATATGAGACAGATACTTTGGGATCCTGTGTGCACAAGAGAATAGAGGCAGCAGGGGCACAAAGAGACTAGGTATGTTACTGGGCATCTGCTCAGGCAGTGGCAGAAAATTTGTGATTGGAAAGTTAGGGAGAAACTTGGTCCCCCCCCCCCCCATTCCCTTAGGAAAAGTGAAGAGCTTAGAGATTGTTATAGGAGTGTAACATCTGGCTTTGGGAAACATCAGGGTAAAGCTGTATAAACAGAAATCAGTGCCCAAAGCTAATCTCACTTTTCCTCTGCCCAGAGTATCAGAGACATGTCTTTGTTTGTTTTTGTCTGGTCTACAGAGGCATAGTTGCGGGGGGGGGGGGGGGGTGTCCTTTTGGAGGTAGGAAGAGCTTTTCTGAGGGGACTGTGCGTGGTTTATAATCTCTCTCTCTCTCTCTCTCTCTCTCTCTCACACACACACACACACACACACACACACACACACACACACACACAGAGTCTTTCAGGGGGAACTTTCTTGGTCCTAGAACAAAGCTTGCTGGATTGTGTGTGTATTGTAAGAACTGACAAGCTGTGAGAGACAGATCAAGATTTGCTGGATGTATTGGTTTGCAGAGAGCAAGGCAAGAAAGGTGTGGTGGGAGAAAACTCCCTAGAGTTTGTTGTCTAACTGTATAGGGACCAGACAACGCGGGTAAAGAATTGACGGCAGTTCATTTGCTCAAGCAATGACCATTAAGCCAGCAAAAAGGCAAAATGGCCCCCCCTAAAGGGTGGGGCGTTCTTTTATACTTTTTACAATAAGGCAAGACTACAGGGTTAATAAAAAGCAATACTTGGGCGGTGCTTTACAAATCTTTGTAACAGCATATTTCTATTAAGCTGAACTAGCCACAGGTCATGCCTTGTATTCAGCTGTAAAACTAATACTTCTTAATAATCCAAATTATTGTTAACCTAACAGTATGCTATCAAAAAACTATTCTATTTCAGGGTAATAACAAACACGCTCACTACAGTCCCCCCATTGTTTCAATTTTCCAGAGGGAATTTTGGAACACACTTTTAGGTGTTTAAATTCCTGTGGGGTAAGGTTTTGATGATTGTTGCTGGATATTTGTACAAACTGACTATACATTTTTACTTGCCTTTGCATAAACTGTTGTCCTAGAGAGCATAAACACTGAAAACAGCACAACAGGCAGATTACAGTTATAACAATTCTGATTATGCTTAATACAAAAGGTCTAAGCCATCCTGTAAGGGAAGGCAACCAATTAGTAAGTCATCTAAGAGATGCATCTTTGGGGATTTTAGCTATATCTTTGGCTTTTTGGATATGGACAGCTGCATCATTGAGGTGGGTTTGAACTATGGTAAAAGAACTGTTAACCCATACACAACATTCTGGTTTGATGACTGTGCATGCACCCCTCTTTGGGCGGTGAGGAGAAAATCAAGGGCTATACAGTTTTGAATTATCATTTATCGGAGTTCTTCTTGGGTGTCAGCCAAGGTAGCAACGGCCTTCGAGAGGTCTTTGTGACCTTCGCTGAATTCATGAGCCATGATTTCTATCACAGCTTGGAGGCATAGTGTAAATTTTCCAAGGCACGCTGTGCCTATTCCCAGGAGTATACCTGCTAAAGAACACCTGAGTAATACTCCTTTGGTAAGTGGAGTTTTTTGATATTTGTTTACTATATCACGGCTTTCTTGTTTCTCTTGTTTCGCCACCTGCCCTGTGGAAGGTGCGTGGCAAAGGACGTAGAGGGTTTTAGCATTGCCGGATAGCAGATACTTTTTCCTTTGGCAGGGATTTTATGGTAGGCGTGGGAGTCACAGACCCAGTATTGTTCTTTTAAAGCAGTGAGGTTTGAATACTTAGGAGGTATTCAGCCACCGTTTTCTAGTTCTAGCACTCCGTGCTCACCCTTTGATTTAAAGGAAGGATTTGCAGTTCCATTGAAGAAGCATTGTCCCCGGAAGGTATCAGTGTACAAACAATAGTACAAGCTATTATTTAAAGAGGAGATGGGGGTGCAGATAGGATTAGTGTCCTTGGTTAAATTTTTGCCGCTGTAGAAATTATTGTAAGAGCTGCAACAGGTAGGAGTTGCTGTATCATTATTATGCCAGTCTCCTCCAATTGAACTAGTAAAATAGCGCTGGTGCCTAAATTGATGCAGTCTGATACTGAGCAGTTTACATAGAAACACCAATCTCTAACAACAGGCTTTACTAAAAGGAACTGCTGATGACTTTGGTCCCAAGCTTGGTTATTAGAGGGGTTTAAAAGTGACTCAATGGGGCCCCAGGGGATGGGAGTCATGGGAATTCTTCCTTGGGTGTGGAGAGGAAAATGACTGCACACCCAACAGTTACTTTGGTTTTCTGCTTTAGCGGCTCTCTCAACGTAGTGGAGGTACATATTGTTATCAGAGATATGGGCAATAGAAGGTTTAAGAGTAGTCTTAGCCTGAGGAGACTCTGCAAATTGTCTGAAAATTGGGTGGCTAGGCTTTACACAATATTCTGTTCCATAAGTAAATACTTGAACTTCTGCTGAACTACAGCAATGTGAGGGAGGATCTATATCAGAGAGTTCGATTGAATCGCTTATCCAGATAGGAAAACTGCGGGCGCCAGGATTAGCACATCTGCAGCAACTGGTAGCTATAGCCGACCCCTGTGAAAGACTTATTTCTCCAGCAAAGAGAAAGATTAGAAATAACATAGTTATAAAAACCATATTATAACAAAAATCAGCACAAACAGTATAAACAACCCTGCAGCTCCAATAACTGTTTTTCTGGGACATGTTGCAGTCTCAAAGTGCTCGGTTTTCACTGATCCAAAAGTGTCTAGAGGATGCAGTACTTGGAGTTCGGTGTTTTCTGGGCTGGGTAGGACCCCAAAAGGGTGACAGTTTATTAGTGGACTTTGGTTAGTTTGAGTTTTATATTATCTAATGGGCTGCAGGTCCAGGAGGTGTTTGTTTTTATTTTTTTGTCTGCTTCTGGCTCACCCTTGTCGCGGTCAGGTGGGCATGCGGTGCTCCTGCGAAGTCCGCAGTCGTCTTCTTCTGGCTTCCCCTTTTCCAGGTCAGGGAAGCTTGCGTTGGAGCCAATCCTGAGCTCTGGTGAAACTTCTGTCTTCTTTGTATGAATATAATGAATCCAGTTGTCCTTTTCTGCTACTTTTACGGCGGTGTGGGAGATGAGGAGGACTTGATACGGTCCTTGCCACTTAGGTTCAAGGGGAGACCGTTTCCAAGTTTTTACATATACCCAGTCTCCAGGCTGGATGCGATGTGCTGGGACATCGGCAGGTAAAGGTTGGCTTAAAGCAGCATACCTATGGAGAGATTTTAACTGAGACTGTAGAGATAAAATATAAGAGGTGAGTCCTTCATTGCCTAAAAGAGAAGAAGTGTGAGTCGGTAGTAAGGGGGAATGTTGGGGAACAGGGTGTCCAAACAGCAGCTCGTAAGGGCTGAGCTTTGGTTTTCTCCTGGGGGTGGTTCTGATGGACATAAGGGCCAGTGGGAGAGTCTTAGTCCATTTTAACCTGCTCTCAGCACATAGCTTCCCAATTTTTTGTTTCAGGGTCTGATTCATTCTCTCTACTTGTCCTGAGCTTTCTGGGTGCCAAGGGGTATGGAATTTCCATTCTATTCCTACGCAGCTGGCCAGTGTTTTGTTTATGTCAGCAGTAAAATGTGATCCTTGATCACTTTCAATGATACGTGGAGGACCAAACCTGGGTATAATTTCGTTAAGGAGTATTTTTACTACTTGTTGTGCTGTAGCTCTTCTGGTGGGGAAGGCTTCTACTCACCCCGTGAGTTGGTCAACAATTACTTGGAGGTTTTTGTACCCATTGTCTTTAGGCATATTAGCAAAATCTATTTATAGTCTTTCAAAGGGAGTATAAGCCCAGGGGTGGGCTCCAGGGGGTCCTGATTTTTCTCCTTTGATATTAAACTTTTTGCATATACTGTAGTGTTCTAAAAGTCTTAGATTCATAGATTCATAGATTCATAGATGTTAGGGTCGGAAGGGACCTCAATAGATCATCAAGTCCGACCCCCTGCATAAGCAGGAAAGAGTGCTGGGTCTAGATGACCCCAGCTAGATACTCGTCTAACCTCCTCTTGAAGACCCCCAGGGTAGGGGAGAGCACCACCTCCCTTGGGAGCCCGTTCCAGACCTTGGCCACTCTAACTGTGAAGAAGTTCTTCCTAATGTCTAGTCTAAATCTGCTCTCTGCTAGCTTGTGGCCATTGTTTCTTGTAACCCCCGGGGGCGCCTTGGTGAATAAATACTCACCAATTCCCTTCTGTGCCCCCATGATGAACTTATAGGCAGCCACAAGGTCGCCTCTCAATCTTCTCTTGCGGAGGCTGAAAAGGTCCAGTTTCTCTAGTCTCTCCTCGTAGGGCTTGGTCTGCAGGCCCTTGACCATATGAGTTGCCCTTCTCTGTACCCTCTCCAGGTTATCCGCATCCTTCTTGAAGTGCGGTGCCCAGAATTGCACGCAGTACTCCAACTGCGGTCTGACCAACGCCCTATAGAGGGGAAGTATCACCTCCTTGGACCTATTCATCATGCATCTGCTGATGCACGATAAAGTGCCATTGGCTTTTCTGATGGCTTCGTCACACTGCCGGCTCATGTTCATCTTGGAGTCCACTAGGACTCCAAGATCCCTTTCCACCTCTGTGCCACCCAGCAGGTCATTCCCTAGGCTGTAGGTGTGCTGGACATTTTTCCTCCCTAGGTACAGCACTTTGCATTTTTCCTTGTTGAACTGCATCCTGTTGTTTTCTGCCCACTTGTGCAACCTATCCAGGTCTGCCTGCAGCTGTTCCCTGCCCTCCGGCGTGTCCACTTCTCCCCATAGCTTTGTGTCATCTGCAAACTTGGACAGAGTACATTTGACTCCCTCGTCCAAGTCACTGATGAAGACATTAAAGAGTATCGGTCCAAGGACCGAACCCTGCGGGACCCCACTGCCCACACCCTTCCAGGTCGAGACCGACCCATCTACCACGACTCTTTGGGTGCGACCCTCTAGCCAATTCGCCACCCACCGGACTGTGCAGTCATCCACATCACAGCCTCTTAGCTTGTTCACCAGTATGGGGTGGGATACCATATCGAAGGCCTTCCTGAAGTCTAAGTATACGACATCCACCCCTCCTCCTGTGTCCAGGCATTTCGTAACCTGGTCATAGAAAGAGACTAGGTTGGTCTTTTTGCTTCCTGGTAGACTCCGGGTGCGTAGAACAGTCTATTAGTGATAGCAGCAAGTTTTTCACAACCTAAATGTTCACTTTGATGGAGTTGTCGTAGATAGGGTTTAAGGGCTGCTTTAAGTAGCACTATCCTTTCATCTGGCAATTGCCATATACCATCGTTTTCACAGGTGGCTCCTGACGCTTTTCATCTCTGTTGTTCTAAAGGTGGTGCAGACTTGTACATTTTTGGCTCTAGCAGTATTCCCAAATATGCCTTTGACTGAGGGATTTGAGTTTGGAAGGCTAGGGCGGATAGTGGCTGTAGGGCTGCTGTCTGAGCCGCGGCATCGGCCAGGGCATTGCCTTTTGAGACTTGATCTCCCTTTTTGGTATGGGCTAGGCAATGCATTATAGCTATGGCTTTTGGTGACATTATAGCTTGTAGGAGATCATGGACTTGTTTAGCATTTGATATTTTAGTTCCAGAGGCTGTCATAAATCCCCTCTGTTTCCACAATTGTCCAGTGGCATGACAGATTCCAAAGGCATACTTAGAATCAGTCCAAACATTTACAGAGTGGCCCGATGCTAATTGACAAGCTCGTGTAAGGGCAGTAAGTTTAGCCGCCTGCGCACTCAACTGCCCAGGCAGTGGTTCAGCTTCAAGTACTTCAAATGGAGTTACTACTGCATAACCCGTTCTTCTAACTCCATTGACTATTTTTGAAGAGCCATCTACAAAAAAAAATCAAGTCAGGGTTGTCTAAGTGTAAGTTACTAAGATCTGCCCTGGGTTTGTCTGAAAATGCTGCAACTTGAAGGCAATCATGGGAGTCTGGTTCCCCGTCGCTGGGTAGAGGTAATAGAGTAGCCGGATTCAGAGTATTGCATCTCTCTATGACCAGGTTTGTGGCCATTAAAAGTGTGGTTTTATACTTGTTCATTCTCTGATGAGAAAAATGTTGAGTATTTTTCTGGAGGAGGAGGAGGGCTACTGCGTGTGAAGCCTTTAGGATAAGGGGGTATCCGAGGACTAATTCCTGGGCTTTCTCGACTATTGTTGCAGCTGCTGCCACTGCACGAAGGCAGCCTACTCCCCCCTTTGCCACTGGATCTAATTGTGCAGAGAAGTAAGCTACCGGGCGTTGGGTGGTGCCTAAAGGTTGAGTAAGTACCCCAGAGGCTACTCCTAGTCGCTCATGGACAAAGAGCCTGAAAGGTTTTCAATAATCTGGTAGCCCTACAGCAGGGGCAGAAGTTAAAGCAGATTTTATATTACTGAAGCTGCGGGCAGCTTCATGATCCCAAAAGACTGGTTTTTCTTCTGCATCTTTTGTGATAAGCTGTAGAAGTGGTTTGGTTACCTCTTTTAAGTTTTAACAGTGGATTTACAAAACTGAAGCTTGCTTGGTGACACCTTGTGGCCTTTGGCAGCTAGTACAGTGCTTAACATACACTCTCTTTTCCAGTGTCCTCCCTGTTTACAGTAATGGCCCATACGGTTGGTGGGTACGGTCCGGTGGCCTAGGCACAAAGGGCCTCGGGCCACGGGGCAGATTGATTCTATAGGGATTTGGGAGCTGTATTACCGCTGCCAACATGCGAATGTTGGACTGGTCTTCCTTTTGTTTTTCTTTCTTCTTTTTTTCTTCCCTTCCATTAAAAGTTTTAGTAGCAATGGCTAAGATTTCTGCCATGGATTTACCCTCAATACCCTCAGTGTTATGTTGGAGCTTCTTTCTAATATCTTCGCTAGCCTGACTTATGAATACAAGTCTTAACACAGGCAAAGCGGCAGGTGTCTCGGGTTCCATGTTTCTATACTGACGTATAACTTTACAGAGTCTTTCAAAGTAGTCTGAAGGGTGTTCTTCTGGACCTTGAACAGTAGCTGTCACTTTGGACCAGTTTGTAGTTTTATCTCCTGCCTTTTTTTTTTAGTCCTTTTTAGCATACGTATTGCATTCTGTTCCTCTTCCTTGTTGTAATTCTAATTTGGATTTTGCCTAGGTACACCATTAGGCATGGAGTGGTTTTGATGCTGCTGATTGGCTAGAAATTGGTCAGTGTGGCGTAGTACTTGGGTCTTCTCATCTGAGGTTAAGAGGCTTTCGAGAAGCTGCATGGCATCTGACCAGGAGGGGTTATGAGTCATGAAAATAGTTTTGAAGCGCCTTAGAACTACTTTGGGATCATCTCTGAGCCTGGGGGTGTTTTTTTGCCAGTTTAAGAGGTCGGTGGTGGAGAACGGAGCATGTGTTCAGTGACTGATAACTTCTCCACCCTTGCCAGGCACAGGGTATTCTCTTAGGGGAGCCAGAAGGCTAGGGGCAGGTACTCATTGTCGGGTGTGATTAGCTATGGGAGTCGGATCAGTGTTTGGGGAAGTTGAGTCTGGAGAGGGATGCCTTGATCCATCTACAGGCTCAGGACTTGGGTGGTCGCTGGGAGGCAGTCGGGGTGATGCCTCTCCACGATTTTCCGAGTCCCCTGCCAGCACGGGAATGAACGGATCAGGTGGGATAGGGGGTCTGGGCATGGGTTTATAATCATCATCTGAATATGAAGGTGGTGTGGTAGGTTTTGGACATTGAAGGGAAGCTAACAAATTCGGGAAAGGTACAGGGGTCAGGGTGACTAAAGGTTTACTAGCAACATTGTCTTATAAATACCAATAATTCATTAGGTCAAGGCAGAGGTCCTCCAAGATCTTTCGTAAGGCAGCCAGGCGATTTAGGTCAAATGATCCATTTTCTGGCCATTGTCTTCCCAAATCTAACTGAGACATATAAGACGTCAAATTAATTAAACAGAGTTCTGCCATACAAGACTTGGACATTTCTGCCTGTCCCTCCAAATGTTTCCAATTCCTGATCATAAAATCAAGGGGTGAATCGGGAATAGCTTTTCCTTTCCCTAGGCCGGAACCCATGATTATATCCAAGCACAAGCAGTCTTATTTCCCTAAGTTCTACCTGCCTAGAAGCTGTTTTGTCCACGTACAACAACCGGTGTTCTCGAACCCCACTGGCTTTCTCCGTGAGGAGGGGCGTCTTGAGTCTGAGACCCTCGTCATTGGCCATTATAACAGCATTTCTACCTTATATCCGTGTCTTTCGCCTTTTGGCCAGGCTGCCACTCTAACAGCTTTTAAAGTGGCAGACGGATACCCTCAAAGACTGCTTCCAGAGACCTCTATAGGTTAAACCAGAAACCAGATAGAAACCAAAAACATACCTGACCTGAGGTACTCGCCAGTACCGTTCCTTTACCCGATTTGAGGATCCCGCCTTATTGGTCCTGAGGGGACCGTCCACCTCCCGAGACTAACCCAATAGGTGAACTCACCTGGTGCGCTCTGGGGTGTCAGGGGGTGGAGGTCTCCAAAGGCTCCAAGCAAGACGGGTCCCATCTGGGGTGCCAAACTGTGGTGGGAGAAAACTCCCTAGAGTTTGTTGTCTAGCTGTATAGGGACCAGACAACACGGGTAAAGAATTGACGGCAGTTTATTTGCTCGAGCAATGACCATTAAGCCAGCAAAAAGGCAAAATGGCCCCCCCTAAAGGGTGGGGCGTTCTTTTATACTTTTTACAATAAGGCAAGACTACAGGGTTAACAAAAAGCAATACTTGGGCGGTGCTTTACAAATCTTTGTAACAGCATATTTCTATTAAGCTGAACTAGCACTTGCTAAAAGCTAAAAGTTAAGTAACAGTAACATTATGATAGGTTAGCAAAAACTTGCACAGTAGTAGATACTTCCTAAGGACATGATCATTGTACTTAGAACAATGGCTTCTTTGTTTTATCTTGTTCCTTGCTGTAGCTAATTTTACAGCACACAGACACAGATTCACTTTGTGTATTTTACTCAGAAAATGGTTAACACAGTTAAAATGATTACTTAACATAAGCAAAGGCTTAGCTATCATTCTGCCTTGTGGTCAGCGGCATTGCTAGGCCACAGGTCATGCCTTGTATTCAACTGTAAAGCTAATACTTCTTAATAATCCAAATTGTTGTTAACCTAACAGTATACTATCAGAAAACTATTCTATTTCAGGGTAATAACAAACATGCTCACTACAAATGGTCCACTGAGAATGGATTGTGAAGCCTGTAGACCAGAAAGGATACAGTTAAGATGTGGTAAAGGAAAGCTGGAAGTTAGGCAGGAGAGTTTGGTCCTGGGTATGACCTGAAACTGCCACCCTTCTGGGTGTGGTTAGTTTGGTGGAGGTAGCCATAGTGGGGTAGTCTCTGCAAAATGCTGCATAATACTCACCCTGGGGAATGGGCCGGGGTGTATATAGGGCACCATAAAACCCTAGCTCCCACTGCCTTTTGGATTACCCTTCATTGGGAAAAGGCTAGGGGGAGCTGACCCTGACAGAAAAACCCTTGGTGAAGACCAAGGAAAGGAGATGTGTGGCAGAAATACACCTTGATGCCACATTGAGAGGAGAGAGTGAGAATGGAATTTTAGAAATAGTTTCTATATAGCACCCTTGAAAGAGTTGTAACTTGATCTCGGTGTCTGAGGTGGTTAAGTAAAATGCATTCTATTACTGGCCCCATAAGAAGTCAGTAGGAAAGAAAATTAACCCCTGTGCTGGAAAGTGTGTATGAATATTTGTAACAGAAGTGGAGCCTAATGAGTGAGCAGTTTTGCAAAGACTGTTAAGGTGTTGCTGAAAAACAGAGTGTGAACAATGTGGTATGTTTGCTCTGTGTGTGTATTGTAAGGCAGAGAAACTACTGGGAGTGTAAGTATCTGCAATCTCATTGGTAAAGATGGGTGGAGAGAAATGGTTGTTGTTTTTGATTTAAACCTCCCCTCACTCTCCAGAAACTGTGAATCTTTTAGAGAGGAAAGTTAACAGCTTGTTGAGAGGGGGAAAAAAAATGGTTCTGAAAACTTGATGTCAGCTATTAAGGCTCTTACTGTAATTGTTAGAGTTAATGAAGACAAGTAAATGAAGGAATTTCTTAAGGCACAGGCAGAAAGAATTAAATGTGGCAGGATACAGGCTTGTTTTGTTTGTGTGTTTTTTTATTTTTTAAATGAGAAATCAAATTCCCCCCTCCCACAAAGGCAGTCTAAATATTCACTAGAGGCTGAAATAAGCTATTTACTATAAGTTATAATAGATGATTTAGGTTAGGAACTGATAGTATAGATGTTTAATATGTATAGTTCCCCGATTTCTAGTTTACTTTTTGAGGGCAAAGAAAACCTGAAAACTGACAAACTTCAGGGGTTGAATAAACCCCTTAAAATGAGCGACTGTTGTAGCTCCTGGTATAGCAAAAGACTCTGAAGTTCCAGCAGCTATAGCAGGAGGGGTGAAATGATATATTTAATATTCAATTTGGCTAATATAATTTTGGTTATTTCCTTAGTGTACAAGTGCTGGTATAATTTGGAATTGATGTTCACGGTGACAATAGTATTGTTTTATCCATAGTTTTATAGATGTTAGGGTTAGAAGGGACCTATTAGATCATCGAGTCTGACCCCCTGCCATAGGCAGGAATGAGTGCTGGGGTCAGATGACCCCAGCCAGATGTCTGTCCAATCTCCCTCTAAATACCTCCAAGGAAGGGGACAGAACCACCTCCCTTGGAAATGTATTCCATAATTTGGTGACCCTCACTGTGAAGAAATTTTTCCTGATGTCTAATCTGAACTTGCTATCTTCCAGTTTGTGGCCATTATTTCTAGTTACCCCAACAGGTGCCCTGGTAAACATTGTATCCCCTGTTTCTTGCTGGCTCCCCTGATGAGTTTGTAAGTGGCCACGAGATCACCTCTCAGCCTCTTCTTGTGGAGGCTGAAGAGGTTCAGATCTCCCAATCGGTCCACATAAGGTTTTTTTCTATAGGCCTTTAACCAGACATGTGGCCCTCCTCTGAACCCTTTCCAAGCCATCCACATCCCTCCTGAAGTGTGGTGTCCAAAATGGGATGCGGTACTCCAGCTGAGGCCTGACCAGTGCCACATGGAAGGGAAATATCACCTCCCTAGATCTGTTTGTGGTGCACCTACTTATGCAAGAAAGGGTGTGGTTAGCTTTACTTATTACCTCATCACACTGGTAACTCACGTTCGTTTTGGAGTCCACTACTACTCCAAGATCCCTTTCTGTAGTTGTCCTACTTAGAATGGTACCTCCTAGGCTATAGGAGATTGATGATTCTTCCTCTCCAGGTGCAACACATGACACTTATCCTTGTTAAACAAGGTTCCATGGGTGAATTTGATATCTTCTATTAGACCAACCCAAATAGTTGGAGAATAGTTATTAAGCAAGCTTTCAGGTTCAAAAACCCTTTGTCAGGCTAAGGAAGTTTCAGCAGTTGGTGTATGCTCTTCCTGGATGGAATGAAAAGTAAAGAAGCCAGAGGCTGGGCTGGGGAATCAGTTGCCAGACAGATTATAATGTGTCAAAAATCCAATGTCTATATTTAGTCCATGATCTCTAGTATCCAGGAGGTTGATGAAATGGAGTTCATAGGCTCGTCTCTGGGAAGTGTTGTGTAAATTTCCCTTGAGGATCAGGACTGAAAAATTGGAGAGAGAGTGGCCCTTCTGTGAGAAATGTGCCCCCATTGTAAGCCTCTTTATTTCTTTTTCTCCTCCAGGCTCTCCTGGATTTCCCTGCTTAACCAAGAGGGTTTCTTTGCCTTTTTGCCCCCTTTTATGTGCACTGGGATGGTTCTTTTATGTGCCTGCAGGATTAGTCCCTTGAGAAATGCCCACCCTTCCTGAACTCCCATCTCTCCAAGGCTTTTACCAGTCAGTCCCTCCATAAATAATCTCCTGATCTTGTTGAAGTTGACCTTCCTGAAGTCTAGCACTTCTGCCCTACTAGTTATCTTCCCCACCTTTCTCCAGATAGTGAACCCTATCAAAAGGTGGTCATGGTCCCCTAGGTTACCTTGCACCTGCAGATCCCCCCACCAAGTCATCCCTTGTGGCCAGTACCAAGTCTAGTAAGGCATTTCCTCTAGTGGGAGCATGTACCTCCTGCAATAGGTGAATGGTCTGCAAGAAGGTTAGAAACTTTTGTGAACAGGCAGACCTGGCTGCTAGGCCTGTGTGAGTTGGCAGCAAGCTGATCCAGCCCCTTCAGATGGCAGTGATCTGATCTGGAGCTCTGGGCTGGGTTTCTGCCTTGAAGTGGCTCCAGCCATAGGGTATCATGGCCGGAGATCTGGCCATAGGGTATAATGGGGAATCAATGAAAGATCTACAACTTTGTTGTTTTTTGTATGATTTGGATTAACCTTGCAGGGGTAGTAGCCTCTGCTGAGAGCATGAAGCCTGCCAAGTTTCAAGAAGATTGTTGCAGGGGTTTGGGGGGAACTGTACCCCAAATTCTTGAAAGCCAAACTCATGACATCGTTGTGTGTTACACCATGGGGAGGCTGAACACTGCAGTGGTGGTGGCCACAAAGCCTGCTAGCTGTGTGTGTGTGTCTTTGTGCAGGCCTGAGCGATAGGCCCTGCCAGGCCACGAAGCCTGCCAGCTGTGTGTCTCTCGCTAGGGGAGTCTGTCTGAGGCCCTGCACCCCAAGCTACTGACAAGCAAAACGTGTGTGTGTGTGTGTGTGTGTGTGTGTGTGTGTGTTAAGGTGCACCCTTCATGGCACTGGGGCCTATGCACAACATGGCAGTGTTCCCCACTGAGCCCTTCTCCTCCCCTACACCCTCACGCCCAGTCCTCTGCTTTATGTGACAGCAGGTAAAATAACTTAGCTGGCTCAACACCACCAGTAGCAGCAGCATCAAAGGTACCCAAATGGAACTGTCACAAAGCCTGTCCTTTTTTATAAAGGAATTGACAGCAACAAGTAAAGATGTGGTGTTGTGTTGGACGTATGATGTTATTCATGGTGTGTGATGGCTGATCTTGTGTTTTAATGTCTGTGTGTATTAAGAAAAAACAGGAGTACTTAAAAAAAAAAAAGTATCTTTGGAAGCTTTAGGTTTGAAAACCCCTTTGTCGGGCTGAGGAAGTACCTGCAGTTGGTCCTGGATGGAAGGAATAGTAAAGAAGCAAGAGGCTGGACTGGCAAGAAAGCCAGTCGGTGAAAATGGAAATGGAGGCATTGGGGGGAGGGATATGTTGGGGTGGGGGGGGGGGAAGGGGATGTAGCAGCTCGGGTAAAAGTATAGGGGTGCCTGGAGTGTCAGATGTCCAGCCAGTTGCAGTTTGCCAGAACTCCACTGTGTATATTGAGTCCATGAGTTTCTGTACCTACTACCTAGGATGCTGAAAAACTGCAGTTCATAGGCCCAGCTCTGAAAAGCGGTTTCTACATTCAAACAAGCACCTAACCTCATCACCAGAACTGAAGCCAACTTCCTACAGCTCAAAACACAAAACCTGCCAACTATCTCCAGTACCCCCACAAACTGCACCCCAGAATCTATCAAAGACAACAATACCCAACCACCTGTGGGGGTATATTCCTCATCAAAAAACACTCTGCCTCCAGTCTCTCAGGCCTGATCCTGAGAGGGAACAAATTACAATGCAAACCACTTTCCAGAGATGGGCCTATGACCTGCACTTTATCAGCCTCCTAGGTAGTAGGTACAGAAAATCATGGACTCAATATACACTGTAGAGTTCTGGCACACTGCGACCAGCCATACATCTGACACCCCAGGCACCTCTGCACTTTTACTTGTGCTGCTACATCCCCCTTTACCCCCTCCCCAATGCACACCTCCACTTCCATTTTCAGTGACTGGCTTTCTTGCCTGCATTGTGTGCCAGGCAGCCTCTGGGTTCTTTACTATTCCTTCCATCCAGGACCAACTGCAAGTACTTCCTCAGCCTGACAAAGGGGTTTTCAACCCTAAAACTTGCATCCCAGGCAGCTAAGCTGAGCTCACCAGGAGCCTCGCAACTACACTGCAACCAGCAAGCGTCAGGCCTGTCAAAGATGTGACAGGTCTGGGCATTCCCCAACCAGGATTTTGTGTGTGCATTAGCTGGAGGTTATGGTGCCTCCTACCTGCCTTTCACCAGGGGTCATTAGTCCTGGGAATTACAGGGCTGCAGTCCCATCAGGCCTCCCTACCCTGGCAGAGTGCAGTTTTTAGTGGTCATGCCCAGGACCTGGTGCCTCCTCCTTCCCCATAGCCCCAATCCCATACCTCCCAAGTTTGTCCTGGCAGGGGAATGAGCTCAGCAGGGACATGTTCTTCCCCTGCTGGTTGGTGGTACAGTTAGTGCCCCCTCCAGCTGAGAGTGGGCCATTACTCAGCTTTTCAAAACCTCAAAAAGGGAAATTGGTGCAGACTGAGTGAGGAGGGTGGCACTCAGTCCACCTGCAGGTGGAGCTTGGGGAACCCCAGCAGCAGGAGCTTCACCTTTTAGGAACACGAGCTACTCCACCAACATAGGATCCAAGCAGTTGTGGTGGGATGTCACAATATCCCCAGCAATGCTGAACACTCTCTCGCTTTGGAACACTGGTCGGTGGACATGACAAGTGTTGCTGGGCAACTGTGGCCAGATCCTGCCACATTTGCCTGTGGTTTGCTCTGCAGGCCAAGGGGTCACAGTTCAGTGGCTCCACATCCTCAGTGAGATGGGTAGCACCAGACCCCAGCCTCGGGCAGCTAGCGCCGAGGCTTTGGTGGCGTTTGGACCCCAGCATTGAAGCTCTGCCCATGCCCCACATTGGCAGGGGCTGGCGCCGGTGCTGAGGGGCTGGCATGGGAAGTGGATCCCTCTCTTCCACATCCCCTCGCCTCTGCACTTCAGCCTCCCTGACTTTGTTGACCAGCACTTGCGTCCAGTGATCAAGGGTTTTGGGGCTGCATATGCCCTTCACCCTTGAGTCGTACATGCCTGCCATCATATGGACCGCAAAGGATCCAGCCATATCCTGATGCCCTCCTTCAGCTACCTCACCAGTGCCTGTATGTCTGGTGACAGCAGGCTGCCCCAGCCAGGAACATTGATCCCCTGGAACCTCTCCATTTGGTTCTCTAGTTCCCTCACTAGGGGGATCACCTCGCAGTACTAAAGGTCTCGGTGGCCTCAAGGAAGGGCTTAAGGAGCACCAACATCTGGGAGATGGTACCCCACTCAGCTCTGTTCAGGGGGGTGCTGATCCCAATCTCCCAAGCAAGGCCATCTCATGGATGGCCCTCTGTTGCTCCACCAGCCTCTCAAGCATCAGGTATGTGGAGTTCCACCGAGTCTCCACATCCTGTATGATTCTGTGCTTTGGGATGCTGAGCTCTGCCTTTTTCTCCCACAGCAGCTTGCCCCCCTTGATGCTGCAGTGGAAGTAGCCCGCCACCTTCCTGCATTTTGAAATCAGCTGGCTTGTAGCAGTACTGGTAGTGGTACCATCACCAGCAGCACTGTCCCCCTCCAAGGCATCCCACACTATTGGGTGTAGCCTGTATGCCACATGGTGGATGCCAACAAAGTTGGCATGACGGACAGCCTTCACCATATTGGCTCTGTTGTCGGTGACCATGAACCCATGGGTGAGCTTGTTGGGCAGACCAAGCCACCCCTGCACTGTGCGGTTCATGGCCCCTATGATCTCCCTTGTCGCGTGGGACTCAACTAGCACCTCAGCTTGCAGTAGAGCCCACCAACGGCCTGACTGAGTGCCCCGTGCAGTGGCAGCACACAATGTGAGGTGTGGGGGTTGCAGGTGGAGGGTACATGGCAGGGCAGGACATACACCCTGAAGGTGGTAGGGGGGCAGAAGAATTAAGAGGGGGTAGAAAATTAAGGGGTTGTCTCCCCCATTTAAAAATAATTGGCCTGAGCGGACCCGTCCCAACCTGAACTGCCTGCTATGAAGGTGGAGTGAGGAGTGTAAAAAAGAACACACAGCACCACCTACTGGCTAAAGGCTGGAACACAGTGCCCCCTTGTGGCAAAGGGGACAATTGGAAGTCTTTGGAGTCTCTGGCTGTTTGCATGAACAAATCCACAGTTGGAGCGGCGTAACCAGAGAGTACCACAAATTAACACACATCTGCGTAGTGTTAGTTTAAGGTGCTAAATGAACATTAGAGCAGCGGGAAATCCTGGGTCATGCAAACATAAACATAGTTTTATCAGTAAACAGGAAGTATTATTTCATCTACATACACCCTACGGTGCTACATTTTAGATTTCATGCAAATGTTGAAATTAAACCTGATGCAGTTAAACATTCAAATCTTCAACTGTCAGACACAGCAGAAAATTAACCATGAAGCAAAAGTTAAAAAAAGAAGAAGAAAGAAAAAGCATTTTTCAAATGCCGGGGGGTGGGGTGGGGGGTGGGACTTGGGAATTTCACAGTTAGAACTAATCAGTTATCAGAGAGGGGTAATTATCTGGGTTAGTCTGAAGTTCGAAGATTTCCTGTTCCACAATTTTACATTTAAGTTGACTTTTTGGCTTTTAGAGTTCTGTTCAACAGCTGAGCTGGTCCCACTGATCAGTGTGCACACCTTAAAGATCTGGGGCAGGGATTCCTAAAATTACAATGCAATACCAGAACTGTAGCCACTCAGATCAAGAAAGCCATACTCAAACCTCACTCTGACTGGCTACAACATCAATCCTAAGACAAAAATTGAAGAATCTCTCTGGTTGTTACCAAAACCCCAGCTTGAACACCTTAGACACATCATTAATGACCTTCAACCTCTCCTGGAAACTGAGGATCATCCCCCAGAGGGAATTAGACTGTTCTAATTTACACCCCCAGTCTCAGATGGCAGCAATGGACTACCTAACTCCTATTCTCACAGAAGCCTAGGAAGTTTCACTCTGTTCCCCACATCAATAGAGACCACATAATCACTAGAACAAAGAACACACATTGGTCATCAGCAGTCCCTTGATTTGAATATGGTAGTCTTCTAGTAAATAGAGAAGTCATTGGTGAGTTCTTAGATGACTCAGGAAGCTGATCCAAGTTGTGCATATTCAACTGCAAATTGTGGCAAAAAGTTCTTGGAGGAATGAGTAGATCCTGGTGATGGCTGGTTAAAACTCTTTCCTTTTGTCTCTCTCATCCATCGATGACCATAGTAAGGCAAGTTTGATCAAAATAGTCAATATTTTATCATATATCATGCTGCCCAATGTTCCCTCTAAGGTGTAGTGATCTGTGAGTGCCCTGCTTCAGTCTATGAGCGACCTGCATCAGTTGTGAGTGCCCCACTTCAGTCCATTCCCGAATTAGTCCTGCTTCCCCCTTTAATATTTAATATTACATTGTGTACCAGATGCATTCTTTAATATTGTCTCAGTCTATTTATTATCTTGTTAGATATTTTTCTTTAAAGGCCCAATTCTGCTTTTAATTTGCATTGTTGTAAATAATAGATGAAACTAGCTGTAATACCCACGTGCTACCTTGTAATCATGTCGATGTGGCCAGGATTAAGGCTTAATTAATACTTAAATATGGGGAAGCATTCAAGTTCTCTCTTCAGTTACCAAAGAGCTGACTTGGTCTCCAGTACCTTTGTGACATGAAGTGTGTACCTCCCTGTCATGTCTCTTGGACCCACATGCAGGCTGCGCTCGGCCTGCTCCTCACCTCAGTGCCTCGTTACAGTCTTTGAAAGTGGCATGGCACCATGTGCATCCCACTGCTGGGCAGATCAGGCAGCGAGGCACATGGCATTGCTTTCAAAGGCTGCAGGGATGCGCAGAGGTGGGAAGCAGGCAGAGCATGGAAGACCTGTGGGCCTGCCGGGCTTTGGTGCAGGAGCTGTGGGGCTTGCGGCACAGGGATGAAAGATAAGATTAGGCTGAAGCTGGAGGGGCTTGGGGTAAAGCTTGCCTGAAGGGGCTGGGGAGTGGAGCAGTTCCCTGGAGCCAGTGGAGCCCTTGCAGTGCCCTGCTTGGTCCCCGCCCCTGTTTTGCCTCAGGGAGGAGCTGTTGCCTGCTTCGCACTGCAGGCGTGGAAGAGGAAGAGGTGGGGGCAATGATTGCCCACTGATCAATGTTATGCCTCAGCTCTGTATTCTTGGGCAACCCTGGCACCGGATGCAGTCTGTCTGACTCACAAGGACTCACCCCCCCCACCTAAACGAACCTGATTAAGAGGCAGTGAGAGACACACCGAAGACCCTCCAGATAAGGGTGACAAGAGTGAATCAACTGCCCTAGGTCTCATTTGCATCCAAGATGGAACCAGATGACCATTCATTTACATGAGAGATGGAGAACAGAAAGCCTGAAGCAGAGACTGCAGTGAATTCTGGGACCAGAGAAGCAGGGGAGCACTGAATGGTGGGGAATCTGTGCTCTAAATGTTAATAAACCCATGTTCACACACACCCAGCTCAGCATTTATCAGACCAGTTCTAATCTGGATTTGCTAAGGACTTCCCCCCCCCCCCCCCCCAGACACACACACACACACAGCTCTAAGTTTAATAGGCATCTCGGGCCGTACATTCCCCGGTCCCACTATGGGAGGCCTATTTAAACTTGATTGACTAAAACTCAGTTGCCGGGTTAGGGAATGCTGAGGCAAGAGACCGAGTCCGAGGGGGTATGGGCAACATTTGAACAATGGTTAAGGGTTCATCACAGCATCCAGCCTGCTGGAGCCCTAATTACAGGTGTTGTCATATCTTTCCCGAGACGACTGGTGGGAGTCCTCTCCACAAAAGGTTATGAGCACCCCAATAATTGCTTTAAGTCTGTTAAAAGACTATAGTAAGATCTGGAAAAGTCATGCTAAGCTGAGGCTTGTGCACAACAAGTAAAAATCCAAAATCCTGATGCTGCAAGCTATCTATTGTTCCTGAAGAAACCATGAGATATCCCATCAGTATATCTGCCATCCATAGGAATCTCAAGCTGGCTCCCAAGTATTTGGGTTACTCCCTAATCTTAAGTGTTTCCTGATTATCAATCAGTTTCCTGAGATGGTCCAAACCAGATAACCCCTTGTCAATAGAAATGACAATGATTTACACTACTGAGGGTGCTTCGAAGCAGCTGAACTGAGGGTATAAAAATCTGTAAGTGTGCGTGCTGCAAGAAGAAGAAGGAGAAGGAAAGGAGAAGGAGAGGAAAAGAAAAGAAGAACAAAACTCCTGTGCTGACTCCATCCCCTGTCATTCTTGGGACGCTGGAAGAACAGATCATCTCTCTCTTCAAGGACTGTGCTACGGACTGTGCCTGTCAGCTTTGCAGCCTGAGTACCGTGGACTAGGTGAAATCCCAGCGCTCGCTCTCTCTCTCTCCTCTCTCTAGGCATAAACTTCTGAACCTGAACTGTATCAGTTAAGCTTGAGCTAAGTTTCCACAAATACTTAGTGAAACCAGGGTAGTATTGTCATTGTTTGTGTTTGTTTTTCTTTTGCATGTCTATTACTACTAGTACTATTATATATTTCATATGCTTAGCAATAAATAACTTTTATAATCAAACTGGTAGTAATTGGGTCTATTTTTCCTTCTCTGCTTCTCTTTCCTCCCGTGCTCTGCAGCAACGCTTCTTTTACCTATGCTAAAGATCCCTGTGAAGCCCAAATTATTGTGGGGTCTGCTCATCAAGAGGCCAAAGATTGGGACGTGCTGAGTTTGAAACACATAAGGGGATCAGCTTATACAGGCTGATTGTCCCAGTTTCACTCAGACGTGCCCTATGAACTGAATGCTGGCCCATGAGGGTGTCAGCTGGACACCCAGCCGGATTCAGAGGGATTCTGTTCACCTGTGTGCTTGTGTCTGACTGCATTTTATTGTTGCTCTTATGAACTGATTCTTGGCATATGAGGGTGTCAGCCTGTCCATGCTGATCGGCCCGGCCGGGTCAGGCGTGTCACGTTAATTTGTGTGTGTTTGTGTATATGACTGATTGGGTGACTGGAGGAACCCAGTCCCATTGAAACTGAGTCCTGCAAGATAGCTCCATTGGGGGTGAAGGCTTGCAGAAGGGAGAGATACAGCTCCGTATAGTAACACAAGCAGCACATTGACAGAATCACCAAGACCCTAGAAACTATCCCTAATAAATGAGCACACCGCAAAGTAATGGGCAAATTTGGTAACAAGATATTTAGTCTTTGTAGGTGTCCCCCACAAGATATACACTAACTATGCGAGGGTGGTCATCCTCACCACGATCGTCCTGTATCCTGTCAAGCAGGATAAGATTCTTGGATTGGTGGAATACTGACATGAAGTATTAATTCAGGAGTTTGGCTTGGTTTTGAGTGTCAGTTAACATCCATCCCATTTCATTCATCCCCCCTATGCTTCCCTTATTTTTTCTCCTACTCCTTACCTATCTAAAGAAGAACTTGTTTTTGTCCTTAATTCCAGTTACCAATTTGTATTCAGTTTGTGCTTTTGCTGTCCTGATCCACTCCCTAGAGGTGCAGGCTATTGCTGAGTATTACTCTTTGGTAGCTATTTCTGTCCTCCATTTCTAGTAGGCTTTTTTTTTTGATTTCAGGAGATCCATGACTTCCCTATTGAGCCAAGGGTGTCTCTAAGCTCTTTTGCTGCCTTTCTTACAAAAGAGAACGGGCTTCCTTTGAGCTTTTAGGATCACTTCTTTGAAGAATGTCCATTCTCCTTGTACTCCCTTCCTTATTGGACCATTGTCCTTTAGGGCTTCAGCAACCAATCTCCTGAGCTTGTGGAAGTCAGCTTTCCTAAAATCAAGAATTTCTACCCTGCTGGCCAATTTCCGTGACTTACGGTGATGGAGAAAGTAAGCATCTCATGGTCACTGTCACCCAGTTCCCCTTTGATCCTCAGATTGCTCACTAGGTCATCCCCTTTGGCCAGAACCAAGTCTAGGAGTGCCTTGCCCCTGGTTGGCCTGTAGACTTCTTGAGCTAGACAGAGCTCCTCAATGCAAGTGAGAAATCTTTGTGAGCAATGATATCTTGCTGAGTGCTCATCCCACAAGATTTCTGGGTAGTTGAAGTCACCCATGACAACCATGCTCCAAGAGCATGTAGCCTTCTCCATGCTCTCCCTGTATCTTCACCTAAAGGATCTCAAGTCACCCTTCTTTGTTTCCCATCTTCATTTCTAGGGATGTGTAATGTTCCTTCACATAGACAGCAGCAGTTCTGCCCTTCTTCTCAACATGATCCTTCCTATACAGGGTGCATCACCCTATACCTGTGCTCCAGTCATAGGTGGAGTCCCACCAGGTATCTGTAATCCCTATGAGGTCATATTGGTTGTGGGTTAGCAGGAGGACCAATTCCTCCTGCTTGTTTCCCATGTTTCTGGCATTAGTATAAAGGCACCTAAGCCTGCCATTGGAGGCCCCAGGCTTCCTGGTGAGCCATAAAATAACCTGTCCATTAGCCAGTGTCTGAGAATGTTTCCTATTGTACCCTGGGATGTTGGTGTCAGGGTTGTCATTTCTCAGTCTTGTGCTAGTAGTTGATGGTCCATCCACTGGCGATCTCAATTTAAAGCCCTATCCAGGAGGTCTGCCATTCTAGCCAAGAAAACTTCTTTCTCTTTGGCATGAGGTGAATGTGTGAGGTGGAATAGTCAATGGGTGATAGACAGGTGGGGGGATGAATATCTCAATTTACATTTTCACTGACTGACTCTCTCACATGCAGACTGGCCTATGACTTCTTTACTATTCTGTCCAGGAAGAGCACAGACCAACTGCAGACACTTCCTCATCCTGACAAAGGGTACTTGTATCCAAAGGCTTGCAAAGAAGAATTTTTCCAATTATCTGAGGTTGTTGTCCCCAAAGGACAGTGAGTTCATGCCCGGTGCGCTTGTGCCAATAAACACACAAGGGTGAAGGATCCAACTTAATCTTTATTTCTGAGCAGAAAGTGGTGCTTGGCAATCGTTCGCAAAGCAAGCACCCACACCCCAGTGGGCGTCTGCCTTATATAGCTACGTAACAGGTTAAACTTGCTGATGTGATGAAAGGTATAGCAAGCCCAGCAAGTAACCCCCCTTCCAGCTCCCCCCCAAGTAACCCCCCTTCCAGCTCCGGAACTTTGTTGATACAGCTTTTCCTTCTAGCAAGGCCAGCAATCAGCAACTACGCAACAAGCAATCTCCCCCAGCCTAAACAACCTACTCTATGCCCTTGGTTAGATAAAATACTTTTTCAAAACATACAAAGCTGTTCCCTGCTTAAAATTAAGTGAAAGTCCAGGGGTGCTTCATCAAATCCCCCCTTCGAGGCTATGGCCTTTATGGAAAAAGCCCATAGTCCTCGACTATCTTTCTCATCTCCAGAAATCTCTTCGCTTCCTCCCAATTATTTTGGATCGGGTTTGTAACTGATGATTTTACAAACATCACGCGGTGAACGGGGGAAGAAATTGATTTCTTGAGTACCTCACAACACATTGGCGCACACTGTATCCCACAACAGATTATCAAGAAAATACATATACTTGCCACAATTAATAGGAAAATTTGCTTAAGCCATGAAAAATTAGGAAGCCAAGAAGTAAGCCATGAGAAGTTGAACCCTTCCCCTTGCTTAATGTGGGTCAGAACCTTTTTTAACTTCTGCACTTTTGACTCTATCAACTTGGAGTTATCTGTCAAATTAAAACAACACATTCCCTCGAACTCTTCACATCCGTGGTTATGCCTCAGCAACAGGTAATCTATGGCTGCTCTATTTTGCAGAGTAGCTCCTCTTAGTTTTTTCATTTCAATATTGAGGGCAGCTAGGTCCTGTGAAGTTGTATTTAGGCCCTTTGCCAGGGCACAGGCCACCTTACCAAGCTGCCTCTCAGCGTCCACTACTAGGCCTGGCACCCCTACTAGGAAAACTGCTAAGGACACTACCTCGGCCTCACTCAGGAGGTTTATGTCACTATCACAGGATTCATCTAGCACCTTTGAACCTCTCCGGTGATGCTTACTAGAGGTCTTAGGCATACCTGGTAGCCAGACAGTCAACTGGCCTAGAGCACAAGGGCCTCCTGTGGCATTGGCTGGGATATATGAATAGGTAGTCTTCCCACAAAGGAGGAACCACCCCCGGGGTAATATAACATGAATGTAGTTGCATGATACATTAGTCATGTCTGAGCAATTGAAAATTTTTGTTTCTTTGGTTAGGCTTTTGCAAGCTTGGGTACAGTTCACAAAATTGGCACAGCTGGTGTTACCAGGGGAGGTGGCTGTCAGCAAATCTATTTCAAAGGTACTAGCGTTTCTTTCTGTGGTAATGGTTCCCCACATGGAGTTATTAGTGTAATTGATTGGACCTCCTATTCCCCCAGATGCGAACCAAGTCTGATTCCAGAGTGCTTCCATTGGAGTGGGCACCCCTATAAGGCATGACATGAAAATATCATCAACCGATATTCCACCTGCCAAACAAAAATGAGTGACATTTAATACGTCCTTTGCCAAATGAACCCACACATTTTGACTCTTATCGAACCTTTGATGCACCAACCCCTTAGACTCTAGAAACATTACACCTATGCAAAGAACTACTTTCCACATGGTTGATGTTTAAACAGAAATTTAAGTCCTTCTACTGGCTCTGCTGTCCAACGGTGTCCATTTGTGTCGGCTTCCGGTGCGACACTCTCAGCCACTTCTCCTGCCGGTGGTACTTCTGGTGCGGTCTTCACCCGGGTGTAGTGTATCCACGGCTTTACCCCCTGAACTTTCACTGCAGAGTGAGTGGTGAGATTCACAGGATATGGTCCCTTCCACCTGGGCTGAAGCGGCTCGTCTTTCCACGTCCGGACCAGCACTTCGTGTCCGATCTGGAACTTGTGGACTGGTGTATCTAGAGGGAGTGGAAGTCGTTCCTGGACATACCTGTGGAGAGAAGACAATACAGCAGACAAAGAATACAAATAATCTTTTACCCAACCTTCCCCTTTTACATGCATTTGACTCCCATGCATCACCACTGGATTCTTAGGATATGGCTTGCCATACATTAATTCAAATGGACTAACTCCCAATTTAGCTCTAGGGGCTATGCACACTCTAAGCAAGGCAAGAGGCAGAGCTTCGGGCCATTTCAACTGAGTTTCCTGGCAAAGTTTAGCCAGCTGTCTTTTTAGAGTTTGATTCATTTGTTCCACCTGTCCACTTGACTGCTGTCTCCATGCTGTGTGAAGGTCCCATTGTATCCCCAGAGCCCAGGAAACTGCCTGGGTCACTTCTGACACAAAGTGTGGCCCTCGATCCGAGCCTAATCCCTCTGGGATTCCGAATCATGGAATCATCTCTTTTAGCATCACCCGGACCACTTCTTTTGCTTGGTTGGTTCGGCATGGGAAGGCCTCAGTCCATCCAGTCAGAGTGTCCACGAGCACTAACAGGTATTTGTAGTGTCCCTTCCTGGGAACTTCAGAGAAATCTATCTGCCAACATTCTCCTGCTAATAGTCCTTGCCTTCCTGCTCCTGGCGGAGGTTTGGGTGAAATCTTAGGATTGTTGGCACAACAGACAGGGCATCTACGCACTATTTGTTCTGCTGTTTTTCTCATCTTAGGCCCCACTACAATTCTTTGGAGACCTTGGGTCATGGCGTCAGCTCCCCCATGGGTGCTCTGGTGGTACTCTTGGAGCACTTTGCTAAGAATCAGTTTTGTCATCAGGACTTGTCCCTCAGGCAAAACCCACCATCCATCTTGTTGTTCTTTGCTTCCCAATTTCTCTGCGAGTTGGTTCTCTTTTTCAGTATATTTGGGAGGTTCCTCAGGTAACACTACCTGATGCATCAATGCCAACATTTGAGTCTCCTGAACCTGTCCTCTAGCTGCCTTCTTCGCCGCAGCATCTGTGCGTCGATTTCCTTTAATAACGTCAGCATCTCCCTTTTGATGGGCCTTACAGTGCACCACAGTTACCTCTAGTGGTTCCATCACGGCTTCAAGTAATTTCAGGATCTCTGTTCCATGCTTTACTGGGCTTTTACTTGCCGTTAAGAGTCCTCTCTCTTTCCATATAGCTCCGTGGACATGTAAGACTCCAAAGGCTTACTTCGAATCTGTGTATATAGTGGCTATCTTTCCTTTTGCCAAACGGAGAGCTCGGGTCAGCGCAATAAGCTCAGCTCTCTGTGCAGAGGTATTTGGAGGCAAGGCGTTTGCTTCCACGGTATCCCATGATGTAACCACGGCATATCCCACCTTTCGGGTTCCATTGTCCATGAAGCTGCTTCATTCTGTGTAGAATTCAAGGTCTGCATTAGGTAGTGGGGCATGTTTAAGATCCGGACGGCTAGCATACACACTCTCAATAGTTTCAATGCAATCATGCTGTAATCCTTTGTCCTGTTCCAATGGCATCAACGTAGCTGGGTTCAGGGTACTAGAGGTTTGCAACTGGATGTCTCCTTGATCCAGGAGAGTCGCCTGGTACTTAGCCATTTGTCCAGGGGAAAGCCAGGTTCCCCCTTTGCATTCATCACCGTCAGCACTTAATGTGGGGTATACACAGTCATTGGTTGTCCTAAAGTAAGTTTCTTAGATTCCTTTACCAGCATAGCGGTAGCTGCCACTGCTCGCAGGCAGGCCGGCCATCCCAAACTAGTGGGATCCAATTGTTTGGAGAAGTAGGCCACTGCTCTTTTCCAGCTACCTAAGTACTGGGTCAGTACTCCTGATGCTACTCCTTGGCGTTCATGTACATAAAGTTGAAATGGTTTACTCAGATCGGGTAGGCCCAGGGCCGGTGCTGTCATAAGGGCCTGTTTGATAGTGTCAAAACTCTTTCGGCATTCTGCCGTCCATTGCAAATCTCCCTCACTACCAGTAGTGGCCTCATAAAGAGCCTTGGCTATTAGTCCAAAATTGGGGATCCAGATCCGGCAGAATCCTGCCATACCTAAAAAGCCTCGCAACTGTCTCTTGGTCTTTGGGACTGCCATCCGACAGATGCCCTCTTTTCTTTCAGGGCCCAACATCCTCTGGCCTTGTGAGATGTCAAATCCCAAATATTGTACCCTTTTTTCTGTTATCTGGGCTTTCTTTCGAGATACTTGGTATCCAACCTGTCCCAGGAAATTTAGTAAACTTACGGCCAGCAGGTGGCACTCTTCCCTCATTTTTGCTGCAATTAACAAATCGTCCACATACTGTAACAGGGTTCCTGATGTCCCTTTGTCCCACTTCTGAAGGTCGGTACTTAAGGCAGAGCTGAAAATAGTGGGACTGTTCTTAAAATCCTGAGGCAAAACTGTCCAGCACAATTAGGTTTTTCTCCTAATATTCGGGTCTTCCTACTTGGATGCAAAACTCTTGGCTGTCCCTTTCAAGTGGGATGCAAAAGAAGGCATCTTTTAGGTCCAGGACTGTAAACCACTGTTCCTCTGCAGACAAAGTAGTCAGCAAAGTATAAGGGTCCTTTACCACCAGATGAAGGGTCACTGTGACCTTGTTCATGGCTCTGAGGTCCTGCACAAAATGATACTCATTACTGTGGGGTTTTTTTACAGGCAAAATGGGGGAATTGAAAGATGATTGACACTCCCGAAGTAAATCATATTTAAGGAATCTCTTTATCAATGGTTCCAGACCTTTCCAAGCTTCTATTTTCAATCGATACTGTGGCACCCTGGGCGGGGTAATTCCCAGCTTTAAATCAATGCTTACAGGGGTGGCCAGTTTGGCTCTTCCTGGCTTCTCTCCCACCCATACCCATGGTACTACAGTGTCTTCTACTTCTGGGGGAATTCTCCCTTCCTCCCCCTCCTGCAATAGGAGACACACCTGAGCTTTCCAGGCTTCCTCAGTTGGTATCTTCATAGTAATTTTCCCCTCCGCAAAGATCAATTGGGCCTGCAATTTACACAGCAAATCTCTCCCAAACGAAGGTATGGGGCACTCAGGCATATACAGGAACTGATGAGACACTTTCTTTCCTCCCAATTTGCATTCCATGGGTGGCACCAAAGGACGATAAGTTCACTGGCCGGTGGCTTCAATTATGGGGATCTTGGTTTTTGATAAGGGTCCTTTAAAATTGGTTACAACTGAATGTGTGGCTACACTATCTACTAGAAAGTCAATAAGTTTTCCCCCTACTTGCATTTTAACCAGGGGCTTGTCAGGGGAGACAGAGATTACTTCAGTGTTAGCCTCCAGTCCCCGTCACTCCGGGTCAGAACCATCCAACACCAACAATCTTTCTTCCTCCTCTTGTCTCTTCTTCTCCCTCTTGGGGCACTCATTTTTCCAATGCCCTTCCTGCTTGCAAATAGCACACTGATTAGGTCCCAGCCTGGGACCCTGGCCGTAGCCTCCCGGAGCATAGCCCACACATCCTCTATGCCCTCTACTTCCCCTGCCTCGTCCCTGACTCCTCTGATCTACAATTGCCGCTGCCAACAATGATGCTTGTAACGACGCCTGTGCCTTTATTCTCTTATCTTCCTTTTTCTCCTTAACCTGATCTCTGTTGGAGTATACTTTATAAGCAATCTCAATCATTTGGCTGATGTTCATTCCAGCTGCTCCTTCAGTCTTCTGTAGTTTTTTTCTAATATCTGGGGCTGACTGTCCTATAAACAGTGTGTTAAACATCTTGGCATTTTCTGGCAGCTCCGGATCTAAATCTGTCCACTGTCTGGCTGCCTCGCATAACCTCCCATAAAAACTGGATGGATCCTCCTTCGGACCCTGCCGCACTTCATACAATTTAGACAAATTTTTCTGCTTGGGGATAGCCTCCCGGAGAGCAGCCAGCACAAACTCCCAATACAGCTCTAACTCCTTCCAGCCCCCTCGGGTGTTGGGATCCCAGTCTTGATTTTTCTTAGGGCAAAGTTCATCTACATCACCGGCTGGGTGACGCTGCTGTGCTATCGTGCGTGCTTTCTCTAAGACCAACCTTTTTTCTTCTGGAGTCAGAAGAGTGGCCAGTAAGGCCTGAATATCTATCTAGTTTGGTTGGTGGGTGAGGAAAATAGTAGAGAACAACTGGGCCATTGCCTCTGGATTCTGGAGATATTGGCCCACGGACTGTTTCCAATTTATCAAGTCTGCCGTGCTGAATGGCACATAGACAAAAACTGGTTCACCCTCAGGACCCACCGCTTGTCGTAAAGGGGCCTGAACTACTGGTTGGGCCCCTGATTATAAGCGACTCGCCACAGGGCTAAACGCGCCATCTCCTACAGTCCCTTCTACCACCAGATTGCTACCACCCGCAGCCGCCGGACCCGGGGACGGCAACCCAAGGCTGTCAGGGGAGGTGGGGGACGATGGACTGGACGAGCCAGCTGGGAGTCCCTGACAAGCCGTTACAGGTGCAGTGACAGTCTCCTGTGGTGATGCATGGCTCACAGAATGAGATGGAGGAGCCATGGGAGCAATTAGCAACTGCACGTCTTCCTCCTCCGGCTCCTTTGGACATACTGTGGTGATCCCCCGTAAAGCCATTACCCCACTTCCCCTAAATATCCCACACAACTTCTGTGTAACCTCATCCCTATACAAAGTCATATATGCCTCTACATAAAGCATCTCATCCCACTTCCCTTGGCGCCTACAAAACAACTGTAACTGCAAGATTGTGTTATAATCCAAAGACCCATTCTCCGGCCAGGCTGTACCATCCGCAAGTTGGTACTGTGGCCAACATGTATTGCAATACCGAATCATCTGTTGTTTTGTCATAGGGTCACTTCCAAACTTTGGCCAATTTTTCAAAATGCATCCTAAGGGACTGCAGGGTGGAATCTTAGACTGGTTACTTCCCATTATCCAACTACTGGACGGTGACTGCCGCTCAGCCTCAGAACCAAACTGATTAAAGGGAGTTCACGGGGCTGCCACCCGATCTCACTCACCTAGGGTGTCTACACGGTTGGAACTTTCAAAGCCGTCTCTTTCCCAACCTGCCCAAAATATGGAAAGAAGTACTCACCAGTCCATTGAAACCTCCCTCGTCCCACCTGATTAAGTTGGTCCTTTGAGCGTTGCGCCGTTGCGCCCCTCCCCGACTCCGTCAGGCAACCAGGAGACGGTCAGACCTCCGACGAATAAGGTCGGTGGCGCCTGGCCCTCGCGCCGTCCACAGTTGTTGCCAGAGCCAAAGAGGTGGACCGGGCAAGGCAGTCAGCTAGAGTCCCTTCATGGTCGCCAGAAATTGTTGTCCCCAAAGGACAGTGAGTTCGTGCCTGGTGCGCTTGTGCCAATAAACACACAGGGGTGAAGGATCCAACTTAATCTTTATTTCTGCGCAGAAAGTGGTGCTTGGCAATCATTCGCAAAGCAAGCACCCACACCCCAGTGGGCGTCTGCCTTATATAGCTACGTAACAGGTTAAACTTGCTGATGTGATGAAAGGTATAGCAAGCCCAGCAAGTAACCCCCCTTCCAGCTCCCCCCCCAAGTAACCCCCCTTCCAGCTCCAGAACTTTGTTGATACAGCTTTTCCTTCCAGCGAGGCCAGAAATCAGCAACTACGCAACAAGCAATCTCCCCCAGCCTAAACAACCTACTCTATGCCCTTGGTTAGATAAAATACTTTTTCAAAACATACAAAGCTGTTCCCTGCTTAAAATTAAGTGAAAGTCCAGGGGTGCTTCATCAAGGTGGTCTAATACAAGATATTAAGCTAAAAAATGGCATTTTATATACCTGTAGAAACTGGTTTTGTTTTCTCGCTGCTCATAAAGACTGAATGCTAAGATGCCAAATCTCTCAGTTTTCTGGGCAAAGGCACAAAGGATATATATGATGTTTTCCTTTTGTTCCTTCAGAGTACAAATCTATTTTATAAAGTGTAAAGGGAAGGCCAGCCCTCCAATTAGTAAAGGTACTTGAGTTTAAGAACTGGGTTTTGGAAGCATCAAGGACTTTAAAGTGAAACAAATTCTGTAATGGACAGTCATTTCTGGGACACCGTCACCAATGTTTTATCTTAGTAAAGTAGTATAACTAACTCTTTATCACTCTAATAAGAGGTTAAGGTAGTATAACTTCAATATTAATATCATGTGACTACAGAGTACTTTAACAATCCTGTTGAAGAAGAACAAAAGAGGGGCAGAACAAGGGTAACTGTGCCAGAAAACTCAGAGCTGCAGGAAGAAAAAAAGACTAAGTGTCTCAGCCAATGTCCACTGAAGTCAGTAGAAGAATTTAAATTGACTCCAGTCAGCTTTGAATGAAGCCATTAACTTTAATTCAGAAAATATAATAGTGTAAGTGTTATGCTTGTCCATGCATTACACTGGGATATTGACAATACTCTGATTTACTCTAATAGATTGTCCAAAAAGTTTTGTTTTCTATTCCATATGTACAAATGCTTTATTTTAATTATTTAAAGTGCAAACAGATTTTGGCCCAATGTTTTATTGTAACTGTAACAGGAGGGACGGCAGGGTTGCTGTGCTAGCCCTTGCCGCCTCCTCTACTGTGCCAAGCTTTGGACTTGCACCGTCCTATTCTTGCCCGCCACGACTTTGATGATATGTGTTTTTATAGGGAGGTTACCTCTCCTCCACTTGGCCACAGTTATCCTGCTCCAGGTGTCCTGAGTATCTAAGCCTTGCGGGCCTTCTCTGTACGCCACCCTTTGTTACCAAATTTGCCCATTACCTTGGGGTGTGCTCATTTATTAGGGATAGTTTCTAGGGTCTTGGTGATTCTGTCCGTGTGCTGCTTGTGTTACTATACGGAGCTGTATCTCTCCCTTCTGCAAGCCCTCACCCCAGTGGAGCTATCTTGCAGGACTCAATCTCAATGGGACTGGGTTCCTCCAGTCACCAAATCAGTCATACACACAAACACACACAAATTAACGTGACACGCCTGACCTGGCCGGGCTGATCAGCATGGACAGGCTGACACCCTCATATGCCAAGAATCAGTTCATAAGAGCAACAATAAAATGCAGTCAGACGCAAGCACACAGGTGAACAGAATCCCTCTGAATCCGGCTGGGTGTCCAGCTGACACCCTCATGGGCCAGCATTCAGTTCATAAGGGCACGTCTGAGTGAAACTGGGACAATCAGCCTGTATAAGCTGATCCCCTTATGTGTTTCAAACTCAGCACGTCCCAATCTTTGGCCTCTTGATGAGCAGACCCCACAATAATTTGGGCTTCACAGGGATCTTTAGCATAGGTAAAAGAAGCGTTGCTGCAGAGCACGGGAGGAAAGAGAAGCAGAGAAGGAAAAATAGACCCAATTACTACCAGTTTGATTATAAAAGTTATTTATTGCTAAGCATATGAAATATATAATAGTACTAGTAGTAATAGACATGCAAAAGAAAAACAAACACAAACAATGACAATACTACCCTGGTTTCACTAAGTATTTGGGGGAACTTAGCTCAGGCTTAACTAATACAGTTCAGGTTCAGAAGTTTATGCCTAGACAGAAGAGAGAGAATGCTGGGAATCTCACCTAGTCCACGGTACGCAGGCTGCAAAGCTGACAGGCACAGTCCGTAGCACAATCCTTGAAGAGAGAGATGATCTTTTCTTCCAGTGTCCCAAGAATGACAGGGGATGGTGTCAGCACAGGAGTTTTCTTCTTCTTTTCTTTTTCTCTTCTTCTCCTTTCCTCCTGCTTCTTCTTCTTTCTTTCTATCAAGCACACACACTTACAGATTTTTATACCCTCAGTTCAGCTGCTTTGAAGCACCCTCAGTAGTGTAAATCATTGTCATTTCTATTGACAAGGGGTTATCTGGTTTGGACCATCTCAGGAAACTGATTGATAATCAGGAAACACTTAAGATTAGGGAGTAACCCAAATACTTGGGAGCCAGCTTGAGATTCCTATGGATGGCAGATATACTGATGGGATATCTCATGGTTTCTTCAGGAACAATAGATAGCTTGCAGCATCAGGATTTTGGATTTTTACTTGTTGTGCACAAGCCTCAGCTTAGCATGACTTTTCCAGATCTTACTATAGTCTTTTAACAGACTAAAAGCAATTATTGGGGTGCTCATAACCTTTTGTGGAGAGGACTCCCACCAGTCGTCTCGAGAAAGATATGACAACACCTGTAATTAGGGCTCCAGCAGGCTGGATGCTGTGATGAACCCTTAACCATTGTTCAAATGTTGCCCATACCCCCTCTGACTCGGTCTCTTGCCTCAGCATTCCCTAACCTGGCAACTGAGTTTTAGTCAATCAAGTTTAAATAGGCCTCCCATAGTGGGACCGGGGAATGTACGGCCCGAGATGCCTATTAAACTTAGAGCTGTGTGTGTGTGTCTGGGGGGGGGGGGGGGGGTGGGAAAGTCCTTAGCAAATCCAGATTAGAACTGGTCTGATAAATGCTGAGCTGGGTGTGTGTGAACATGGGTTGATTAACATTGAAAGCACAGATTCCCTATCATGCAGCGCTCTCCTGCTTCTCTGGTCCCAGAATTCACCGCAGTCTCTGCTTCAGGCTTTCTGTTTTCCATCTCTCATGTAAATGAATGGTCATCTGGTTCCATCTCGGATGTAAATGAGACCTAGGGCAGTTGTTTCACTCTTGTCACCCTTATCTGGAGAGTTTTAGGTGCGTCTCTCATTGCATCTTAATCAGTTTCATTTAGGTAGAGGAGGGGAGGGAGGAAGGTGAGTCCTTTGTGAGTCAGACAGACTGCATCCTGTGCCAGGGTTGCCCAAGAACACAGAGCTGAGGCGTAACACCTTCTCACCGGGCTCTTCCCTCTGCCAGGTTGCCCTCTCACCGGGCTCTTCCCTCTGCAAGGTTGCCCTCTCACTGGGCTGGGCTCCTCCTTCTGCAAGGATGCCCTGTCACTGGGCTGGGCTCTCCCCTCTGCAAGGTTGCCCTCTCACCGGGCTGGGCTCTCCCCTCTGCAAGGATGCCCTGTCTCAGGGCTCCGCTCTGGAGCTGGGGTCTGTACCCCCGAACTCCGTGCCCTCACTGGGGCTGGGGTCCTCACTCTATCGTGAGTCCCCTATGAGGCCTCCTCCATCCCCTTATAGCCTCACCCAAACCACCAGTGTTAAACAAACTGCAACATAAACTCAAGCCTCTTGGCTACAGCTTAAACATAAGCCACCTGGCTGTAACGACATTGCTCGGACATCTTGGAGCTGCTACCCTTTACTTGGCTAGCGGTACCTGCAGTCAGTCTTTTCCTCGTATCATGGCTCCAGGAGCTTCTCTCTCTCTGGCTGCTGGCAGGAAGCTCCTTCTGTCTTGGATGCCGGTAGGGAAAAACTGCCTCTAGCCTCAGCTCCCCCCTTCCCATAAGAGCCAGGCTTTGCCCCTCATAGCCGACTGACTGCTGGCAGGTGTGGGTCGTTTGCTGCCTCCCGTTGCCCTGGCAACCAGCACCTGAGGAGCCTTCCAGGCTCTCTCAGTAGCAGGCACCTTAGTGTCCTGCTACAATAACAAAAGTTGTTTAAAGAGTTACTGGTAAATTATGTAATATCTTTACTAAGGGTCCATATTTCTTTTTTTTTTCTAAGTGTTTTGGGTACACATTGGATATAAATCTAAGAAGCCCTAAGGTGGATCTATACAATGCAGGGTAGCACTATGAAACTGTCTGTTTCACTCATGTAAATTCTCAGGGTATGTACAGACATGTAGGGAGGTTAAGGAGTGGTTATATTGAGTTAAAAAATGGCCAGGTGATCACGTAGGAGTGTTAGGAGGGGTTGGTAGGAGGAAGCAGGGTCTTCAGGGAGGAATGGGAGGAGGGGGGAATGAGGGGCAAGTGAGGCCTGTGGAGGACTTGGGAATCTTGGGGAATAAGCACAGTCTGCATGAGGCAGTCTCCCAGACCAGGACCAGGGGCTATTTTTAGCCCCACCCCTGGCAAACTTCCCTGAACCAAAATGAATTGCCTTTAGATGAATCACCTTTAGCCCCCCCCCCCACCATTGAACCTTCCCCCCTGAGCCCACCTGCCCCTCCCTCCACCCAACTTTCTTTGGGGGAGTGGTGGAGGGAACTAAAAAATTCCTGGTATTGGGGGTGGGTGGTGGAGGAAAAGCTCAGCCCCAGGCCTGTGGCCAGTGGCTGTACTTTCCCAACCCTGGGGCTTCATTGGGAACTGCATATAAGTTCTACTAGATTGGTCTCACTGGATGCAATTTAAGTTAGACTACCTCTGAGGAACAGTTAACTTAGAATGCAGACAGAAGTACAGCTCCTTGCTGAAACTCAAAACACTTTGCAGGTAGTGTTCTAAGTTCCAATCATCCCTTGAACCAAACAGAAGTTCACTGTTGGGTCCAGGGGGCAGGGAAATCTAGCTTCTGACTGTAAGACTACATTTGGTTTCCTCTAGCAATGGCCCCTTATCTCTCCCTGCCCGCACTGTTTTCAGAATGGGAGGGGGGAAAGGGTGCAGAAAGAGCTCATTCTAGGGGTTTTGGGATGGTGCTTGTAGCAGGACACTAAGGTTGCCTGCTACTCTCAGAGCAGAGGTAGGAACCCAGGTGCCGGTTGCCGGGACAACCGGATAAGAAGGGAATTGGCTGCTCCTGCACCTGGTCAGCTGACTGGAAGGGGCAGGGCCTGGCTCCTGCAAAAGTCCCAGGCCTGAGGCTAGGAGGGCAGTTCCCTGCTGGCAGCCAAGGGGGAAGGAGCTCTGCCAGAGCAAGCAAAGGGGAGAGGCCTGACTGCACGAGCAGCTCCTGATGCTGTTGTGGGATGGAGTATTCCTTGGTAGGGCTTGCATGATGTTTTAGCTGGGCGGCTTGAATTTATGTTATAGCCCAGGGGCTTGTGTTTTGTTCACTGTTTAAGACCGATGGTTTGGGTGAGGCTATTAGAGGATGGAGGAGGCCTCATTTTTGGGACCTGCTATGGAGTGGGGACCCCGGTGCTGGAGAAGGCACAGCATTATGGAGTGCACCAACCCCTGTGCCAGTGATGGCACAGTGCGAGACAGGTCTGCGGAGAGCCTGAGCGCCAGTGAGGATGCAGTGCAAGACAGGACTGTGAAAAGCCCAGGGAGGACAAGGGGGGACCAAATTACAACAAGGCCCAGATCAAACCATGTCAATATCATCTGCGAGGCTTGGGCTGCGGTGTAGGGGAGGAAAAGAAGCCATAGATAGCGCCCCTGGCATTGGGGCAATAAATAGGCAGCTTCCTGCTAATTACCTTCTACAAAATAATTTAACAACAAGGTATGGCAGAAAAGAAGGCAGGAGGTTGGCCCATAACAGGAGGGCAGGGTCACAGATAGACGGACCTCAGAAGAGGCACACCTGTTACAGTGCTGTAGATTGGAGTGGGTGGATTGGAGACCTTAGCCTCGTGGGAGTGGGGAAGGGATCCAATCCACCCACCTCCCTCTCCAGCAGAAGCACTTCTGGTCCACTTTCGCGTCCGCTGGGGAGTGCCCCCCCCGTGCCCCTCGGTCTTGGTGACTGGTGTATCCTGGGTCTTGGAGGGGTCAACCTGGGGTCCTGCTGTGGGCAAACACTGAATTTGGAGGTGCAGGGGCAGGGAGCATGCTCCCCAGCAGACCCAGAAATGGTCAGAAGTACATCCAGTCCTCTTACAGGTTCACCATCAAACACATGGAGTGCCCCCCCCGCGTCCCCCCCGCAATCCTGTGGGATGCTCCATGCACCCCAGCATTGCAACAATCACAAGCTGCACCTGGTACCTCAAGGTATGTAGAAAAAACTTTTAAAGCTCTGTCTGTGTCCAAATCACTGATTCTCCAAATCAGTATCAAATCTTCAGAGTCGGATTTGGCTGAATCAAATCAGGGACAGTGATCTGACTCAACAAATTGACTCACTGTCCCTGATTTGGGCTGAATCTGAATCGAGTAGGGCCCACTTCACACACCCCTAGCAGCTTCTACACAGCAGGTGGAATTTGTGCAAATATTTACTGGTCAAGGCAGTTCAAGGTTTAGGTTAATAAAAAATACTATTTGTTGGACTGAACAAGGTGCCAGCAAAAGACAGGAACTTCCCTCCCCAATTTCCCCTGGTGTTTGCTGACAGCTCAAAGTCACTTCTCCCAGCAGCCCCAAATTTTTTTTTTGCCTTATACTTACTCAAATGTAGGCATCCCTCCCCTCTTCAGGGCACTGGGGCACCCCCCCATTCCAACCACTCATGGGGCAAGCACACACAACTGGGGCAGTTGGTTGGCTTTGGGGTTTTCCTACCCAGGGCACCATCAGGGGCTCATGGTACTGTTGGGGCAATCACAAGCACTGGTTGGACTTTGGGGGGGTCCCAGCAAGCCTGCACTCCACTTGTAGGAATGCATGCCTTAAATAATATAGCATGTTCTGCCTTGCTTATCTCAAAGGGATAATGGCTGGTGATCACAGGGATCCCATGTTAGGGTGACACTATTTGTATCTTGGGGAGTGCTGGATTTGCAGCTGAATACAAGGCTTTAATTTGTGTCTCAGCAAAAGCAGCTAGTCACAAGGCAAAATGATATATTAAAAAATAACATTGCAAACACTTAGGCAAGCAGTTTTCTAACAAGGTCGTAGTGTTGTAAAGTATAGAGCCCATTATGTAAGAAGAACAAGATGCAGCCCACCAGCTATCATCAGGAAATAAAGCAGAAGCAAGACCTTGGACATGAAGAAGGAGTCAGCAAGAAACCAAAGAACCAGCAATTGACTGGGAGAAGCCGGGGTCAAAGTCTTGAGCATGCGCTTTTAGCAGAGAGGTATGTAAATGAATGAAATCCATAGGCAATTCCATGCTAATGAAATAAACAGTAAACAGAGGCAGAGATTGAGATGGGAGGAGAAATGGGTGGAACAGAAGGAGGGACAGAGGTGGAACAAATGGTAATGAGTGGAAAAAACTTATGTTTATTGCAAGGCCCCAGTTTGCTGGATTTTTGGGACCTGGCCTAAAGCTGTCTCCATTTTGAAGAAAGCTGTTGCGCGTAATGTGTGCTGGTGTTTGCTCCCTGCTTGCTCTGGCTAATGAGTGACAGGATCCATAAGCAATTGGATTGTCACATCCCTAGTTGTTGGGTGCTGCATGGAGTCGGAGTCTAACATCCTGGTTTTGCCTGATAAAAAGTATCAAATTCTCTGCTAAAAAACCCCAAATCTGTTGTTAAAATTAAAGGCTGCCCAAATTCCCCCCACTCAGGCCTACTGGTGCCCCTTATTACCCACCCACAGTCCCCACTGGTGCCCCTCACCCCCCACCTACAGTTCCTGCTCCCCTGCCCTACCAGAGGGGGCCTCTAGCTGCCAGGTCCCCCTGGCCCCACTCCCCCCTGCTATGACTTTGGGGAGGGGGTGGCTCCCTGCCCCTGCATAAACTCCCAGGGGACAGGAGGGACCTGCACCCCCTAGATCTGTTTGTGGTTCAGGTTCAGGCTGTGGGCTTGACCTCCCACCCTGCTTCCATTCTCCAGGGCTTCTGAAGCCCAGCAGGCATGACCCAGTGTGGCAGGGAAGAGTGGAGCCACCAGACATCTTCTCACCGCTCCTACACTGCCCCCCCCACCCACTGCCCTGGGAATGCGCTCCCTCCTTTGAGGGGCATGGATCCACACCGCTGCCCTTGCTGCAGCCCCACATGCAGGAGATGTCTCGCCAGGGCAGCACGGAGTGATCAGTGGTGAGGAGATCCCTGGCAACTCTGCTGCTGCCTGCTGCGCTGGGTCATGGGGGAGGGAACAAGTTGCGGTGCATGGTGGAGAGGCAGCGGCCAGGCTGAGTGCAGCCAGAGAAAGGCCCCAGGGAAGGTGACAAAGGTGGGGTGTTTCTATGGTGAACCTTGAAGGGCTGGCCATTTCCTGCAGCTTGCAGGGGACCCCAGGCACCCCTGAAATTGCACATCATCACAGATTGTGTGTTGATGGGTGCTGCATACTCTCAGGAATGCAGGTTGTAGAAAAGCAGGGTGCTGGCATGGCAAAAGCCCAAGGATGGGGGCTTCCCACAAAAACTGTGAGCAGACTGGCAGGTGCAGCCCATGGAGGCAGAAAGTATCTTTCACTGTGGTGCTGAATAGTCAGGCGGAGCCAAGTCAGTCCTGGTTTGAGCCATTTGTGCACTGAGAGATAGAATCATAGAACGAAGGAGCAGAAGGGACCGATAATATCATCAAGTCTGGAACTCTGCCATGGGCAGGAGGTAATTGGGCTCAAATGAGCTCAACGAGGTATTTGTCCAGCCTCCTCTTAAAGACCACCAGAGATGGTGACTACACCACCTCTGCTGGAAGTGTGTTCCGGATGCTAGTTGCCTGTACAGAAAATACATTTTTCCTTATGTTCAGCTGAAACTTTTCCTCCACTAGTTTATGTCCATTGGTCCATGTGTTCCAGGGAGGGTTGGGGGGTGGGGACTTTTTTGAAAAGTTTTTCACCTAGGTCCTGGTGTTCTCCCTTGACATATTTGTAGGTCGCTATCAAGTCACCTCTCAGTCTTCTTTCACTTAGGCTGAACATGCCCAGATCCTGAAGTCTCTCCTCATAGGGCCTGTCCCCCAGGCTCTTGATCATGCAGGTGGCCCTTCTCTGCACCATTTTGAGCTTGTCCACATCCTTCCTGAAGTGTGGTGCCCAGAACCGGATACACTACTCCAGCTGTAGCCTCACCAATGCCAAATAGAGGGGGAGGAGCACCTCTTTGGATCTGTTGGTGGCACATCTGCTGATGTATGCCAGAGTTCTATTTGCTCTTTTGGTGACTTCATCATACAGGTGGTTCATATTCACCTTCTGGTCAATTGCCAGCCTGTCAAACGCAGTGCCAGCCACTGGACCACCACCCATCATATAGATATGGTGAAGGTTCTTCCTACCCAGATGAAGGACCCAGCATTTGTCCCTGTTCAACCCCATCTAGTTTTGCTCAGATCACAGAATCAGCCTGTCAAGGTCATCCTGAATCCTTGACCTGTCCTCTGATGTGCCTGCTTGTTCCCACAGTTGGGTATTGTCGGCAAACTTAATCACTGCATTTTTCACTCCCTCATCCAAGTAATTAACAAAGATATTAAAGAGCATGGACCCAAGCACTGATCCCTGGGGTACACCACTGGGGATGGCCTTCCAGGATGAGGCCACCCTATCAATCAAGACTCGATGGGATTGGTTGCTGAGCCAGTTCCCAAACCCACCTTCCTGTGGCCTGGTCTAGGCCAGAACTCTCCAAGTTAACTGAGACGCTGTATTGAGCAAGTTGAACATTCCATGTCCTTCAGTGTAAGGGAAATGAACCCCCTCCTGTGCCCTGAGGGCAGCTAGCTGTCAGGCTACAGGCAGGCAGTGAGTCACAGCTTGGCAATAGTTTTCTGGGAATGTTTTGCTGGCCAGCCTTGGCAGGCTGCACCCCTTGGTATGCCTAAATGTGCCATCCATGACTTAGGGAAATGATTGGGTGTCCCGGGGAACTCCTAATTTGAACACAGTACAACATTGTTGGCCTTCTGGGCAAAGTAACCTTGCATGTTTGCAGCAATCAACCTGTCCAGAGAAAGATGGGGTGAGTGATAATGGGATTTCAGGGACCAAGGGGAAAAAGGTGTGGTGCTGCTTTGGGGAAACGTGAAAGGCTGGCTTGGCCAGCCCTCACCTTCAGCTTGCATGGGACACCAGGCACCCCTGAATTCACAGACCTTTTCAGAGTGTGCAGCACTGGGGACAGCCCAATGTCAGGCATCCAGGATGCAGAAAAGGGGAGCTGGGAGGGAAGAAGTTTAGGGAAGGTGGCTTCCTTCCAAAACACTGTGCACACTTTCTCTAGCACCCTGGGGAAGGGGGTGGGGGTCTGGTCTGTGTCTGAGGGGATGGGCAGGGTCAGTGCTGCATTTATGCATGGAGAGATTAGGAAACAGTGCAGTGGTCTGCTACTGTCATCAGTGTGGGGGGAGCAGTCCTGGCAATGGGGGACATGCCTGGCTGACCAGTGGGATAACCCAAGTGCAATATTAAATATCCTTCATTGTCTAGACAGGAAGTTGTTACTTGTGGGACCAAACCCCATATAGTGTCTGCAGGGGGGCAGAGGAGGTTTGGTTTTGTGGTGAGTGTCCCAGGGGAGCTGGGACCCCGAAGGAACCCCGGGGCAGCAAAGAGTCCCACTTACCTCCCACAGAGCTGGAAGAGCTGGAGGAGGCGCGCAAGCCAAGAACGCCGGCGCGGGTGATCAGCCGGGCGTTTATCCAGCTGTGGCAGAGCAGCGGGGGTGGAGGACGCTTCCCGGAAGGGATAAAAAGCAGCCCCGCCGAGGCAGTGGGGCGGCTGATAGGAGGAGACCGGAGGAGCGAGCTCCTGCAAGGAGGGGATCAGCTGCCACACTCAGCAGCGGGGAGAGAAAGGGGCAGAGCCAGAGCAGGCTCCAAGAGAGCTAGTAAAGCAACCGGCAGCAGTGCTAGTGGAGGAGCCAGCTCCGTGGTTGTCGGCAGAGCCATTGAGGGAACTGGCTGCATCACCGGCAACAGAGGTGGAGGAGGAGCGGACTGGGTGATGGGAAGCAGAGCTAGCGAAGAAACCGGCGGCACTGCAGGCAGCAGAACCAGTGAGGTAACTGGTTGCATCATAGGCAGCAGAGCCGGTGAGGAAAGCGGCTGCCTCACAAGCGGCAGGGTCGGTGGAGGAACCGGCCGCATTGCAGGCAGCAGCGCCGGTGAGGTAACCGGTCGCACCATAGACTGTAGAGCCAGTGGAAGAACTGGCTGCATCACTGGCAGCAGAACTGAAGCAGGAGCCAAGGCAGAAAGGCCGGGCTGGTGCCCCAGTGGGCTGTACACCAAGCCTGAAGACCTTTATTGACAGCCGGCAAGTCGGGGGCGAGAGGGTGGCAGACCAAGGACAACGTGGAAGCCAGAGGAGGTAGAGCTTAAGGTGGTGAGTGGCTGGGGTGTAGGGGAGGACGGAGCCCCGAGAGTACCCGCCGGGAAACGCGTCGGCCCTGGTGACTGCCCCAAGGGAGGACCCCCCACTGAAGTTCCATCCAAAGTTGTGGCAGGTGAGTTAAGGCGTCCTCCTGACGTCAGCAGGGGCAACCTCTGGGATCCACCCGTAAGCCCAGGGCGCACAAGATCTTGGGCCCGGGCAAAGGCGGTGCAGGAACACCTATTAGAGCGGAGGCGGGCACAGTGAGTGTACAGGCAGACATTCCTGCCACCATGGGAATGAAACAGAACAGCCATTTTGACTCGAAACAAAAGTCGAAAAGAAGCACTGTTTTGTTGAAACGTTGAAGCGCTAGTCAAAACAGAACACTTCCATTTCACACAGCCCTATTCTTTATCACCTCTGGATGGTCCAAAACTGTATTGCTCCCTCAGAAAGGATATCTAGTGCCCCCCAGTGGCCAAAAACAGTACTGCGCACTGGGAACTAGCACCCCTTGCTGGTGGAAAATGTTATTAGGCCCAGGAAGTGGCTCTCTAGCATCCCCTGGTGTCCTAAAACAGTACTGCACCTGGGATATGGCTCTCTAGCATTCTCTGGTGGCTGAAAATAGTACTACACTTGGGAAACAGCTATCTTGCACACCCTGGTGGCCAAAAATGATACTGTACCCTGGAAATGGCTGTCTGGCACCCACTGGTGGCCAGAAACAATACTGCAAGGGGGGAACAGCTTTCTAGTGCCTCCTGGTGGCTGAGCTCTGGGAAACTGCTCTGTAGCGCCCCCCTGTGTCTGAAAATGGTCTGCTCACTACGATATGGCTCTCTCATGCCCCCCAGTGGACAAAAACTGTAATGCACCCCAGGAACTAGACTTCCCTAGTCGGGGAAAACAGTACTGTGTCCTGAAACTGTGCTCTCTAGTGCTCGGCGGTGTCTGAAAACAGTACAATGCCCCAGGAAAAGGTTATTTAGCACCCCCCAGTAGCCAAAAATGGTATTGCACCCCTGGAATTAGTGCCCTCTAATGGTGACAACTAGTACTGTGCCCTGAAAACAGCTATCTACTGCCTCCTGGTAGCCAAAACTGGTACTGCACCCAAGAAACAGCTTTCTAGTATCCCTGGTGGCCAAAATCGGTATGAACCCCAGGAAAGGATTTTCTAGCACCCCCATGTGGCCAAAAATGGTACAGTGCCATGGGCAATGGCTCTTTTGTGTGCCCTGATGATAAAAAATGGTATTGCATCCAGGGGAACAGCCATCTAGCCCCCCTGGGAGTAAAAAATGGTACTGCATGCTGGGAAATGGCCCTGTACCTCCCACACTGGCCAAAAACCTTATTGTTCCCTGGGAGCTAGTGCCCCCTGGTTGTGAAAAATGCCTTGGGGAAATGGCTCTCTTGCATCCCGGTGGCTAAAAGCAGTACTGCACCATGGAAAACTAGCACCCCCAGGTGTCTTGCAAAGGTACTGCACCCAGGAAAGGTTACTTTAGCACCTGCCAGTGGCCAAAAACTGTACTGTGCCTGGGAAATGTTTCTCTATCACCCCCTGGTGGCCAAGAACTGCACTGCACATGGGAAATGCCTCTCTAGTACCCCCTGGTGGCTGAAAATGGCACTGACCCCAGAAAATTGATTTCTAGCACCCCCTGGTGGTTAAAAAGGCTACTGCAGTCCAAGATATGGCTCAGTACCTCCTGGTGGCTGAAAACCATACTGTGCTTTGGGAACCAATGCCCCCTAGTGGCAGAAAATGGTACTGTGCCTGGGAAATGATTCTAGCACCACCTGGTGGCCAAAAATGGTAGTGCACCTTGGATCAAGGCAGGGGCGTGTACATGCAAGAGCTCATTTGCCCCAGGCCCTGCACCCTCCTCAGGCCAGCTTTGGTATGGGGTCCAGGGCATATCATCTCATGCCCCTGCACCTGGCCCTGCCCTGCTTCCGGGGTGGAGGTGGGTCCCCGCACGAGCTGATTTGCCCTGGACCTGCACCCTCCTCAGATTGGCTCTGCTTTTGGGCCCAGGGAAAATTAACTTGTGCAGAAACCCACTGTCACCTTGGGATTGGGGCAGCAGTGGGTCTGTGCACAAGCTTATTCGCCCCGGCCCCGCATCAGAGTCAGTTTGAGGAGGCAGGGGGGTGGGGAGAGCCAGGGATGAACTTGCAGCGGGGCTGAGTCACTTGGGGCAGCCACAGGGCTGCTTGGAGCACAGCCCTGTCTTTCCCCTTCCTCCCACCACCGGGCTTCTTCAAAATTCAAAATATTTCAAAACTTTCAAAAAAGTTTTGACTGGCCTCGTTTCATTTCAAGGCTGTTTTGAAGCCCTTTGTTTCACTTCAGTTTCACTGTTTCAAGCTCAAAACGAGTCAAAACACTGTCAAAATAATACAGCTGGTGAAGGTTTGCACAGCGCTGCTCTCTACCACCCCCCAGTAGCTGAAAATAGTACTGCATACCAGTAAAATGTCTCTCTAACTCCCCCTAGTGGTTGAGACCGGTACTGCACCCCAGTAAATGTCTCTCTATCACCCCCTTGTTGCTGACAACTGTACTGTGGATGGAAAATGGTTCTCTAGCACTCCCTGGTGGCCAAAAACTGCTGCACCGTATAAAACAGCTCTCTACTGCCCTCCAATCTGTACTACTCTCCAGGAAACTGCTCTGTAGTGCCCCCTGGTGGCTGAAAAACTGCACTGTGCCCATCTAATGGGACTGAAGTGCCTCCCACCCCCACAGGGGACAAAAAATGGTACTGCACCCAAGAAACGGCTCCCTAGTGCCCACTGGTGGCCAAAAACTGTACTGTGAATGGGAAACATCTCTCTAGCACTGCCAGGTGTGTGAAACAGTAGTTCCAATGGGAAACGGGTATTCAGTGCCCCCTGGTGGTGTAAAACAGTACTGTGCCCCAGGAAAAGTCTCCCCAGTGGCCCCTAGTGACTGAAAATGGTACTGCACTTGGAAAATGGCTCTCTAGGTCCCTTTGGTGACTGAAAACAGTACTGAGCTCAGAAAATGGCTCTCTAGCACCCCCCTAGTAGTCAAAAACTCAAATACAAACCAGGAAATGGCTCTTCAGCACTCCCTGGTGGTTGTTAATGTTGCTGTGCCCAGAAACGGGCTCTCTAGTGCTTCTCTGGTGGCCAAAAACTGTACTTCACCGAGGAAATGGATGTCCTGCACCTTCTGCTGGTGGAAAACTGTACTGCAAATTATGAAGCAGCTCAATAGAGGCCCCGGGTGGCCAGAATCTGTCCTGCTTTCCAGAAAACAGCTCTCTAGGGTCCCCTGGTGGCCAAAAACTGTAACACACCCAGGGAAATGGTTCTCTAGTATCCCCTTGTGGCTGAAAATGGTATTTCACCAGGAAACAGCTCTCTTGTACCCCTGTGGAGGCTGAAAATAGTACTGAGTCTGGGAAATAGTTTTCTAGCACTCTCTTGTGAAAGAAAATGATACTATAACCAGGAAACAGTTCCCTAGTGTGTGCTGGTGGCCAAAAACAGTACTGCAGGAGGGAAATGGCTCTGTAGCACCCCTCCCCAGTGGCTGAAAGTGGTACTGCTGCCTGGGCAATAGCTCTCTAGAGCCCCCGGTGGGCAAAAAAATTGATCTCAGGAGACAGCTCTCTACCACCCCCCAGTAGCCAAAAATGGTATAGCTTTCTGGGAAACAGCTCTCTAGCACCCCCCTGGTGACTGAAAACATTACTGCAACCGGAAAGTATGACCCCCTGGTTGCCAAAAATTATATTGCTTCCCAGGAAGTGACTCTCTTGCATCCCCTGGTGGCCAAAAACTGTACTGCACCCTGGAAAATGGCTCTCTAATACCCTCTGGTGGCCAGAATCTGTACTGGTCTCTGGGAAATGGCTCTCTAGGGCCCTGGTGGCCAAAAATAGTACGTTGCCCCTGGAAATAGCTCCTTTGGGTGGCAGGGAATGGTACTTTGCCCTGGGAAATTTCTCTCTAGCACCCCCGGGGGGGGGGGGGTCCAAAAACAGTACTGTACTCGGGAAATGGCTCTCTAGTTCCCCCTGGTGACCAAATACTGCACTGTACCCATTTAATGGGATTCTAGTGCCCCCTGGTAGATGAAAAGCTTCAGAAAGTCCAGAGAAGGGCCACATATATGATCAGAGACATGCTGGGCAAGCCATATAAGGAAAGACTGAGGGACCTGGGACTTAAGTGTGAAAAAGAGAAGGCTGAGAGGGGACTTGGTAATAGCTTACAGCTATGTTAGGGGACTACTTCAAGGGCTTGGTGAACATCTGTTCACCAGAACACCCTTGGAAAAAACCAGGAGTAATAGCCACAAACTCCTGGAAGACCATTTCAGACTCAACATTAGGAAAAACTTCTTCACAGTCAGGGTGTTGAGACTGTGGAATAAGCCACCACCTCCAGAGGTGGTGCAATTACCTACCCTGGAGATCTTCAAGAGGAGACTGGGCAGTCACCTTGCTGGGGTCACCTGACTCCAGTTGTCTTTCCTACCTGGTGCAGGGGGCTGGATCCAATTATCTTCTGAGGTCCCTTCTTGCCTTATAATCTATGAATTTATGGATCTATGAAAAATGGTACTGCACCCAGGAAATGGCTCCCTAGCAACTGCTGGTGGTCAAAAACTGTACTGCACATGAGAAAACAATACAGTACCACAAGAAATGGCTCTCAACCCCTTCCTCCCCCTCCCCAGCCCCATGGCTGAAAACTGTACTCCACCCTGGAAAACATCTCTCTATCTCCCCATGCTTGCTGAAAACTGTACTGCACCCCACAGAACTGCTCTCTAGCACCCCCTGTTGACCTAAAACTACACTGCACCTGGGAAATGGCTCTCTAGAACCCCCTGGTGTCTGAAACTGGAACTGTGCCCATGAAATGGCTTTCTAGCACCCCCTGGTGACTGAAAGTATTACTGGGCCCGGGAAAGGGTTCTATATCTCCCCTCTCCCCGGGTTGCTGAATACTCTACTGCACCCTGGAAAATGGCTCTCTAGTGTCCCCAAATGGCCAGAAACTATACTGCACCAGGCTAATGGGACTCTAGAGGCCCTAGTTGTGGCAAACTACTGCACCCAGGAAACTGCTCTCTAGTGCCCCCTTGTGGCCAAAAATGGTAACTTGTCCTGGGAAAATGCCCTCTAGCACCCCCTTCTGGCTGAAAATTTCACTGCATCTGGGAGATGGCTCTCTAGCTTCCCCTGGTGGCCAAAATCTGTACTACCCCCAGAAACGGCTCTCCATCACCTCCTAGTTGTCAAAAACTGTACCATGCCCCAGGAAACAACTCTCTAGCACCCTCTGGTGGCCAAATATTGTACTGCAGCTGGGAATCAGCTCTGTAGCACCCCCTGGTGACCAAAAATGGCACGACACCTGGGAAACTGCTCTCTAATACCCCCAGGTGACTAAAAACAGTACTGTGCCTGGGAACAGGCTCTCTAGTACCGCCTGGTGGCCAAAAGTGGTACTGCACATGGGAAACAGCTCTCTAGTTTGGGCTTGTGGTCAAAAACAGTATTGCACCAGGGAAATGGCTCTCTAGCACTCCCTGGTAGCCAGAAATGGTAGTGCACCCAAGAAACAACTCTGTATCACCCCATGGTTGTGCATCAGGAAACAGCTCTCTAGCATCTTCTGGTGGGCTAAAACTTTACTGCTCCCTATGAAGCAGCTCTATAGAGTCATCCAGTGGCCAGAATCTATACTACTCTCTGGGCAAAGGCTCTTTAATGTCCCCTGGTGGCTGAAAATGGTAACCAGGAAATGGCTCTCTGGCACCCTCTGGTGACCAAAAATGGTAATGTACCCCAGGAAATGGCTCTCTAGTGTCCCCTTGTGGCTGAAAGTGGTACTTCACCAGGAAATAGCTCTCTAGTGCCCCCGTGGTTGCCAAAAATGGTACGGGACCTGGAAAACAGCTCCCTCAAGTAAGAAAACAGTACTTCAACAAGGAAACAGCTCTCTAGCATCTGCTGGTGACCAAAAACCATACAGCTCCAGGGAAATGGCTCTGTAGCACTCACCTGTGGCCAAAAGTGGTATTGTGTATTGGGAAACAGCTCTCTAGCACCCCCAGTGGCCTAAAAATGAACTGAGACCAGGAAAGGGCTCTCTAGCATCCCCTGGGTGCTGAAAATTGTACCTCACCTAGGAGACAGATATCTACCATCCCTCATTGGACAAAAATATACTGCATAGTGAAAAATGGCTCTTTAGCTCCCCGTGGGGGCTGAAAATGGTATTGAGCCTGGGAAATGCCTCTCTAGCATCCCCTCATGGCCAAAAACTAGTACACACTGGGAAACGCTTCTCTTTCACCCCCTGGTGGCAAAATACTGTACGGCACCCTGGAAAATGGCACTCGAACACCCCTGGTGTCCAAAAACTGTATTGCATTCTATGAAATGGCTCTCTAGTAGGGCTGTGTGAAGCTTTGATTGCTGATTCAATTTGGAGGAGATTTGACTCAATTCAAATTGAATCTGAATCAAATTGGGAGACCCATTAAATGGTCCGAATTGAATATAAAGTCTCTGGATTCATTCAGAAAAGATTCAGAGAGATTTGGATTGGCCAGAGAGAGGATAGGCACAGCCAAGAGGCTGCAGGTTCTCCTGCAGCTCCTTCAGCTCTGCCTGCCTCTCTCTGGGTGAAAAGAAAGGAAAGGGAAGGAAAGGAAAGGAATCCCCTTGCCTCTCTGACATCCTTGACAGGTTAGGGACTCCAGTCCCGAGTTATCACCCCAATAGCTGGCCTGCCTTCTTCCTCATCATGGGGGAACAGGAGCAGCTCCATTTCACCAGGTATTACTGTCATGTCCTGATTATACACACTATAAGGGCAGGGATCACACTTCAACAGTAACTGAAGACAGCCACTAAACTACTTCTTTGTCAGCATAGGTGGATTAAAGCACAGGCTCATGGGGCCTAGGCCCAGGGTCCCCTGCCAATATGGGACCTCCAGGGTGCCTGGGTTAGCTTGGGAAACAGTGGGTTTCCCCTTGTATGTTGGAGATTGTTTGTCCCCAGATAGAACACTTTACACTTCTCAGTGTTGAACTTCATCTGATTCTGATCTGCCCAACTTGCCAGCCTGTCTAGGTCCACCTGTATCTGCCGCCTATGTTCAAGTGTGACCACACTCCCCCATAACTTGGTGTTGTCTGCAAACTTGGACAGTGATCTCTTCAACCCCACATCCAAATCATTGATAAAGATGTTGAAAAGCACTGAACCAAGCATGGACCCCTAAGGGACACCACTGGCCACTTCTCACCAGGATGACACAGATCCGTTCATCAGAACTCGGTGGATCTTACCCTATAGCCAGCTTCCTATCTACCTAACTGTTGAGTAGTTAAGCCCACAGTCCTCCAATTTTCCCATGAGGACATAATGCGATATGAGATCAAAGGCCTTTTGGAAGTCTAAGTATACAATGTCAACCTCTCTCTCTTATCCAGGTGGCAAGTTTACCTGGTCATAGAAGGAGATGAGATTGGTAAAACAAGACCTGACCATGATCAAACCATGCTAGCTGTCATTCAGAATCCTGCCTTCTGGAAACGTATTCCACATAGACTGCTTGATGAATTTTTCCAGGATTTTCCCTGGGATAGAAGTTGGGCTAATTGGCCTACAGTTGCCCAGGTCCCTCTCCTCCCCTTGAAGATGGGAACAAAATTGAACCTCTTCCACTCTTCAAGGGCCTCCCCCAAGAACCACAAATTTTGGAAGAGTTTTGCCAGAGGCCCCATGATGACTTCAGCCAGCTCCTTCAGCACTCTTGGATGAAGTTCATCCAGTCCAGTCATTTATAAATGTCTAACTTTTCTAACTGATTATGCACTAGCTCAATATGAACAGTAGGAAGGCAGTCATTCCCACCATGCCCATTCTGAACCTTATCTAGTGTGATTTCCCCCTTAATCCGATGAAATACAAAAGCAAACTAGTCATTCAGGAGTTCAGTTTTCTCCTGAGTGTCAGTAACCAGTTGTTCTAAGTTGTTAAGCAATGGCCGCATACTTCCATTTGTTTTTCTCCTTTTCCCTACATACCTAAAGAAGGACTTCTTATTGCCATTGATTTCTGTTGCTAGTTTAAATTCAGTCACCACCTTAGCCTTTCTAATCTGCTCCCTACAAGTGCAGGCCATTGTTGTACAGTCCTCCTTGGGGACTGTCCCAAGCTTCCATTGTTTGTATGCCTCTTCTTTTTCAGGAGGACCATGATATCCCTATTAAGCCAAGAGGGCTTACCAGCCCTTCTGCTACCTATCCTCTACATGGGAATGAACTTCTTCTGTGGAAATGAACTTCTCAGTAGCACCACCACCAGAGTCATTGGTTCACTTCTTCACTGCGTGCTTTGAGGTTTATGTCTTTGAGGAATGACCACTCTTTATGCATTCCTTTCACTTTTGGTCCCTGGTCCCACAGTGCTTCCCCTACTATTGGCCTGAGACTGTTAAAATTTGCTATTTTGAAGTCCAAAACTAAGCCTGCTAGCTATTTTGCCTGCCTTGTAATGGACAGTGAACATCATTGCTGCTGCCCAGGCTACCCTCTATATTCAAGTTGCTCACCAGATAGTCTCCTTTGGCCAAGACGAAGTCTAGGAGAGTGTTACCTCTTGTTGGTCCATGCACTTCCCTAGTCTGGTAGAGTTCTTTGATACAGGTCAGGAAGCAATGAGAACAATCTGACTTAGCTGAGTGTTCCTCCCAAGAGATGTCTGGGTAATTGAAGTCACCCATCATGACCATGTCCCATACGTGTATGGCCTCTGTCAGTTCTCAAGAGAACTCTAGATGGAGCTCCTTCCCCTGGTTTGGTGGTCTGTAGTAGAAACCTACAGTTAGGTCTCTCTCCCCCACCTCCCCATAGTTTGAACCACAGGGTTTTGAGCTGCTCTTCTTTGGAGCTGATGTCAGCCTCCAAGGAGGTGTACTGCTCCCTCACATAGAGAACTACAACTCCACCTTTCTTCCCTACTCGGTTCTTTCTGTGCAGGGTGTAGCCCTCTATGGCTACGTTCTAATTATGTGAAGAGCCCCACTAGGTTTCCATAATTCCTATTAGGTCATAATGCCAACTGGAGAGAGGGAGGGCTAGCTCCTCCTGCTTGTTCCCCATGCTCCTGGCATTAGTGAACAGGCACCTGAGTCCTCTAGTTGAGACCCTCAATTTCCTGTCACCCTGAGGGAGAACCATTCCCCCAGCTCTTGCAAGTGTGGTTCTCCTAGTGTCCCCAACTTCGGAGTCTTCTTGTGTGCTGGTCCCCAGGCATGCTCCAGTCACTGTTTCCCCATCCCCCAGCAATCTTAGTTTAAAGTCCTATTTAGAAGATCAGCCATCCTGGCCAAGAACAGGACTTACTTCTCCATGTGAGGTGGATGCCATCCCTTCCCAGGAGTTCTCTCTCCCTTAAGTGTGTATAGTGGTCAAAGAAACTGAAGTCCTTTCAGTAGCACCACCACCAGAGTCATTGGTTCACTTCTTCGTTGCATCCTTCCCTCATAGGTCCATGGCCTGCAACTGGGAGCAGGGAGGAAAAGACTATCTGTGCCCCTGACCCCTTGAGCCCAGCCTCCAGAGCCCTGTAGTCACTCATGACCTGGTCCAGATTACTCCTGGCTGTGTCATAGATTTATAGATTGTTAGGGGCTGGATGGGACATAGGGTCCAGCCCCCTGTTCTAGGCAGGAAGACAGCTGGGTTAGGTGACCCCAGCGAGGTGCTTTTGGGGTTGTTTTTTTTTGCGGGCTGCAGCATCACACTGCCGGCTCATGTTCATACTCTGGGATATTATTACCCCCAGATCCCTTTCAGTCGTGGTGCTGGTCAGTTTGGCACCACTGAGCCTGTATGTTGGGGATTGTTCATCCCCAGATGGAACACTTTATACTTCTCAATGCTGAACTTCATCTAGTTCTGCACAGACACGTGCATGCATAGACATGCACATGAACAGACATATGCATGGACATCCAGACATACATGCACAGATGCACAGACATGCATGCACAGACATATGCACACACAGATGCATGCATGCACAACACATGCATAGACATGCACACACAGACATATACACATAGAGACACACACAAAAGCAGACACATACAGATGCACAGATGCACACATATGCAAACAGTGAGCACATGAACACACAAATGCGTACATACCAACATGCACACACATGCACTCACATGTACATACAGACATGTGCATGCACACAGAGCTGCACGCACACATGCACACACATACAGACAGAGACACACACACCCAACCACATACCAGTTCTGGGGAAAGGAAAGTGGATGACAAATAAAATTGTGTGCGAACTTTATCATGCATGTGTGTGTTGTGCCGTGCTGTTGTGAGGAGGTGAGGACAAGGGGCCAGGGCAGTGCTGTCATACCATCCTACCTACACTATAGTAAAGTTAAGTGTGTGCATTCATGCACGTTGAGGAAAGAAATGACCCCATATTCATAAAGCAGGCCACCATGCTTAATGGTCCTGCAGGATCACGGAACAAGGCTTTCTGTAAATCCAGCAAGTGAAGCAGTGGTCCCTCACAGGACCTTCTCACTCCCCCACTCTCCAACACTCCCAGCTATCCTGGCCCCAGCCTGCCCCCCCCCCCCAGCCCGGGATGCAGGGAAGCAAATGCAAAAGGCAGGGTTTTAAATTTGGTGCCATTTTTGTTTCCCTGCTGGGAGACAGAAACGTACCAAGTTTAAAATTGTGCCTTTCACTTTCTTACTGATCAGGAATCTGGAGCCTCAAATTGGTAGGGGCTCCTGGGCTCATGCCCAGCTGGCCTATGCATTAATCTGCCTATGGTTATAAGGTGAAACTACCCTGGAAATGCCTTGTAGCAACCAGGGTTATAAGGTGAAAGCCCCCTGGTAACCTCCCCTAGCAACCAGGATTGAGGTGAAAGCCCCCCAGAAACCCTTCTAGCAATCATGGTTATGAGGTAACTAGGGTTATGAGGTATGAGGTGTCATTCATGCCTATGTGGATGAGGAGCATGGGGATTGGATTGGACAAGCCTAGGGACCCTCTCTGCAACTTCCTGGATTCAGGCCCCAGGGAGTCAGCATACCTCACAGGATAGGGGGGCTGGACAGCAGATGGTTCCCTTGGTGCCCTGCAGGAGGGAGTTCTCCCCCCCCCCCACTACCGTGCAGCTCCTCTCTGGGGTGGCAGTTCACTGACTACCTACCTCTTCCTCTGCTGTCTTCATCAGAGCCTTCTCATGTATGGTGAGGGAAGCATACCTGTTGTGCAATGCCAGGGGAGGGGAAGCCCTAGCCCTGCAAGTCCTGGAGCTTGAGACATCCATCTTCCGGGTAGCTCTGGGTGGGTCTTTTTGGCCAGCCTTATTGTTGGCCACCAGGTTGGAACAACAGATATGCTAGTGCCATCCTGGTAATTTTGTTTCTTTTGTCCATACTTTTTTGCAAAAAGGACACCAAAATCTGTGTAGGTAAAAAATGAGCCATGGGTATATGAAGGAGGGTTCTCCACAGGGTGCCTTTTGGGCCATGGCACAACAGAGGGCTAGCCACCAGTCACCCGTGTGTCAAGGCACCAGTCCCTGTTCACAATCTCCATACCTGGTGAGGCAGAGTCAAGATTTGAATGAATGAATGAATGAATGAATGAATGAATGAAAATGTTAGCTATATGGCATGTCCACCCAGAGGAAGGCAAGGAGGAATTCCTCTAAACTGTTAGGGAACAGTTTCAAGTTGGCTGTAAGAAAGAACTTGTTTACTGTAAAGGTGACCAGAAACAGAAATAGACTACCCAAGGTGACTTTTCAGTCCCCAACCTGTCACCAACCATGGAAGTCTTCAATAGGAGAGTGGGTAGATGCCTTCCTGGGATCATTTGATCTTGGCAGTGTTTCTGCCCTGAGTAGGGTGGTTTGAACTGGATGATCTTTATAGGTCTTTTCCAGCCTTTACTTTCTATGAATCTATGATTTCTATCTGGCCATTCATCAAGCATGTCAGCTGAACACTGTGAAGCAGACTCACTCACACATTGTCCACAATGGATGACGGGGAATTGCCATGAATGACAGGAGCCAGCATGCATACAAGGTCTGTGCTGGCTCTGTCAAGTTCAGGAGCATCATGATTATCAAGGGAACACTGGCTTCCTCCCCCTCCACCTCCATGCCCATCATTACTCTGACAGTGGCACAAAATGAATAACCACTTCTCAGCTTTGACTGCTTTCATTTGCCCTTTAAGCTATTATTTGGTTCTCCAACTCCAAGGCTGCACTCATTGGGGAAATACTTTGCCCCATGTTAGCTACTGCTTTCCCCCTGTACATTTCCTGGGTCATACAGAGGCCAGACTTGAGGCTTCTGTCTGTGCCAATGCCAGGGATGGGGCAGGCATGATCATGGTTGGTTGTGGGGGAAGGGTCAGGCAGGGGGAAGGGTCAGGGAGGGGTCAATCGCTCACAATGTCTGGGGCACTGAGTTTGGTAAAGTTTTTTATCCTCCGACCAACTCCTCAGAAACCCCCATGGGTAGCAACAGGCAATTCTGTGCAGGACACTCACAGGAGCCAGTGAAAACTGCTACTATTGCATTGCAGAAAATGTTAGCTGAACAGTGGTCCCAAGACTTTTCACAAAAGCAATGGCCTTGAGGAACCACTGCTACCCCTGTACCTCAACTGAATGATACCTTTTAGTTGTGCTGTTTAAATTTCCAGAACCCACTCCCTAAAGCCACTGATTCACTTACTGAACTTACAGAAAGCCCGAAAAACATTGTTTGGTGATCCTGCAGGACCATTAAGCATGGTGGCCTGCTTTATGAATATGGGGTCATTTCTTTCCTCAATGTGCAGGAATGCACACACTGACCTTTACTATAGTGTAGGTAGGATGGTATGACAGCACTGCCCTGGCCCCTTGTTCTCACCACCTCACAGCAGAGCACAACACACGCACATGCTTGATAAGGTTTGCGCACAATTTTATTTGTCATCCACTTTCCCTTCCCCAGAACTGGGTGGGAGTGAGTGCATCCCTCACACACTCAGGAAGGCATCGACAGAAGCACTGTGGGAAGACAGGGGGGTGGAGAAAAGTGTTCAGAGCAGTGACCACAGTTGCTTGTGGCCATCATCTGATGGGAAACTTCCCACAGTGGACACAGTGGGGTGGGGAGGGGCGAAGCATGTGACAGCCACCTGGTCACTTGTCTGACCACTTGACTTACCAGTCTCACTGTGCACCACTGTGCATGGCCAATGATCTGAGGAAAGGTAGGGTACTGCAGTTGTTGGCAAGCATCTTATCTGTGAAGTGTGCCAAAATTTCACAAAGGCTTGTGTCTCTTGGCTCTCCAGAGCCACCATCTGTATTTGGAGAGCAGTCCAGTTCCAGGTACAAAACACCTCAAGGTCACACACATGGCTAAATATATAAATTGTGTTTAAATATGGAAATCTAAGTCTTTATGTCTGACTTCATGACTATTCTGCCAAAGGGTGCCACTTGCCAACCCTGTATGGGAGGGCACTTTCCTTTTCAATGTAGGATATTACCGAGCCACTTCACATTTCAAAGAGGGTAATTATCACATACTCAGGCTGATCTCCCTGGCTTTGTTCTCCTTCTGCAGCAACACAGAACAATTGACAGAGGGGGGTTGTTAAAAGTTTACCGCCATTCTTCACTTCCCACTCCTGGATCCAGCCATTGTCAACCCTTCCCAATAAAGAAGGCAGAAAGGGGTGGGAAATGCAGTTTAATTCCACATGAGAATTTACTAAAATGGGAACACATAAGAACAAATAGGAAACCCTCTCCCTTCAGTTGGCTTTCTTTCCTGATAGATGGGTGGGAAACTGGCTACAGGGTCAGACCTAGAGAGTACTTATAGATGGAACTATGTTGATCTGGTGGTCCCCCAGGGTTCAGTATTTGGACCAGTACTTTTCAACGTCTTCATCAGTTATCTGGATGTAGGGGTAAAAAGCACACTGGCAAAGTTCACCAATGACACTAAGCTGTGGGGAAGTGTGGCCACACCTCAGGGTAGGCTAACAATTTAGGCAGAGCTAGACAGATTATTTAGATGGGCAGAACAGACAGTGTCCAACACTGAGAATTGTAAAGTACTCCATCTGGGGAGGAAAAATCTGCAACAAACTTAACAGGCATGGTCATGCTACACAAGCTAGCACCACATCTGAAAGGGACCTGGGGGATCATAATTAACCATAAAATCAATATGAGCCACCAATGTGATGCTACAGTTAGCCGAGCAAACTATACACTGGCATGGATCAACCTGATGCATTTCAAGGAAAACTAAGGAACTTACTTTCCTACTCTACTTGGCCTTGGAGAGGCCACAGTTGAAGTACTGCATCCAATTTTGGGCACCATACTTCAAGAAGGATGTGGAGACGCTTGAGAAAGTCCAAAGAAGAACCACTCATATGATTACAGGCCTGAAGAGGAAGCCATAAGAGGAAAGGCTTACAGATATGGGACTGTTCAGCCTAGAAAAGAGAAGATTTGGGGGGATTTGGTGGCAGCTTACAAATATAAAAGGGGTAAGCATCAGGGGATAGGAGAACAACTATTTACCAAAGCGCCCCAGTGGAAAACCTGGAGCAATGGTCATAGACTGCCAGGAGAAGGTTTCAGATTGGATATAAGGAAAAACTTCTTCACAATTCATGTGACCAGAATCTGGAATAAACTCCCAGAGCGGGTGGTGCAGGCACCTACCCTGGAGATCTTCAAAAGGAGACTGGACTCCTTTAAAAGGAGACAGGTGCAGACTCTCAGGATCTGGGCTCACATGAGCATCTCTGACTGGTGGGAGTGAATCATTCTGATGACTTGGAATGATCAAGTGGATTGAGACATTCCAAATGATATGGGAGACATTTAATCACATTATCTCAATGCTGGGGCTTAAAATAGTGAGGTAGGACACTGCCATACTTTGGTCCCTCATGTTGGACAAGATGGTGACAATGGCCATCATGAAACTGGCCACACCCACCAGCCTCCACTACATCACAAACCAGTTTGGGCTCCCTGCATGGCTGGGATGGTGACTTGTGAGGTATGCCAGTTGCTGCAGGACGTCATGTTGAACAACTTTATTTGCCTCAATTACCCCCAGGAAGTTACTGATGGATTTAATGCCATGGTGTTCCCTAACTGTGTGGGGGGCTTTAGACAGCACACACATCCCTGTGCTATTTCTCTTGCAGTTGAGTAGGAACAGGAATGGATTTGCCTCAGTGACACTACAAGCCATGGTGGATCAACAGGACCGGTTCACTAACATTTACACAGGCTGGGCAGGCAGTGTGCATGGTTGTAAGAAAAGAGAAGGGCCACAAGGGACAAAGATTAACCCACCAGAATTGCAAGCAGCTGTTCCAGCCCTGAGGCTGCAAAGAACCATGCAGGGATCCTTCTCCCAGTGTTTCCGGAGGAGAGGGGGAGTAAGCATGAACTCCAAGATAAAAAGAGACCCAGAGTAGGCAAGGAAGGAATGCCCAGAACCAGAAGTTGCTGACTTAGCCAGAGAGGCAGCAGGACTGACTGAAGGTATAGAGGGAACAGCTAGGAAAGGGTTTCAGAGAGGCAGCTCTGTTGAGGGAGCTGCAAGAGAAGTAACCCTGAAGGAGATGCTTTCAGGGAAACTGAAACTGCAGTGAGGCAGTCCGGAGAGACAAGCAGGGAAGGAGGTACTGTAAAGACCCTAATAACGGGTCTGAGAAGAGGTACTGTAAAGACTGGACTATAAGGGCAGGAAGAAGTCCCAGGTTTTGTTTTTTTTTCTTTTCTATTTTCTTTGGAGTGGGAGAACATTGCTTCCAGATATATCAGGATTATGAGACACAACTATCTGGACAATAGGTCAGGAGCAAAAAACTGGTTAAATACAAGTCAGGTCACTGTGTTGCTTCAAGCCTGGCAGAGTATAACCAGTCTCAACATGGCTATTGATTTGTCAGATCCAGAAACGTAAGAAGCATTTAGACATCTGTGAGACAGACTGCACAGATTGTTGAATTAAGACCCAGTGGAATGGGTGAGGGTGTAGGGGTTGGTGGAGCCATTACTACACTGAGGCAGACCTCAAGAGCAACGTCAAAAGCTGCATGTCCAGGCATTTCTTTTCTTCTTTAACAACAAGTCATTGCAGGAGAGATTGTGGGCGTGCAGGAGGTTCCATCAAGACATCATGGTGGGCTTCAGCCAGATGACCAAAGTGATAAGACTGTCTTAGTATAGAAAACAGAGTGAGGAAAAAAGAGGAAACCTCCCAGACAAAATAATGAGTATGTGAGACTGACTAAAATACAGAAAAATTGAGGCAAGCATCTGGCCCAAAGTAGATGGATGGACTTTGGTGAGAGCCTCCTTTGGACAATTATGAGCATGCATTTTGAACTCTGCTGCCTGGCTTGATGGAGAAGCCAATATGTGTCTGGAGTCCCTGATACAGTGATCAGTGGTGTTGTTGTCTCCCCCTCCCCCCCTCCCCCCCGCCTTATTATAGCAGACACTGATTACTCCCTGTAGACCTGACTCATGAAGCCATATGGAGGACATGTAACTGACCTACAAAAGATGGCTTTCAACTACTATCTCAGCAAATGCAAGATGGCTGTTGAATGCACCTTTGGCTGCCTCAAAGCATGGCTGGGGGCACTGAGCAGCAGGCTCAAGTTAGAAGTGGAAAACATAACAATCTTTATAGTGGAAGCCTTTGTGCTCCTGTAGGTGGCTGTGCCTTGTTTGGGTCTGCCACTCAGGTTTCCACTGAGGTATATGCCCACCTGAGTCATCTTGACCCGGATCTCCTCCCACCTCTCTTTTACTACTTTCATCAGCCCATGAGGCTTATGGCTGTCATCTAACTCAAAAGGGGAAAATTGTGTTGAGGCCTACAGTACCTCTTGCAGTGCAAATAGCAAAGGTGTGATCAGAAGATCCCATTTCCATGGGTCCTTTTGGGTACATCAGTGCAATATTCTCTTTAACATCCCATTTTACCTTTCAACTAAGCTGTTGCAGGCCAAAAGGCCCAAGGGGCTGAAAACCCCTATGATGGGGATGGGGGGTGGTGAAAGAATGACAAAGGTTTGGAGAGATGGCCCAGAGAGGGCCACAACCAGGAGATACTTACCCATCCCAGGTGCAGTGGAACAGCAGCCAACACTGCCCACATGGTTTGTAAGTAGACTCTTGGTGAGGCTGGGATGGTGCAGGGGCATCATTAGCCGGCACCAGAAAACACCTACAAGAGCTGACACAGGGCAGAGAGACAGGGGCCAGCAGTGGCACAACAGCTGCAAGCTCCCAGCTGGCATGCCTGGCTGTCCTACACCCTGGAGATGCTGGAGGAATCCTGCAGGGATTCACTACCCCACTGGGAAGGAAGGGACCAAGTACTCAAGGGCCCAGTACCCTTGAGGGTTGCATGACTGGGAGGAGGGACACTGCCTCCCTGCTTTCTACTTTATTTCTGTGGCTATGTCTTGGTTTTTTTATATTAAGGAGATATTATTTTGCTGCCTCTGCTGGGGCCAGGGTGGAGAACTGTACATAGACAGGACTAGAGGGTCTGTCCAACTAAGGGGAGCAGTTCTAGGCAGCAAGGTTGCATCCCAGAAGTTGATAAGAACTGTGAGCAATATCTAACTTTTGTTGAAGTTTCACACATGATTCTGGGTAGGGAGTAACCCCAACCACTTCACAGCAGACCTGCAGCTGCAACGCTTGCACAACTGGCCTCACCTAGAGGACACGGTTCATCTGTCTAGGATAGGACATCAGGCTGTATCATGTAGGAACCCAGACCATTGATCACAGCTAGAGACCAGCAGGCTAGTGCATGGTTGGGGTGTAGGGGAGGTGGAGCCCCAAGAAACGCCTGTACAGAGTGCCTCCATGAGAGTCTGTGTCACATGGGAGCTCCCACATCTACTTCTAAAGCCAAGTTGTGGTGGGTGAGCAACAGAGGCTTCCCTTAGGAGACAGAACCTGGTGGACATTAGTGCCAAAGGCTGCCAAGGCCTAATGTAGGTCACCAGGCCTTGAGCCACTCATGGGGTACTTGCTTGGGCTTAGGAAGGCACATAAGCCATTTGTCTGTAAGTGGTATATTGAGGTGTGGAGTTGTTTTATACGCAGCATTTGACACATTCATGAAACCACCCCTTGGCACAGATGGGAGGGAGTGGAGGGGTTGGGGGTGTATTTTTGAAAGCTACAGTCTCCTGAAGGCTCATACCAATCCTTTCACCCCATTACACCTGTGCCAAGGAGCAGTTTCATTAACCCCCATGCCCTTCCGCAGTCCTCAGTGGCAGCCAGCTATTTATCTAGTGATGCCAATTATTGAGACACCTTTTGATCATATCACACTGGATATCATAGGGCCTTTACCTAAAAGTAGTACAGGGTACCAGTTTATTCTGGTGATAGCAGATTATACTACTCGTTATCCAGATGCTGTGCATTTGGGCACTTAAAAGCCCGTTGAAGATCACTCAAGTATAGTCTAGAGGTCAATGCTGAGAACATCACTTCTTTCGTAGTGGCATGCATGCTTCATAATATCTGTGAGACAAGGGGCAAGGTTTTCAGTAAGTCTAGGAATATACACTTAAGGGAAGCCAGACATGCTGCAAGCTGTTGTGGAAAGATTGAGGATACCTACCTAGAGAACACCCCTGGTCAGAGGGGTCCATTCAGCCACAGCAGCACAGCCATGCTCTGGAGGGACCTCCTGATCCATCCCAGCGTAGCCTTATCAGCTCATTGGATTAATCAGATTGGTTTAATTAGGCTGCTGGGAGCTATTTCTGGCCCCACGCACTGGGATGAGAAGGAGGAAAAGGAGAGAGACAGGGTTGGCAGAGTGGGGTAAATGCCCATCTGCCACCTAAGACTGAAGTCTCCAGGAATGGAGCAACAGACTCATGAGATCTTTAGATCTCAGAGGAGCTCAGAGAAAAAAAGAAAAGAAAAGTGGTTCCATGCTAATTGGCTGACACGGGCAGTCAATTGAGCCAGCAGGACACCAATTACTGGAGAACTGCCATCAAACCTACAGGCTGAGGGGTGACCTTCTCAGCTCCACTGAGGCAGAAAAAGATCTTGGAGTCATGGTTGACTCCAGGAGGAACATGACTCACCCATGTGATAAAGCAGTTGGCAGAGCCAATCATACCTTGTTGTGCATCCATAGGTACTTCACAAACAGGTCCAGGGAAGTGATTCTCCCACTATATGCAGCACTAGTCAGACCGCAGCTTGAGTACTGTGTCCAGTTCTGGATACTGCAGTTCAAGCGAGATGTGGACAACCTGGAGAGGGTCCAAGGGCCACTCACCTGATTAGAGGCCTGCAGGGAAGGCCCTATGAGGAAAGGCTAAGGGACCTTAACCTCTTCAGCCTCTCCAAGAGAAGGCTGAGAGGGGACCTTGTGGTGGTGTACAAATTCATAAGGGGAGAGCAACATGAAGTAGGTGACAATCTGTTCACCAGGGCACCCCCTGGAATGACAATGAACAATGGCCATAAGCTACTAGAGAGAAGGTTTAGGCTGGACATTAGGAGAAAGTTCTTCATGGTCAGGGTTGCCAGAATCTGAAATGGGCTCCCAAGGGAGGTGGTGCTTGCCTCATCCTTGCGAGTTTTCAAGAGGAGACTGGACAGGCACCTGGCTGGGATCACATGATCCCAGGGTTTGTGACTCTTTTCTTGCCTGCCAGGGGCCGGGGGTCAGACTAGATGGCCCACTGAGGTCCCTTCCGACTCTATGAATCTATGAATCTAGTGTATAGTGAATAGTGAAAAATAGTACCTGTTATATAGTATATTTAGCCCGGCCTCACCAGTTATTTGGGAAGAGAGGGGGAACACAAAGTCCCTCCCTTGATGAGAATGTTGCTTGCCTAGAGTGTAAGTGCTAGGGTAGTGGAGAATAAGATACAATAAAAGGGAGGTGGTGATCTCCCCTACCCTGGGGGTCTTCAAGAGGAGGTTAGATAAGCATCTAGCTGGGGTCATCTAGACCCAGCACTCTTTCCTGCCTATGCAGGGGGTCGGACTCGATGATCTATTGAGGTCCCTTCCAGTCCTAACATCTATGAATCTATGAATCTATGAAAAGTGCTAAGCTGGCAGATGCACAGGAAAATGGTACTTGAAAGGGAAACAAAAGCAACAAGAATGTGCTGAATGTGCTATAGACAAAGACCCTTAGCAACTGTTTAGCAATGACAAAGGGCACCACTAGTCAAAGTATGGGGGGGAAATAAAGTACCATATGGGGTTATCATAGTATGCAAAGCAGGTAAACAGTAAACAGGAGTGGAATCATAGAACAGGAGGTAAAAGGCAGGAGATGGGAGGAAACAAGGTGGAGTATATGTTAATTAAGTTTAATAAAAGACTGTTGAGAAGAATGCTCTGGGTCTCCAGTTTTGACTGTCCCAAGTGCTGTCGCAATAAACCACAGTTTTGCTAATCCAGTGAGTGTACTGACCTGCTGCTATCTAGTCTTTGGACATCACATGGAGTCAGGGTCTAACAGTAAGTATGAATGTATGTATATGTTAGGGTGACAATATTTGGATCTTGGGGAGCACTGGGTGTGCAGCTGAATAAAGCAGTTCTCATCCTGCATGTTGCACTCCACCTGACTTTAGCCTGTACTCTCCTCAAACCACTGCATTCACATTCCTGTGCCACCCAGGGGAAACGCTCTCAGTTGGGCTGAGTCCTTCTGTTTCTGGTGTGCTGCTGTCTCTCATCCACCTCAAAACTCTTTCATCAATACAGCATATACACACCCCAACCACTGCTCCCACAATTTATAGGCCTTGAGTGGGTCAAGAACCCCGCCCTTCCCCCATTGGTCTCATTTTGGCATTAAAAAAACGCAAGACAGGCTGGCACCGGGCTGGAAAAATGCACGAAAAACCCCATCCAAAAAGAGCCAAAACAAAATTGTTCCCTGGGCAAAAAATGGCCTGTTACCTTACCTTGTATCCATCAATTCTTTGTTGCCTGGTTTACTGTATTGGGCAGTCTGACTTCAGCCTCACACCTGGGTAAGAAATCAACCATGGTATTATTTTCCCCTGTGCAGTATAGTATTTGGAATTTGAAGGGTTGCAGGGCCAGGGACCACCTAGTTATTTGGACATTATCAGTTTTGGCCCTGCTTAACCACTGTAGGGGCATGTGGTCTGTTATGAGCTTGAACTCCCTCTCCATCAGATAGTATTGGAAATGGTCCATGGCCCACTGGATCACAAAGCATTCCTGCTCTGTTGTGGTGTACCGTGTCTCTGCAGGGAGAAGGTTATGACTCACGTATGCCATGGGCCTTTCAAGTCTGGCATCCTCTTGGGTAAGAACAGCTCCTATGGCTGTTTCTGATGCATCTGTCTGTAAAATAAAAGGTTTGTGAAAATCAGACATGTGTATCATGACATCTTCACACAGCATCTTCTTTAGGAGCTCGAAATTAAGGTTAATCTCCATGGTTCATTTTAGGGTCCCTGCCCTTTGCCCTTTCAAGGCTACCATGAGAGGTGCCACCAGTTCTGAGAAGTGGGGTATGAACTGTTGGTAAAAATTGGTTAACCGCAAGAAGGACCATAGTTGTCCACTGTTTTAGGGCATCACAAAGTTATGAATGGCTTCTACTTTATCCACCAGTGGCCTGATGGTATCTTGTCCTACTAGGAAGCCAAGATATTTTGTCTGTCTCTGGGCTACCGCGCACTTCCATGGGCTTGCTGTCATCGCCACTCTTCGCAGTTCTGATAGTATGGCTCTTAGTGCTCTCTTGCCTATGTCTGGATAAATATGACAATATCATTGATATAGGCTGCAGTGTAACTGGTATGTGGAGCCAGGATCCAGTTCATTAGGATCTGAAATGTTGCCACCACCCTGCGGAGTCTGAATGGCATCCAGATAAATTCGTAGAGGTCCCCTGGGGTTCCAAAGGCTGTTTTTGTGCAGTCTCTTTTGGCTATCAGTATTTGCTAGTATCCTTTGGCTAAATCGAGTGTTGTGATGTAGTCAGTATTTCCTATATGCTCTATCAGCCCAGCTACATGGGGCATCAGGAAGGCATTGGTAATCCACGCTGTCGCAGGGCACCTCGGTGCCCCTGCTCCTGGAAAGGAGAAACTGCCAGGGAGCGAGTGAGCGCGCCCTGGCCTGACATAACGAGCCCAGCTGAGGCTTGCTCAGGTAATGAGCGCAGCTGTGGGTTGCCGGAGCAACCAAGGGGAACCAGCTGTCTGTAGGAGGCAGGGCCTGGCCCTTATAAAGCTCAGGGCTGAGGCCAGGCTGGCAGTTCTCTGCCAGCAGCCGGAGAGGCAGGAGCTCCCTCAGCCAAGATATGGGGAGAAGCCCGATGGGCAAGTACAGCTCATGATAGCCCTGAGAGGATTGGGCACTATGGTTTAGCCAGGGGGCTTTATGTTTGTGTTACAGCCAGGAGGCTTGTGTTTGTTTGGCTCTGTTATTACACCCGGAGGCTTGGGTGAGGCTGTAGGGGTTGGAGGAGGCCTCAATCACAGGGACCCCAGAGAGTGTGGGGTGCCCTAGTGCCAAGAGGGTGCATTATTTTCATAGCGCCAGGGAAGGCGCAGCTCGCACGCCAGTGCGTGAGCAACTGGCGGCGAGGAGCGCGGCCAGTGGGTTGCGGGCGCAACCCGTAGGTTGCAGACGGGGACCTAGACCCCAGATTGTGTGTGGGGGAACATAGACCCCGGCCCCAGAAAAGGGGCGGTATTATTGAGTAGCCCAGCGTGGGCACGGCGAGCCCCAAAGAGGGGGAGCGCCATTGTACGTTATTGAGTAGCCCAGCGTGGGCACGGCGAGCCCCAAAGAGGAGGAGCGCCATTGTACGTTATTGAGTAGCCCAGTGTGGGCACGGCGAGCCCCAGAGAGGGGGAGCGCCATACTGAGCAGCCCTAGAGAGCGGGGCCATATCGAGGAGCCCAAGACGGGCATAGCGAGCCCGGCCGCAGGCTAGTGCGGTAACACCCCTCAGACCGAGGCAGGGCGCTGCGGTTGCCCCGAGAAGACAGAGAGTAGCAGCGTCGTGAGCCAGGGTCAGAGAGGGTGCCCGTGCGGTTGGCCCATAGGACCGGAGGCCCGTTAGAGAGTCCCTGAGTGGAACCACACCGGCAGGGGAGGCCCAGAGTGGGCAAGATGAGAGTTCCAGCAAGAGGCTGGGCATGAGAGAGGGAGCCCAGAGTGGGCCACATTTGAGAGGAGGCCCGGGAAGCGGGCATACAGACCGAACAACGTCCATTACATCTGCGAGGCTTGGGGCGTGGTGTTAGGGGCTGGTAGGAGCCACGCATAGCCCATAAGGCTAGGGTGTCCGAGGAACACCCACCGTATCGGGAGACCCCCAGGGGGTCCGGAAGAACCGCGGGGACAGAGGTCCCGAGTAGCCGTGCCCAGGGAAGACACAAGGCAGCCTCCCAACATTATATTGACCAACAAGACGTGGCGGGCGAGAATTAGAGGGTGTCTTGGGCCGGCCTGACACGGAGCGAGGGACCTTAAGGAGATCACGGCCCTCCGCGAGGACCCCGCCGTGACATTTGGTGCATTGGCCGGGAAAGCGGCCGTGCACGGGGAACGAACCCATGTCCCTGACAAGGGAAATGAACCTTAGGGCTATTTTACAGATCAACAAGGCAGCGAGATTGAGGGGCTTGAGAAGGCAAGCCCAGATCAGGAGAGACACTGCCAGTTGAGAGCGTTTGAGGACGTTGGGTCTGGTTTAAACCGAGAACAGAGTCATGGCAGGTATAGAGGACATGGAGAGCCTCAAACAAGAGAATTTCACCTGGCTATTAAAAGTGAGCGAGCTGGAAGAAGACATTGCGCGGCTAGAGTGGGAGCTGGAGGTAGCCCAATCCCAGAAGGAGCAGGCGAAGGCAAAGGCCGCGGGATTGGAACAGTGGGTACAAGCAGGGAGAAAGGAAGGAGGTCCTAAAGGAATTGGGCGCCTGATTGCAGTAGAGGCAGGGATCACTGCCCTCCGTGAGGACCTCGCCATGACACATGCATAGTCAGAGGGATCCATCTGGTTTTGGAATGGTGACCAGGGGGCTCTGTGGTGGGCCAGTAGGGGGTGCTCCTGCATTGAGTCACCCACCTCACTGTGCCCGGCCACCTTCCAAGCTCCGAGTGCCTCCCTGGGGGCACCTCACGTCTAGCCAACCCCCTTCCTGGAGCACACCCGCTAGCCTGGCGGTTCCACTGACACCGCCCAGGCTTCTGGACTTAACTCTGGCTCTGCACACTCTGGGAAACACAGGCCTAGTAGCCCTCAAGGGTACTTGATTCACTTCAAGAAGTTGGAATGCTTCCTTCAGTCAGAAGCACAAGTAGTGGTCTTCCTTAGTCAGCCGAGCCAAGGGGACCCTAAGGCATAATCTAAACCCACTCCCAATAAGTTTCCCACACTAGGTACAAAGAACTTTATTGGTTACAAAGGGTAGGCTTATAATAGGGTACAGGATAGAGCAATATCAGAGAAATCCCATAGAGCAAACTCCTGTGGCAGGGGTATCCTTTGATCTCGCATCTGAGTTACTGCAAGCTATATATCTAGTTAGATCTCAGGTAGCTTACTCACTAATATCATCCAGAGGCAGGTGGAGAGTCCCTCTGGAGGCAGGCAGTTCCTTGATCATGAGTTTTGAGAGAGAGAGCAAATTTCAGATGGTTCAGCTCATCTCTGTCTCTGAGTTTCCCTCATGGCTGCTGCCCCCTCCTCCTGGGCAGTTCTTAACTTATATAGCCCTTGTGACCTCATTTACCTGGTCCAGCGGAGGCCAGCACCTGTTGGCTGTCAGCCAACCAATTTGAAATACATCATTAGTTGCTGGGCAGACTCTAGCCCACCAGGAAGGAAGCCCCTCACCCAGGTATGTGATACTAGTCACGTAGGCAGAGGGAGCAGGTTTCCCCCCTCCCTCAGGAATGTATCCAGCTCAGATTACCTAAAGAGATATGGTAAAGGTGTGTATCCTCTGCTGGGCCTAACCTAATCAAATTGTCACAGAGCAGAGTTTTTGGGTGAGAAACAAAAGTGGCTTTCTGCCACAGGCTCCACCAGGGGCTCCTGGATGGCTGTATCACTCCCTGCTCTAGTATCTTCTTGACCTCTTTGTGCATCTTGCTGAGGAGGTGATGGAGTCGCCACCTCTCTTTCACTATCACTCCTGGTGGGGTGTTTGTTCTGTGGCAAGTCCCCTGGACCCATCCCAGGTCTTCGCGGAAGACCTTCCTGAAGCTCTGCACCATCGTCCTCGTTTCAGCCTTCTAAGGGGCTGACAGTTCTTCACTTATCCAGACTTGATCTTCTGGCTGGGTTTTTGGCTCCTCCCTCACTATTCCCTGTGTTTCTAGGTCTTCCATCTTGCCCTCCATGAATGTAGCCCACCCCTCAGGCTCGTATCATTCTCTCAGGAGTTTTATGTGGTAGATCTGTCTTTCACGTTGGTGCCCTGGCCTGTGGATCTCGTAATCTACCAGGCCAATCTGAGTATCACCTCCAAAGGGCTTGCTTGTGGATATAGGTAGGAGTACCAGAATCTTCTAGCTGGGCCTAAACTCCCTTTCTCTCATGTGCACATTACATCTGTCTTTCTGGGGCTGTTGTGCTTCCTGAAGTTTATCTTTGGCTAAGTTCAGTGCTGTTTGTATGTGTTGTTGGAATTCCTGTTGGTAGGTGGCTGGGGTTCTCATGTTTCCCCCGTCTTGTTCCCAGCCTGCTCTCAGCGCCTGTAGCAGACCTCGGGGGTGGTGTCCCAAGATGAGCTTGAATGGTGAGTAGTTTGACAAGTCCTGTGGGGTGTCTTGGATAGTGAATAATATCAAGGGGAGAAGTAAGTCCCACTTCTGAGGGTCACCCTGTATGCACCATTGAAACATCTTCTTTATGGTGCTGTTGAGATGCTCCCCAAGACCGTTGATCTGTGGATGGTACACGGAAGTCTTTAAGTGCTTTATCCGCAGAACATGGCATGTGACTCATAATTCCCCGGACATAAAATTCCACCCTTGGTCAGTCAAGATCTCCTTTGGTATCCCTACCTGTGTGATCCACTCTATCAACTCCTCTGTGATTTGCAGTGCTGTAACTGCCTGGAGTGGGATCGCCTCTGGGTAACAGGTGGCATAATCAATGAACACCAGAAGAACCACCAGGCCACCTTGGCTATAGTTTTGTCCCAGCCTAGGTGCCCCCCTGTGGGGTTCACGTGGGCCAGCCACCATATTAGCCAGCAGAACTAAGTGGGCACTATCAACTGGGTGTCCTCCTGCCCTATCTGCCTCCCCAATACAGCAAATGGTTCCTTACCTCATATTGCGAGGCTCCCATGGTCATTCACCGCTGGTCATTCTCTGCTCTGAGGACTCATGTCTGGATTGCTCAGAGTTCCTCATATTCTTCTTGGGCTTCTCTGAACTGGGGCCCACTAATCATGTTGTGCAGATCTACCTCCTCTGCATCAATTCCCTATCTTCAAGCTTCCCGAGCCATCTGTCATGGTCCCAAAGCTGTTGATGCCCAGTCTCAGAGTCCCAGACCCTCTCCAGTACTTCATAAATCAGGGTCCAGTCTCGCTCCAGCAACATATCACATGCCAGTCATGGGACCACTCCGACTAACAGGTCCATCTGGTGTTCCATTACCTGAAGTCAGATCCATTGGCATTCATCCCTTTCCACCTCTCCTTGGAGGCAGGCCCTTCTTACTGGTGTTGCCTTGCTGTCCATCTGGGGAGGGATGATATCTGCCCACACTAATGACTGGGCACACCCTGAGTCTACCGTGGCCTTGATAGGGAAGTTCCCCACCCATGCCCCCATCATGGGGTAGCTCTAGATGGCACCGTCTCCCCTGGACACATAACTGCAGTCCATCAGATCACTGGCATCTAGTTCCTTTCACCTCTCTGCCTGCCCCCTTGGGGAATCATTGGGCCTCCCATGCTCTGTCGGGCTCTCGTGAAAAATGTTCTTTCCTCCCACATTGAAAGCAGACCGTCTCCTTCCGCCTGCCCCATTGGGGTTTCACCTCTTCTCCTTCTCCCATGGGTGTGTGTTCACCAGGCCCAGCACTGGCTTCTCCCAGCTGTATACTATTTCAGATGCCATGAAGGCTTCGGCCAATCTTAAGGGCTCCTCACATTTGGTTGGCAAGTGTTGGTGAACCCAGCGTTATGTGAGCTCATCCAGGTCATTCTGGAACTGTTCCAGGAGTATTTGGTCAGCCAGCGGATCCTGGTCATAAGTGGTCAGGCTCACCCACTTATTCAGAAGATCTTGGAGAAGTTGCATCAGGATCCGAGGCCGTTTCTCATCAGGGGCCTTCTTGGCCTGGAACTGCTTCTGGTAGTGTTCTGGGTTGATCTCGAACCTATATAAAATGATGGCCTTAACCCACTAGTAATTCTGGGTTTTGTCCTGGGCTATGGATCAGTCTGCTGCCTGTGCTTTACCTATGACAAGTGCCCCCAGCTGCCTGGCCCAATAACCTTTATCCAGTCCATCCATAAGAGCGTGCCACTCAAAGGCTTCAAAGTATGCTTCCGGGTCATCATCCTGAGTCATCCTGGGCATCTTGAAGGTGACTAGAGTATGATGCATCCAGTTTTGTTGCCGATCCATCATTTGTTGCTGTGTGTCTATTATGTGGGGGACAGCCTGCAGGTTCTGGCTTAAGACACCAGGAGGGGCAATTGCTGCTAGCTGCATCATGATGCCATTGACTTCCGGCAAGTCCTCAGTCAAGCTCCATCTTGGGTGCTGGTGCAGCCTGTTGTGCGGCTTGGGGAGCAGTCCTGCCGCCTGTCTACACCAGTCCTCCCCCCTCCCCCCCCCCAGACATTTTCCTGCCGCCAGCTTTTATTTCAGCCAGGAGGTGCTTTTCAATGATGTCATCTGCCCACACCACTCCCAGCTGGCAATAAAAGCGGTTGATGAACCATGTAGGCAATCTGTCCCAGCGTGGTTTGTCTGTCTCCCTTTTCCCTGAGAAAGGTAAGCTTGCCCTGTCTTCAAAGCTTTTCTCTTTCTTGTTGGGATGGGTTGGCCCTGCCCTGGGTCCTGCCATGGGAGGGGTCTTTGGGCTCTCTGCCTGCATCCACCTGGGACACACACACAGCATAAGAGAATGGCCTGAGGAGCAGAGCCAGCAGTTGCTGCAGGGATGCTGCCAAGTAAATATCATCAACTAGAGCTCTTCTGTTCCCAGGTACATCTGGAATTCAAGGGTAGGAACTATGGGGGTGGAGGAGGTTCCTAGGGACAAGGTAAGTCTTCGGATGCCTGAGGCCAAGTTTGGGCCAGAGGCCGAGTGTGGCCCAGCAATGGGGTTGGGGGAGTAATAGTGGATTTTGGATGCCATCTGTAAGACATGGAACATGGTATAAGGGAAGGTTCAGAGCTGTGTGTAATGTCCTAGGCATCAGGGCATTAAATAGGCAGCCTCCTGTATTGTTACATCTGGTAGTATTACAGCAATGCATGGTGGGAGAATCAGGGTGGACTACCCTAGATAGGTGGGTGGACTGACATTATGACCAGCCTTGAGACGGTCCCCATCACACAGACTAAAACAGCAACCTTGGATTAATCTGGTCAATTTGGGCCAGTCCAGACTCCTCTGCATTAATCAGAAAAAGTCAGTCCAGACCAGAGAGCTCATGATTTGCTGGGTAAAATCAGGGCAGCAATTTTGGTTTCATTTAAATTAGGCTACTCCAGTGATTTTGGGATTACTGGGGTCAAATCAAGCCAATCTGTCAATTTTAGATCCAATTGGTTGGGATGAGAACAATCCAGTGATTTGGGGATCAAGGGATCATGTTGGATGGGTCCTGGACCCTCAGGATTATTCATGTTAAATTAGGCCTGTTTGGCCACTTTAGGATTAATCAGGTCAAGTAGGGCTAACCTAGGGATTATTTGGGTCAAGTTGGGCCAGCTGTTTACCCTCAGAATTATTTAGCTAAAGTGGAGCCTGTCTGTCAACCTTGGAATTATCTAGGTTGTACTAGGCCAGGCCAGAAACCTAAGGAATATTGAACCTACATGAATTAATTACTTACTCAGAATGAATAAAAGGTGGCTGGACCTGGAATAACCCCATGTGGCCTAGTTCTGTTTGAACTCCATATGTCCTGAATCAGTGTGGGCTGACTCATCTTGAACTGATGTGGCCCCTCTCAGCATGACCAGTTTGGAATGACCTTGTGTGGCCAGACTTAGCATAACCAGGAGGCAGTCCAACTTGGCATGACCTATGTGTTTTGACTTGGCATGGTAATCATGTGCCCCAACTTGTCATGGCTCTTTTGTGAGGCCTGACTCAGTGTGGTCTAACTTGACATAATCATGTGTGCCTGAATTTAACCTAATCTTAGTGTGGCCTGACCATATGTGGCCACACTCAGCATAAATTCTGTGTAGCCTGATTTGACATGACTCCCAGATGCCGCAAAGTTGTGAAATCCTGTGTGGCCTGACATGGCCTGGGAAATACTGCCCCTGCCCCTCCGCCAATGGCCTAAGTCAGTGTGGCCTGACCTGGCACAGTATGGGAACTTTGAATTGCAGGTCTTGGAGTCAACCGAAATTGGTTGTGTGGAGACAAAATATTTGAGCTACATTTATTGAAAATGGGGGAGGAAGCCTTTCCTTAACAATGTGAAGGCCTTAGTAGAAGCCCCAGTGGTCAAGACAAAGAAAAATTAAATTGATTCTTGCACTGGCCAGTTATTATTCCACAGTTCTCCTCTGTTGGATAAACTGTGCATTATGACACCCTGGCTGTAGCATATCCTGGCATCCTGGCATGTGCAGGAACGTTTGGAGAAATCAAAAGGCTACTGTGCACTGCTCCAGTTTTGTGCAGCCTGGATTTTGATGCCTGGTTTATCTTGCAAATGGATGACACAGAGCGATCTGTTCTTTCACAGAAATTTGAAGATGGAAAACACTCCTTCCTCTTTATGAGCTAAAAGATCCTGACCTGAGAGCAAAACCATTTAGTCATTGTAAAGTGTCTCACAATAAAAGTGGGAAGTTGAGCCTTCTGCTATTATTGTCCGGGGGTCCCCTTCACTATCATTACTGATTATACCCATCTAACCTGGTGGAAGGCAACGCATGGCACCAACTCCAGACTCATATGTTGGCACCTGGTTTTGCAGCCATATACTTTTGAGGTTTGTCCTTTACCTGGAACCACACAGACAAATGCAAACTTCTTCTCATGAGAAGGAAGGGGTTAAACACAGAAAAGCAAGTCTCCAACTTCACTTTTATGTGGGGAACTATGTAGCAAGATGCCCTGTCCCCTTAAGAACAGTTAACCAGCCTGGCTAAGTTGCTGCAACTGTGATAAAGCAACCAATGAGGGAGTAGCTTCCTGGGAGTTAAAAATTCCAGAAAGCTGAGCCACTTGATGTGAAAGGAGGGAGGAGCAGGGTGTGAAGGGAAAGCCTTCTGTGTGAAGGCCAGAGACACAGGGGACCACTCCCAGTGCCTGGGGCAGGACATTTTATTTATTTTCTTTGTTTGTTTAATGCTAGAGCCAGTTCAGAAGCTGTCCAGGGAACAAAAACCTGCCTGAAGAAGCTCACTGGTGGTAACATGCTTACAGTCATGAATCATTCCAGGACTCTCCAAAAAGAAGCCTTGTCCAGTCTCCTTCCCAAAGCACCCCCTGGAGCCAACCCTGATGTAGCTTCTGGAGGGGCAATCTTCTGTCTTCAAGACTGGCTTTTATTTGTCCCTGACTGCCTCAGTAATCCATACCACCTTCCACAGATCTTTGCTCAGCTACTGGGAACAGGGGCATTTTTCTCTTAAACAGGATTCAGAATGCTGACATCCTAAACAGTATGTCCAACAAGTCCACTCCAAACAAACAATCTTTAATAAATTGCACATGTAAATGTTCCCTGTAGTATTAACATGGGGAGTAATATCCAACCACAAGAAGCATAATACTATGGAGAGCTAATCAAGGAGCAGTCTCTCTGACCTGCTGTCCGATCCAGCCTAGCATTTCCCTTATTAACCTATTTACAGAAGCTATTTATAAAATATATGCTCACTCTGAGCCAACCAAAATGTTTCCCACAAGAACAGCAAGTTTAAATGCAATCCACGTAGCCTCTTCTGTCAGATTACTGGGATAGCATATTGCATCAGCAGAAAGCTGAGACATTAGAGGATTATGAGCATTTGGAAAGAACAGACAAAGGAATCTGGTTTTACCTGTGCAACGGGCTACCTTAATGCACGTATTTCCTGCCCATGTTAAATAGGGCAGCACTGACTATTGCAGTTGAGCAACTGCATAGGCTTTTAAAGTGATAACTGTATGAATTATCCCAATACCTTTGTGGCAACACCCTCCAAAGAAAAGCAGATGACTGCTTAGGCATTGTGTAGTGTCAGCTCTGACTGTTAAAGGAGCAGTTTTCACATTACAGTGACTCTGGTAATGTCTCTATTGAGATTCAAAAGTTCCATTTTTTTCAAAGCATGGATGAACTGGATGGGTGTCCTTGTCTGGGAAGAGGAAATTTAGAGCCAAATTTCATGACATGAACTTGGAGAAAGACAATGTGCATCAGCAAAGGGAACATAAGTTTCATCTTCTTCCTCTGCTCTTTCATTCTACCTATGCACTCAGGTAAATGCTTAAAATACTCAAAGGTGATGGGAATTAGAATAAGTCTATGGGGACAAATATTTGTTTATTTTTAAGCTATTTTAATTAAAAATATTAAATTAAAACCACTTTGCAACGGCTTAAGACAAAGTAGTTTTGAATGTGAAATATTTGTGTGCAAAATTCAGGGGTTAAAAGCTCCTTGAGGTGCCTAAAATTAATGTGGAACAAAGCCCTAAGTAGGAGGACAGAGGAAACTGCAGAGGCACAATAAAGACTTTGCTTGAAGTAGACCTGTTGTCTGTAGTGTTTGGGCTGTCAGCACTCTGACTCCTTCCACCTCTTTGAAGAGAAAAACATGACCTAACACTAGAACAATCTCATTAAAAGGAAAATTCATGAACAAAAACTAGAAAGAAACTATAAAATATAAAGAATATTTTCAATTTTGGTGAAAGGAAATTAGTCAGCTAATATTTTACTAAAATTATATTATATTAGTCCCAGAATTTTACTGGTCATGTCTACATGTACAAATGCTGCAGGATGAGTTTACTGCTGAGTAATTTACTCTGGAGCAAACCCACCCTGGGCAGGTGTCTACACATGTGCAAATTTGGGAGTGGTTTGTTGCTCTTGCCAATATATGTTACTGCCCCCTCCGCCTCTGCTCTGGCTCCCTGAAGTAGCCAGGGAGAGCCAGAGGCTCCAGCCACAGATGCCTGTGGCCAGCAGCCATCTGGAAAAGGCAGCTCTACTCTCTGATCCTGCCCACCTGTCTTCCTGGTCTGGAGCAGCCTGTAGCATGCTGACACAGTGCTCTGTTGTCAGAGTCTGTGCCCATCAGAGTCTGTGCTGCTCCACTTCCAGGCTTAGGGAATGAATTCCAATGTCCCAGGTTCCTGCTGGCCACCCTGGTCCCTGTGCTGTGTTGTGCTGCCATTATGACCACAACCTGGTTCAAATCAGTAGGAGCCCTGGTAGGGCCCCCACACAGTGCGGCCCCCTGCCCAGGCTCACCATGGCATCACAGGTCACCTGGCACCACACTGCTGCCAGCTGGACCCTGGCAGGGACTCTGATGATGCACACCTGGATGCCACCAGTGGTGCTGTCCATGCACTCCTGGGGCTCCAAGCCCCCACCACCTGTGGGACCACCTGACCAGCAAGGACTGGTAGCTGCATATTTTCCAGAACACCGGGGACAGTGGCTGGCCTCCTTTTGTATGACCCAAGCCACCTTCAAGGACCTCCTCAAGTAGTTCTGCCCACACCATGGTGGTGACCCCTACTCATGGACACCCAGTTGGCTGCTGCCCTGCTTGAACTGCCCACACCAGCCAGCCTGCACTTTGCTGCGCTCCCACTCACCCGAAACCCCCCAGTGACCCCCAACAGCCACGGAGCATCCTGTCAACGCCCAGCACAGCTGGAGGTAACTGGGGCCTATGGTGGGAGGGGGCTAACCCCAGGCAGTGGGAGGAGGCGACTGAGTGGGCTGAGGAAGGTCTCACCCTGCCCCGGCCCCTACTTGGCCCAGCCCCCCAGGGAGAGAGTAGTGAAGGGGAGAGGGTACTTACCAATCCCCCTCCAGTGGGGCAGGGTCCCCTAAATCCCGGGTAGGGTCCCCCCTAGCCCGGGAAAAGCATACCACCAAGGGTGGGCCCACTGTGCATGCGTGCAGTTTAAAAGGGCCTGCAAAACCAAAAAAAAAACCCAGTCAGGCTCCGGGAGTGGCGAGAGACACACGGGTGAAAGCCTGCTGTGCCCCTGCTCCTCTGAAGCCCTCCAGTGCCCCCAACAGCCATGGAGTACCCTGCCAACCCCCAGCACAGCCAGAGGTAAGCAGAGCCCATGGTGGGAGTGGTTTAACCCCAGGCAGTGGGAGGAGGCAGCTGAGTGGGCCGAGGAGGGTCTTGCCTCGCCCCGGCTCCTACTGGGCCCAGCCCCCCAGGGAAAGAGTAGTGAAGGGAAGAAGGTACTTACCAGTCCCTTTCTGGTGGGGTCCCCTAAATCCTGGGTAGGGTTCCCCCTAGCCCAGGAACAGCATACCACTGATGGCAGGCCCACTGTACATGCATGCAGTTTAAAAGGGCCTGCCAAACCCCGCCAAAAACAGTCAGGCTTCGGGACTGGTGAGAGATGCGCGGGTGAAAGCCCACTGTGCCCCCGCTCCCGTGAAGCTCCTCAGTGACCTCCAACAGCCATGGAGTACCCCACCAACCCCCAGCACAGCCAGAAGTAAGCGGGCCCCATGGTAGGAGGGGGTTAACCCCAGGTGGTGGGAAGAGGTGGCTGAGTGGGCTGAGGAGGGTCTCATCCCGCCCCAGCCCCTAATTTGCCCAGGCCCCTAAGGGAGCCACGTGACTGGATCCTTGCAAACAGGCCATGAAAACAGGCACACTTCTCTGCCAGGTGCATGAGTTGGCACGGAGTTTCCACAGGAGGGCAAGCAGGAGAGCCGGGGGCCCGGCCTGTGCACCCTCTTGGGTAGGCATTCCCAGCCGTAGCTGGCCTACCAGCAACATGCCATGGATGGGCACACGCCACAACGCAAGGGTCCTCTTGGGGCTGAGGTACCCCCCTCCGGCTCCTCAGAGGCCTCTACTCAGACAGAGCCCATGGAATCTCTCTCTGTCAGCTGCAGGGCTGCCTGTCACTTTTTCAGGCTCTGGTGTCTGAGAGCATGGCCATCTCCCCTTGTGAGGTATGCTCCCTTTTGAGGTCTCTGGTGCACCAGCTGGAGGAGCTCCAGGCTGCAGTCCAGAGACTGCGTGCCATCAGGGACTGTGAACAGGAGATCAATTCCTACTGCCAGGCCTTTCTCCCCCAGCAGACAGAGTGTAGACCACTGTCTCCCTCCAGGACAAGGGAGGACTCGGGGACCTCCCATTCTGTCCAGCCAAGGGGTTGGAACAAGGTGGTCAAGGGCCCCAAGACCCACCGCACCAAGGTCCCCCCACCACTGGAGCTTTGCAACAGGTACGAACCTCCTGCAGCCCCAGCAGAGCCTGCTAAGCCGCCAGCTCCTGAAGAAAACACGGGCTTTTCTGTAGCTACCACCCCCGTTCTCCCTAAAACAAAATGCAAAGTGTTTGTCATGGGAGACTCCATCCTGAGGGGGACTGAGGGGGCAATCTGCCACCCAAGCCCTATGAGGAGAGACTAGAGAACCTGGACCTTTTCAGCCTCTGCAAGAGAAGGTTGAGAGGCGACCTTGTGGCTGCCTATAAGTTCATCACAGGGGCACAGAAGGGAATTGGTGAGTATTTATTCACCAAGGCGCCCCCGGGGGTTACAAGAAATAATGGCCACAAGCTAGCAGAGAGCAGATTTAGATTGGACATTAGGAAGAACTTCTTCACAGTTCGAGTGGCCAAGGTCTGGAACGGGCTTCCAAGGGAGGTGGTGCTCTCCCCTACCCTGGGGGTCTTCAAGAGGAGGTTAGATGAGTATCTAGCTGGGTCATCTAGACCCAGCACTCTTTCCTGCTTATGCAGGGGGTCGGACTCGATGATCTATTGAGGTCCCTTCCGACCCTAACATCTATGAATCTATGAAATCTATGAACCCCGACCCCTTAGCCTCGGAAGTTTGCTGTTTTCTGGGAGATTGTATCTGAGACATTGTGGAGAAGATCCCTAAGCTGCTCCAGCCCTCTGACCACTATCCTATTCTCCTTATCCATGTGGGTACCGATGACATGGCTCAGAGTGCTCCCAGGCAGGTCATGAAGCACTACTGGGATTTGGGAGTGGCTAAAGGGTCTGGGGGTGCAGGTGGTGTTTTCTTCGATCCTCCAAGTCTCGGGCTACGGGCTGAGGAGGGGGAGGAGTATACAGGTTGTAGACCAAAGACTGTAACACTGGTGTCATTGGGAAGGCTTTGGCTTTCATGACCACAGTCTGCTCTTTGGTGAGAAAAGCAGCGAGCTGCTGGGAAGGGACTGCCTCCACCTCTCTCCACTGGGGAAGAGGCTCTTCTTAGCCAGACTGGCTGACCTGCTTCACTGGGCTTTAAACTAAGCCCACTGGGGGACAGGGGGACTACTGCCACTGCTGGCCCACTGAGCAACCCTTGCAAAGCCAGCAGGCCAAGGTACTTATGGGAGCCCACCCCTGCCCGAGCCCTGGAACAATCTGTAGGCAAGGCAAGGGCCCCCAGTTGGACGCTTGCCTGCCTGTATGCGAATGCCAGGAGCTTGGGGAATAAACAGGAGGAACTTGTCCTCCTGCTTAACACAAATAATTACAATGTCATAGGGATAACGGAAACCTGGTGGGACTCCAGCCATGACTGGACCATGGGTATAGATGGCTATACTCTGTACAGGAGAGATCGAGTGGACAAAAGGGGCAGGGGTGTAGCTCTCTATGTCAAGGAGAGTTATGTGTCCCTGCAAACTGATATTGGTGAGCAGGGTGGATGACTGGAGACCCTCTGGGTTAAAATCCATGGGTAACATGGCACAGGGGAAACGATGGTGGTAGTCTACTACAGACCTCCCACCCAAAGTTAAGAGCTTGACCAGGAGTTCACCAGGGAATTGGCTGAGGCAGCATGCTCCTGGTCTATGGTTGTCATGGGAGACATCAACTACCCAGACATCTCATGGGCTCAGCTAAATCCGAGTAGTGGCAAAGCTTCCTCTCATGTGTGCGTGACCTCTATCTGACACAAGATGTCTATGGGCCAAAGGGAGGTAAAGTGCTGCTCTATCTGGTACTGGAAACTGGGGATGACCTAATCAGCAACCTAATGATCAATAGGAAGCTGGGTGATAGCAACCAGAAGCTGATCACATTCTCTGTCTGCCATAAAGCTGGCAAGTCAGTCAGTAATACAGAAGACCTCAACTTCAGGAAATCTGACTTTGACAAGCTCAGGAGGCTTGTTGGCGAGGCCCTAAGGGACCACAACCCCAAAAGGAGGGAAGTTCAGGAAGAGTGGTTGCTCCTCAAGGGAGCGATCTTCAATGTACAAGCTAATGCTATTCCATTTCAGAGGAAAAGCAGCAAAAGGGCACAGCAGCCCCCTTGGCTCTCCAGGGAACTAGTGGACCTCCTGCAGCTAAAAAGAAAGGCCTACAAAAGATGGAGGATGGGATCCACCTCCAAGGAGGAATATTCCACACTGGTCCAGACCTGCAGGGAGTGAACGAGGAAAGCCAAGGCTGTGACTGAACTCCAACTAGCTACAAGTATCAAGGATAATATAAAGTCCTTTTTTAGATATGTGGAGAGATGGAGGAAAAGCAAGGGCAACATTGGACCCCTGCTAAACCAGATGGGACAACTGACAACTGACACTCAGGAAAAAACAACCTACTAAATGGGTACTTTGCGTCGGTCTTTCATCAGTCCCACAGGATGCCCCTGCCTATTATGGGACAGGGAGGCCTGGGCAAGGGAGATTCCTTGTCCTCCGTCAATGCTGACCTCATGACTGAACACCTTGAGAGGCTGGACACCTTTAAGTCAGCTGGCCCTGACAATCTACACCCCAGGGTACTCAAGGAGCTGGCTATCATCATAGCTCAGCCCCTGGCATGGATCTTTGAGAACTCCTGGTGCTCTGGTGAAGTGCCTGAAGATTGGAAGAAGGCCAGTGTGGTACCTATCTTCAAGAAAGGGAGGAAAGTGGATCCGGCAAACTACAGGCCCATCAGCCTGACCTCTATCCTGGGGAAGGTCTTAGAAAAGATGATCAAAAAGGCCATTTTTAATGGACTGGCCGATGGCAACATCCTGAGGGATAGCCAGCATGGGTTTGTTGTGGGTAGGTCTTGCTTGACCAATCTTATTTCCCTTTACAACCAGGTGACCTATCACCTGGACAAGGGAGAGGAGATTGATGTTGTATATCTTGACTTCAGAAAAGCTTTCCATCTGGTATCCCATGATCACCCCTTGGCAAAACTGGCCAACTGCAGCATGAGGTCCACCACGATCCATTGGCTGGAGAATTGGCTCCGTGGTCGGACCCAGGGGGTGGTGGTTGATGGAAATCAATCATAATGGTGCACTGTGACCAGTGGGCGCCCTCAAGGTTCTGTCTTTGGACCTATATTGTTCAACATCTTCATTAATAATGTGGACATTGGAGTCAGAAGCGGACTGACCAAGTTCACCAATCATACCAAACTTTGGGGTAAAGCATCCACACCTGAGGACAGGAGGGCAATCTAGGCTGACCTTGACAGGCTCAGGAAATGGGCAAATGAGAACCGGTTGGTGTTTAACATAAAAAAATGTGAGGTTCTCCACCTTGGGAGGAGAAAGCTGCAGCATACTTATAGGCTCAGTAGTGCTACGCTGGCTAGCACTACCAATGAAAGGGACTTGGGGGTCATGATTGACCACAAGATGAACATGAGCCTTCAAGGTGATGCTGCAGCTAGTAAAGTGAGCAAAACGCTGGCTTGCACCCATAGATGCTTCTCAAGCAAATCTCAGGACATCATTCTCCCATTGTACTTGGCTTTGGTGAGGCCACAGCTGGAGTACTGCATCCAGTTTTGGGTCCCACGATTCAAAAAGGATGTGGAGAAGCTTAAGAGAGTCCAGAGAAGAGTCACATGCATGATAAGAGGTCAGGAAAACAGACCTTACGATAACAGGCTGAGAGCTATGGGGCTCTTTAGCCTGGAAAAGCACAGGCTAAGGGGTGATCTGATGGCCACCTATAAGTTTATTAGGGGTGTTCACCATGATCTGGGGGAATGATGGTCAAAGGGTAATAAACTACTGCAAGACCATTTCAGGCTGGACATAAGGAAGAATTTCTTTACTGTCCGAGCCCCCAAGGTCTGGAATTGGCTGCCATTGGAGGTGGTTCAAACACCTACTTTGAATGTCTTCAAGAGAAATTTGGATGCTTATCTTGAGGGGATCCTATGATCCTATGAGGGATAGTTTATGCTGGCTATCCCTCAGGATGTTGCCATTGGCCAGTCCATAAAAAATGGACTCTTTGATAATCTTTTCTAAGTCCTTTCCCAGGATAGAGGTCTGGCTGATGGACCTGTAGTTTGCCGGCTTCACTTTCCTCCCTTTCTTATCTTCCTCCTTTGCTTATCTTGCTGGGATCCTATGACCCCAGCTGACTCCCTGCCCTTGAGCAGGGGGCTGGACTCAATGATCTTCCGAGGTCCCTTCCAGCCCTAATGTCTATGGAATCTATGAAACATCCACCACCCCTTCAGCGTGGGTAAGGTGACCACCAGGGAGGCCATTGTAGAGGTCTGAGGTGCCCTCCAGGATGTGCTGGGGCACACTGTGCTCTGGATGCATAACCTCCTGGAGGTGGTGGCAGGGTTCCATGCTCTGGACTTGCCCCAATGTGTTGGGGCCCTGGACAGGACCCACATCCTTATCACCTGGCTGCCTATCAGCAACCACCCCTACTACAGCCAGCAGGGCTTTCACTCTGTTTTGCTCCTGGACATTTTTTACCACTGTGGTGCCTTTACTAATGTGAGCGTTTTCTGGGCAAACGACCACAATGCCTGCATATTCAGCAACTCTGGCCTGCCATCCCTGGTGGAGAGTAGGCACTTTACACCAGGTGTGCTGGACCTCCAGCTGGGCATGGTGTTGGTGCTACCTCTCTTTATCAGGTGCTTACCTACCCACTCCTCCCCTGGCTCATGTGGCCCTACACCAACCAGCTGGAGCCCTCACCAGGCACACTTCAGTAGGTGCCTGGGCTGGACCTGTGTGCTGGTGTGCCTTTGGCTGTCTGAAGACATGCTGGTGCGTCCTCACTACTCAACTTAAGGTCACCCGGTGCACATGCCACAGTGAGACCAGCAGGCAGGGGGCTTATCTGAGGACAACAGCAACCACTGCACTGCTGGCATGGGCAGCTCCACCTCCTGCAGGCAGTGGGCTGAGCCAGCAGAACTCATTCATCATGCTGGCCCCACTGCAGGAAGTTCCTGCTCCAGGGCCCCATAGAGCCAGGGTGAGTCAGAGAGCAGGGCTCAGGCAGATAGTCTGGCTGGCAGGGGCCCCAGAGTTGAAGCTGTGGCAGGGGGACCTGGCTGGTGGAGGTGCTGCTGCAGCTCAGTCCAGGCCCCCTCAGAGACCTTCTGCTGGATGGTAAGTTGCTGCCAGGGGATGGGTGGGGCTGCTGGGTGCTGGCCACAGGCAGCTTGACTTCCCTGCTCCCTTCCCAGACTGGGACAGGCCTGGCTCCTGGCAGCATTTGCTGCTGCAGCTCCAAAACCACTCCCCCTCTTTTTCCTGTAGGCCACCCTGTCTCCTGCACTGCCACCAGGCCCACAGCACTTGGGCTTATGGGTTTGAGGGGCTACCAGCCAACTGGGACACACAGCTGATGGTGTTCCTGGCCTCCCACCAGGGGGCCTGTTCAGAGAGGCACCCTGGGCCACACCTCCTCCCCACACCAGCCTGACTGTGTCCCTGCTGAGTGTCCTGGGCACAACACAAGGAGCTGTTTGAATGAACTGAAGTGCACACCTGAGAACCTGGTGTGGGACCAGGAACTTCAACAGTGTGGCAAGCAAGCCTGTGCTGCCTCTCAACCCCACCGTCACCTGGTGGCTGAGCTACATGCCCCTGACCTCCACAGCTAAGGATGACATCTCCACCAGCATTGATGCATTCCTCCATGTGAGAGAAGTCCATACCTTCCTAGCTAAGGGGGCACAGGCTGCTCAATAAAGTTTTGCACTCCCTCCCTCCCTGCTGTTGGAAGGAATCTGAAGGCAGAGGCAGGGAGGGCCCTCTCACCAGTACAGGGCTTATCATATGGGTGTGACAGGTGTTCCAGGTGGCCCAAGTCCACCCCCACTGGCAGTGAGGACATCCAGCTCCTGGTGGTCTCCTGGGGTGCAGGGGCATGATGCCTGGCTGTCCAGGCACAGGCCCCTTCCAGGGAGGAGCTGGAGCTGGAGGGGGCAGGTAGTTCCATGGCCAGACTGGCCTCCTGAGCAAGGCTGCACACCTGGAGTTGGTGGGGTAGATGCTGGCCCGGGCTCCTGGAACTGTTTGATAAGGCTGGGGGTGGTGAATGCAGTGTGACAGACTCCTGGTACCATGAGGGGATGAACCCTGCTGATGGCTAATCATAGCTACCAGGCTACAGCAGAATCTTGGGCAGGCTGCCCATGCAGCTGCTGCATAAAAGGCATGCATTTGTGGGCAGCCCCCAACTGGTGGTTACAGTGTGTAATGGTGACCCATTGTGTCAGCAAGGCCTTGACTTTTATATAGCACTGGCATGCCAACCAGTTATGCCCATGCTCCTGCATGTGGCCTGTCAGGTCATCATAGACATGTGTGTTGCAACACCTGCTCCAGGAAATTGGCTGAGGACCTCAGCCTTGCCTCACAGCACCATGAGGTCTGCAGGCAGGCTCTTCCTGGGACCTGATGCAGCTGCAGGAGGTGGCATGTGCCACTGGACTTGATGCCAGTGTGGCTCCCTCAACAGCCCACTGGGACTCTGTGTGACAGTCCAGGTGCTGGTGGACTTGGGCAGATACATCCAGTGGCCAGCACATACGGATGGCATAGGATAGACAGGTATACAGCAATGCTATGCTGGGCACCAGTGGCAGGGTCCAGGCAGGCTGCTGCAGCTGCTTGGGGGCCACTGGTGCAGGATCTAGTGGCCATGGCCTGGGTGCAGGTGGCCCAGGGCCCTGGTGTTCCCACAGGCTTAAGGACCAGGGTCTGGGGCAGACAAAGAGCTGCCCCATCCCTGGGAATGGAGAAGATCCCAGCCTGAGGGCTATGGGGCTGGGAGGAGGGTGGTCCCCTGGTGATGTAGCTGACCAGGAGCAAATTTGTTCCTGGTCAGCATTTACACATGCATTGCTGTGCAGTAACTACTCAGGAGTTAAATTTGCTACTTGTATTTGCTGGCTGCAAATTAACTTACAAATAGACCAAATTACTGCTCGGTGGGCACATCTACTAGTGACACTATGTCCATGGGCAAGTACTGTGATGCTGCAACTATGTTGCTGTAGTGACATGCTACCTCATTATAGTGTGTCGCTACAGCAACATAATGTCTAAAAATAACTGTGCAGCACTCATGGCTCTGTCTTTTAGTAATTTCAAAAGGAAGTACTACATGATGGTGCAGTAATGACAGCACCATACAGATACATGTAGACATGCCAAGTAAGTCAAGTAAGCATCTGCACATGTAAACAATGATGCTTGCTGCACAGTAATTTCGTCTATTGCACAGTAAAGTCTCGCATGTAGATGCAACCAGAAGACATCTACACAAGATGCTTATTGCACATTAGCCTAGCAAAACTGTGAAGCATGCATGGCACAGTTTGGGCTATTACAGCTCTGTCTCTTAGTAATTACAAACCATGTAAGCCTACTGCACAGGGTTATTAGATTAATGTGCAGTAAGTGTCACTAAATAACCATGCAGCAGCGCTACTGCACAGTAACTCTAGCTACTGCACACTTAGTACTTCATTAAACAAGCACTAAATTACATGTGCAGTATCTAAGGCATGCCCACTGTAGACATGTCCACTAATATCTAAGACTCTATAAGACTCTCACCTAAAACTCCTAAAATTCTAACACCAATAAACCCTCTGCAGGAAAAAAAACTTCCTCTTCTGTTCTTCTTTTGGATTGACCCATGTTAGAATTGTTGAGGTCGAGGTTATAGGGATAGATTTGTTTTTAAGGTAAACATTAGTTGAAAAGATAAATACAAGCGAGGAGAAAGACCGTGGGGGAGTTAGCATTTTCCAGCCTGTTTCCCTCTGGTGCTTCTTCAAAGATGATAGGAATATCAGTTCCTTAATATTTGGGCCCCAAATATTTCACACCAAAGAAAATATCATAGAATCATAGAAGTAGGGTCAGAAGGGACCTTGTAGATCTTCAGGTCTGACCCCCTGCCTGGGCAGGAAGAAAACTGGTCTCAAATGACCCCAGCCAGGTAGGCATCAAGCAGCTTCTTAAAGACCCCCACGGTATGAGCCAGCACCACTTCCCTTGGAAGTTGGTTCCAGATCCTAGCCTCCCTGACTGTGAAATAGTTCCTACGGATGTCTAATCTAAACCTACTCTTCAACAACTTGTGGCCATTATTCCTTGTTATCCCGGGGGGCGCTAGAGGAAACAAGGTCTCCCCTAACCCCTTCTGGTCCCCCTAGTGAGTTTACAGATGGTCACCAGGTCCCCCCTCAGCCTTCTCTAGTGAAGGCTGAACAGGTTCAGGTCCCATAGCCTCTCATTGTAGGGTCTGCCCTGCTGTCCCCAGATCATGCGGGTGGCCTTCCTCTGGACCCTCTCAATGTTGTCCACATCCCTCTTGAAGTGGGGTGCCCAGAACTGGACACGGTACTCCAGCTGTGGCCTGACCAGTGTCACGTAGAGGGGGAGGATCACCTCCTTGGCCCTACTTGAGATGCACCTGTGGATGCACAATAAGGTCCGGTTAGCCCTGCTGACCATGACGTCGCACTGTCGGCCCATGTTCATCTTGGAATCAAAGATGACTCCAAGATCTCTTTCTGCCTCCATGCTCTCAAGAAGGGAGTTTCCCATCTTATAAGTGTGCTGCTGGTTACTACTGCCCAAGTGAAGCACCCTGCACTTGTCAGTATTGAAACACATCCTGTTTTTGTTACCCCACCCCTGCAACCTATCCAGGTCTTTCTGCAGTCTTTCCATCCCTGCTAACATGCCCACCTCACCCCAAATTTTGGTATCATCAGCAAATTTGAACAGGTTGCTTTTCACCCCATCATCCAAATCACTGATAAATTGAACAGCGTGGGCCCAAGGACCAAGCCCTGGGGGACTCCGCTGCCCACTTCCCCCCAGATTGAATATGACCTGTCCACCACCACCCTCTGAGTACGACCCTTCAGCCAATTCGCAATCCATCTGACTGCATCGATGCCACAGTCACCTAGTTTTTTAATGAGGATGGGGTGGTCGACAGTGTCAAAGGCCTTGTTGAAGTCCAGAAAGTCTACATCCACAGCAACACCTGCATCCAATGCTTTTGTGACCTGATCGTAAAAGGCAGTCAGGTTGGTCTGACATTACCTGCCCCTAATGAAACCTCGCTGGTTGCAATATATTGATGCATCCCATTGACCAAAGTGTTATTTGGACCTCTGTTTTTTAAGCCATGTATTCCTAAAATTTTTGATTCCACTGGGAAAAATCTTCACATACCTCTGTGTGCTCAGATTCTTTGGGTTGTCTTTCTGAAATCCTTCTTCCAGGTCCTAGATGGTAGTAACAAGGGCTAGAGGTCAACTAAGGTGTTTTTACATAAATTGATTAACTTTGGTCAAGTCCCCACCCAGAAATCTGGGAAAATAATTTCTGCTTAGGGGTTGCAATGTGAACTAATTTCCCTGAATCACAAGCAACATTCAATTATGACAGGATTTATTAACAGGGGAAACAAAAAAGTGAGATGAAAAACAGATTTAGGAAAACCCATATAGTACCAGAGACTTAGTTCACCCAAAGTTCACTGATGTATTTCTGTGGTAGGGACCCATGAACATGTTTATCCATTATGGGCCCTGTGTTTTATAGCCATGCTAAGTGTTGACTGTTTTTATTCAGTTTAACAATGGGTTTCCACTACTTTTGGCAGCAGATTAATGGTCAAGGAAACCTCATTAAATACATTTTCATATGAATGTAAAATGAGGGCTTTTTCCCCCTAAGGTAATAGAGGGGAAAATATTGCCTTGCATTTAAGTAAATTAATAAGTATTTAAGTAATTAATAGCCTACTTCAGCTCACTATTAACGGTTTAGCCTGCTCAGTATCTTTAGAGTTCTCTATTAGTCCCGCACAGGGCGAATAGTGTAGTCCGTACAGCCAGTGTAGCTGCTAGTCCAAAGTTTCTTATATCTCACCACCACTGGAGACACCACTCCAAGGCACTCCTCCACTGCTGCTCATCACCGCCAGAGGGGAGGAGGGGGGCACAATTGCACTGCTGTTGTACCTATTTCTTGCCACTGTTGTCAGTGTGCAGTTCCTCTTCTGGTTTCAGAATCAAGCCATTTCTTTTAGACATTGAGAAACTGCAAGGATCTCAGCTCTTTCATAATCTAGTAGGCACAGGTTTCACCTAACCTGCTAGTACCCCAAGGATTTCTGTTCTTTAGAAAAAAAATGGGCAACAGGTTCAGACTGAACTCACTATAGGGATTTGCACAATATCACCAGTATTTATCTCCTTACAGCTGGATGGTGAAATGCAACACCGTTCCCTTATAAGAACTCCAACCTAGAGCATCTCCTCCTCCCTTGGGGATCTCCGACCTGAAGGTACTTTCACCTTAGACAAGTCACAGTGAACAGTCACCCTTCCATAACATTTATCCATGTTTTTTCCAAACAGGATCAGTCCCCAAATAAATTTTATAATTTTAAAAGGCAGGACCAGTGCACAAATCTGACTTCCCTGGTCTCTAATGTTTTAACTGCTTGAATATATTATCACTGTCAAACACAAAAGAGTTTTTAACTCTCTCACTCATGTATACCTTTCATGATGGGGCGGGGGGGGGGGGGGTCCCCAGGGATGGCTGTGATGACCCTAGGGCTCCATGACTGTGTGACTGTGCCTGCTCCACCCTGCAGGTGCCTTCTAATCTTGCCTGCCACATCTTGTTGGTTGAAATAATAAGTTGGGAGGCTTCCCACAAGTTTGTGTGGTCACGGTCCTGCTGAACCCTACTGGATCCTGCTGATCTTGGATCCCTTGCCAGGTCAGTGCCTCCTGAGACACCCTAAGCCATATGGGCTGGATGCATAGCTCCAAAACCCTCACCTTTACCATGCCCCATGCCTCACAGGTGGTATTTAAACTTTGTTCCTTTGTGATGACGCCTCAGTCTGGCTCAGCCTCCTGTCATCACTGGGCCCTTGGCCCCTGTCTCTGCACCCTCTCCAGTGCTGGGGTTCTCTGCATGCCTATCTCTACACCCTTTCTGGCACTGGGACGCTACATGGTAGTGTGTCCCAGTGAAGCCTACTCTTCCCCAGTTAGCCTCATTTTAGTCTACTGGTCAAAATAATAATGTAAATATGAGCCCCTGGGCTACAACATAACCATAACAATAACAATAACCCTGCAGGCCACACTCTTCCACTTTAAGAAGGCAAGCTTCTTCCTCTGCAATGTGTACCTCCAAGCCCCAGGTACTTTAGGAGCTCCTAGAGACCACTCTTACCAGCAGCAAAACAGGCAACCCAACATCTCTAAGCAACTTCTTTCTGGAAGTGCTCCTTCACCCAGGGCTGCTGCCAGGGCTGCTGCCAGAGAACTAACCCCTGCCAGCCCAAGACATGGGGCTTTTATGTTCCCAAGTCCCTGTCTTCTTCCAGTAAGTTGACTGGGTGTAGGTGCTAGCTAATTCCCTCATTAGCCTGCTGCCAAGACTACCTGCAGCTGTGGAACACTGCCTAGCTCTCAGGGCTCTCTAGCTAGGCTGCTTCTACTTAAAGGAGCAAGCACACCTTAGTGCCCTGCGACAATACTAATGAAGGATATGCAGATAAGAGACAGAGTCCCATAATCTGCCTTTGCATACCAATGCAAAGTAAGCCCCACAAAAAGACTGTCACACAGGGTAACATCCTTAAGACTGAAATCTCAGTTTCTGATTCTTGTTATATCCTGTCTAGCTTCTTTCTGCTCCAGGCAACAAGCAGAACTGGCTTACAGATTTTGCATGAGTCAGAAGCATATTTTCCTGTGGATTCATTGATTACACACTGGGCACACCTACATGAGATGTTTACTGCTCAGTAAACTAATTATCTGTGCAGTAAAAATCTCAGCATCTCTGCATATGTCCCTATTAGGCTGGAGTAAACTAATTTATTCTTGTATTTAAAAGTACTATACTGATGCTGAGTGAAAAACTCTGCAGCAGTGCATGTGTATACGCTGCCCTGGCTGGCAGAGGCACAAGGGCACTTCACTTCAGGGGCTGCCTGCTGGCTAGTCCCATGCTGAAGTACCTCATGCTGAAGTACCCCAGCCATCCCCTCCACACAACATTGAGCTGGGGCGGGGGGAGGGGCAGCCCCTGGCTGGCAGGCTGATCCTCTGTGTCCCCTGCCAGCCAGGGCTGCTCCAACTTGTCTCAACATGATGTGGTCCCAGGTGCATGTGTAAACATGGTGCCTGGGAGAAGTAGCCTCTGGTGTGATATGTGCCAGTTTATTGCATTGCATGAATATGCATGTGTAGACATGCTTTTGGAGTGGCATTCTATTCCCCTTTGGCTGTCTACATCAGGGTGGCTAATTTGTGGCATGTCTGCCACAAGTGGCATGGTAGTCTCTGTGTATGACAAGAAGCAGACTGAGGAGGGGAGAGGCGGCATAGTGGCACATAGGGTATGGAGCATAAAACAGAGCAGCAGATTGGACTGGGAGCAGAAGGAAGGAACCAGACAGCACAACAGCCGCCAATTTAAAAATAAGAAAAATATATAACTTCTATATAACAGATAAATAAGCTACAGAGAACAATTCCACAAGGTCTTGCTGAGGTGAAGACATAGAGAAAATAAGGTTATAGATCATTAAAATCTCCACAGTGACATTAGACAGAATATAGTTTTTGTTTAATACAGAATACAAACCATCATATTTCAGGATTAAAATTGACCACTGGCTCACAAAGGGGAGGGGCGGGGGGGGGGGGGGGAGAAATCTCTGCAAAGGTCATTCCATACTGATCACTTTTAAATTTCCTTACAAAACTGTCAAGTTTCTCATTTTTTAAAGAAGTCATGGTATTCTTTTCTGTTTCATTTTCAGTGGGCGTGTCTACACATGCACTAATGCACATTAAATCTAGTACCTCTGAGCATTTTTACACATGCTCCAGGGATGAGGGGGGAGGCACTTTAATTGGCTCTGAGAGCCACTCTAATTAAAGCACCCACAGCATCCCATATATCAGCACCCCTGCACTTCAAAATGGCAGCAGGACCACTTTAGATAAAGCACCCTTACTGCCATTTTGAAGCATATGGATGCTGATACATAAGATGCAGAGGCTGGCTGGAGGGAACTAATTAGCATGCTCCAGCAGACTTGATTAATCAAGTTCACTCTGATGCACTGTAGTTACAGAACTTTGGAGCAACCTCTGGGCGTGTCTGCAGGCATCCTCCTCCATTGTGAGGTACTAGGGAAATGCTTATTAGCCTGTCTTAATTAACTAAAGAGCACAGGGCATTTTTACATGTGCTCTGGGAAGTGTGTGTGGGGGGGCATGCTTTAATTAGTGAGCCGCGCTAATTAAAAGTGCCTGAGCATCACATGTATCAGCATCCCCTGTGCTGAAAAACAGTGGTGAGGTGGTTTGAACTAAAGCTTCAGTTCAAAGCATTCCACCACCATTTTTCAGCACAGGGGATGCTGATACATCTGACTTGAGAGTCTGATGGTGAACATTTATTTCCATGCTCCAGCAGACTCAATTAATTGTGTCTGCTCCTATGCACTGGGTTTGCAGCATGTCAGAGCTAGCTCCCTGCACATCTATTTTGGAGCCCCCAGTTTTTAAGTGTTGCTTAATGCTCATTAGCCTATTTTAATGTGCATTAACTAAATGGCACTTTCTTTTAGTGACATTGTGACAGGGAGCTGTCCCAGGGCTAATCACAGTATCGGCCCACCCACCTATCTAGGGCAATCCACCCTGGTTCACCCATCATGCTTTGATGCAACTAAAACAGATGGAAAATACGAGAGGCTGCCCATTTAATGTCCTGATGCCAAGGACGTTATACACAGCTCTGACCGCCCCTTTACCATGTCCTATGCCTTGCAGATGACATCCAAAATAACTCTCACTATTACTCCCCCGGCCCCATTGCTGAGCCCCACTTGGCCTCTGGCCCAAACTCAGCCTCAGGCATCTAGAAAATTACCTTAGCCACATGCCCCTTCACCGAGGCCTCAACTCATGCCTCCACTCTGGGCTTCCTACTCTTCTCTGGGTCACTACTCTGCCCCCTCACTGGGGCTGCAGGACCTTATCCCCCTTAGGCCTCAGGCGTCTGTCAATGTGCTTGGACCTGACTCTTGGCCTGTGGCCTCACTCTTGGCCTCAGGCATCCATCAACATACCTGGACCTCACTTTCCTTGTGGCCTCCCACTAGGCCCCACTTGACCCTCCTGGCCCCTGTGCTATTGCCCAAGACTCACTCTCAGGCTTTGGGTCTCAGGCCCTCTTGGCCTCCATATTGTTGCCCAAACCTGTTGCTTTTCTGTCAGGGTGTGCTCCTTTACCTTTTCCCCTCCACAGGGTAACCCACAAGGCAGAGGGGTCTGAGGCTTTCCAGTGCCTCATACTCAGGTTCATTAGGGAGGCACTGATGTGGAATTTCCTAAGGACTGCCCTGCCACTGGCAGCCCCACCCTACCATCCTCCCCAGCAGGGTGTAGTTTTAGGTCATGCCCCAGGACCAGTGCAGGACTACCTGCCCTCATCTTTCTTCATCCCTTTGGGCTCCTGGGTGTTCTTCCTGGTCTACTCACTCCAGCACTCTATGGCAGCCTCCATCTCATAAACTGAACTCCTTCTCTGGCCCATCTCTTTCTGACCCCTTATCGGATGCCTCCCAGCCAGAGGCTGAGCTTCAGCCTCTTCCACAGTAACCTGCATGCTGACTGACCCATACCCTCTTTTGGGTGTGATGCCACCCCACAAAAAGGGAACCTTCAGCCTCTTCTAGGCTCTGGCCCTGCCTCCCGGCGAGTCACGGTGCCAGATAGCTCTCTGCAGCCCTGGCCTGCCCCTCGCAGTGGGCTCCATTGCCCTTCAGCCTTTTGGCCCTGGCCCCCTTGCATTGACCAGTCGAGGATTCAGAAAGCTATCCTGGCAGCCACTGACCTGCATACTTTAGAGGGGTCCCTCCTGGCCCCACCATAAAGCTGTCACCCCAAGCCAGGATGGCCTAAAGCCCCAGTGATCTTGTATGAAGCCACCCTTTACTCAACTGGGCTCACCTGAGCTCCTGGCCTCACCCCTGCCAGTTCTAATCAGGGGCTTCCCTACCCCCTGTGTAGGCCCACAACTCTAAGCCCCTTTTGCAAGGCTGGCTTCACTCTTCCCTAGACACAAAGCCTTCTCCCAGGGACTTGGGACCACACTGGGTCCCTAGGAACCTCCTACTTCTCCTCCTACCCTGAACCTCCAGAATGTTCTTTAGAGCAGCAGTAATCTAGTTGGGAGATGTTACTCTGGCAGCATCCCAGCAGTAACTGTTAGGTCTACTACTTATGCTAAGGCTCTACAGTCCTACTCCAATCAGAGGCCTGCTGGATGCCATGTGACTACCTGACTGGCTCTGCAGTCACCTGCAGACTGCAGCCTGCTCAGGCCCTTAAAGTGGCAAGCACCCACAGGTGCACATTAAAATAGGCTAATGCACATTAAAGTGCATGTGTAGATGTGCCCAATATATGCAGAATAAATTTTCAGAAAATGTTTCACTAAAAATAAGGTCAATGTGAGCCAGGCACTAATTAAAGTGCCTGCACAGTCATGTGTATTCACACTTAAGAATAGGGGCAGGGGCACTCTAACTAAAGCTTGCTCAATGAGTTCACTAGGAAAGCACTCCACTGCTATTTTGAAGTGTGAGGATGCTGAATACACATGACAGAGAGGCTGCTGGAGTATGTCAATTACTATGCTGTAGCAGACTCAGTTACTCACATCTCAATTAATTGAGCCTGCTCTGAGGCATGCTAATTAGCAGGGATCCTGGTTTCCTCTGAATAAAAAAAACCCAATTTTCGGATTTAAAAAAGTAGCCCCACATCCATATTTATCCATTGATAAAATGAAACACCACTAATAGATAGATAGCTAGATAGCTAGATAGATAGCTAGATAGATAGATAGATAGATAGTGGTATTTCATTTTAATCACGGAAAAATATGGATTTGGGGTTGCACATATATAGTGCCCGCTGCCCATCACCCCCCAGCCCATCACCCCCAGCCCAGCCTTGGCAATACTGAGGAACCTTTGAAAGAAAGGGCTGAAGAAATTCTAGGAGGGCCATTTAAGCATAAAGAAACGTAAAGAGTTAGCTCACAAACTGATGTGCTAGCCCACAATCAATAACAACATTGTGAACATAGTTAAAAACTCTTAACACCTGTTTAAAATTTCAGCCATATCGTATCAGTAGGCCAACTGCTACAGCCTCTTCCAGCGCACATGAAAAAAGTTAGTGTTGATTTATTTATATGGAATTCAAAGACTTGTTTAATAGTTACACACTATTATTCCTTGTATCTAGAAGTATGCATTGCATCTAGTACTACTGGGAAATTACTGATATCTATCCTGAAGGCCATATTTGCAAGGCATAAGATTCTACAGGAATTTTTAGACGAAATGGACATTGGTTCTTTGGTTTTGAATTTAAACAATTTGCTGAGAACTGGGACTTTTAGGATAGTACATCAAGCTCTAACTATCTCCAATCAAATCATCTTATGGAATGCTCTGTTAAGGTCATAAAAAAAAACCTGCTGAATATATTATTTCAGTCAGGGTGATTTTCTGAAAGTATTGTTAGTGTATCAAAGTACACATCTGGCAAATGACTCATTACCATAACAGCTATTTTTCTATTAATGGGTCAATGGATACATTCTAGTTTACCAATCTGTGACAGCTTAGTGAAATATCAGCAGGGATCTGGGTTTTCCATTTTCCACAGAAAAACAAGGATTTTCCCCTTTGAAGGAGAAATACATGGGTCTGTGGGTCAGATAAAATTCATGTGGTTGGGGGAGCCAAGGCCTGTGGGGAGAGCCAGCAGGGCAGGCAGAGAGCAAGGCAGGAGTGTGTGGGCAGCAATTACCCTGTCCTATGCCAAGGACCAGTGTTAGGACAGGTGTGGGCTGCCTTGTCCCTGGCCATGCTACCTCTTCCCACCATGGCTCATCCCAGCCATGGTGGTAGCCGTGGCAGCTGCTTGGTGCAAGAGGGAGAGGGAGGGTGTGCTGTGCCCCTGCCTGCTGTTACCAGATTTTCCCACTACTTTGGGGTGTGCTTATTTATTAGGGATACGTTTCTAGGGTCTTGGTAATTCTGTCAATGTGCTGCTTGTGTTACTTGTGTTTCTATACGGAGCTGTATATCTCCCTTCTGCAAGTCCTCACTCCCACAATGGAGCTATCTTACAGGACTCAGTTTCAATGGGGCTCGGTTCCTCCAGTCCCCAAATCAGTCATACGCACAAACACACACAGATTAACATGACACGCCTGACCCGGCCAGGTTGATCAGCATGGACAGGCTGACACCCTCATATGCCAAGAATCAGTTCATCAGAGCAACAATAAACTGCAGTCAGACACAAGCACACAGGTAAACAGAATCCCTCTGAATCCAGCTGGGTGTCCAGCTGACACCCTCATGGGCCAGCATTCAGTTCATAAGGGCATGTCTGAATCAAACTGTGTCAATCAGCCTGTACAAGCTGATCCCCTTATGTGTTTCAAACTCAGTATGTCCCAATCTTTGGCCTCTTGATGAGCAGAACCCACAGTATTTTGGGGCTTCACAGGGATCTTTAGCTTAGGTAAAAGAAGTGTTGCTGCAGAGCACATGACGAAGGAGAAGTAGAGAAGGAAACATGTACTCAGTTACTACCAGTTTGATTATAAAAGTTATTTATTGCTAAGTATATGAAATATATAATAGTACTAGTAGTAATAGACATGCAAAGGAAAAACAAATACAAACAATTACAATACTATCCTGGTTTCACTAAGTATTTGGGGAAACTTAGCTCAAGCTTAACTAGTACAGTTCAGGTTCAGAAATGTATGCCTAGAGAGAAGAGAGAGAGAGAGAGAGAGAGAGAGAGAGAGAGAGAGCACTGAGATCTCACCAGTCCAAGGCACTTGTGTCTCAAAGCTGACAGGTAAAGTTCCTAGCACGATCCTTGAAGGGAGACAATTTGTTTTTCCAGCGTCCCGAGAACAACAGCGGGTGGTGTCAGCACACAATTTTTCTTCTTGAAGCACACCCACTGCTGTTTTTTATAGATTTTTATACCCTCAGTTCAGCTTCTTCAAAGCATTCTCAATAGTGTAAATCATTGTCTTTTCTCTTGACAAGGGGTTATCTGATTTGGAACATCTCAAGAAATTGATTGATAATCAGGAGACACATAAGGTTAGGGAGTACCCAGATACTTGGGAGCCAGCTTGAAATTCCTATGGATAGCAGATATACTGATGGGATATCTCAGGTTTTCTTCAGAATCAATAGATAGCTTGCAGCATCAGGATTTGGATTTTTACTTGTTGTGAACAAGCCTCAGCTTAGCATGACTTTTCAAGATCTTTTAACAAGATCTTTTCAAGTCTTTTAACAGACTTAAGGCAATTATTGGGGTGCTTATAACCTTTGGACAGGAGGACTTCCACCAGTCATCCCAGGAAAAGTATACCAACACCTGTGGTTAGGGCTCCAATGGGCTGGACGCTGTGATGAACCCCTTTACCATTGTTCAAATGTTGCCCATACCCCTTCTGACTCAGTCTTTTGCCTCAGCATTCCCTAACTCGTCAATCGAGTTTTAGTCAATCAAGTTTAAATAGGCCTCCCATAGTGGGACCGGGGAATGTACAGCCCGAGATGCCTATTAAACTTAGAGGTTTGTGTGTATCCGGGGCGGGGGGGGAGGGCGGAATCCTTTGTAAATCCAGGTTAGAACTGGTCTGATAAATGCTGAGCTGGGTGTGTGTAAATGTGGGTTGATTAACATTTGGAGCACAGATTCCCCATCATGCAGTGCTCCCCTGCTTCTCTGACCCCAGAATTCACTGCATCCTCTGCTTCAGGCTTTCTGTTCTCCATCTCTCATGTAAATGAATGGTCATCTGGTTCCATCTCAGATGCAAATGAGACCTAGGGCAGTTGTTTCACTCTTGTCACCCTTATCTGGAGGGTCTTAGGTGTGTCTCTCACTGCATCTTAATCAGTTTAGTTTAGGTAGAGGAGGGGAGAGAGGGGGAATTCTTTGTGAGTCAGACAGACTGCATCCTGTGCCAGGGTTCCCCACAAACACAGAGCTGAGACATAACACTGCCAGGCCAGTTACCCTTGCAGCAGGGTTGGGGGCACTCTCCAGCAGGGTTTGGGGCACTGGGGGTGAGCCTTGCCCATCTTCCATGCCTGTTGCTTCATCTCTTCAGTGTGGGGGTGCCTACCAGCTAGCCCCACAATGAAGTTCTTTTGTGCCCCAGCAAGCCCCTCTGTCACATGTCGAGCTGTAGGGAGCAACCCTGAGCTGGCCAACTGACCTCTTCCAGTCAGGGCTGCTCCAACCCAGGTCAATGTACTTTATTTCCAGGAAGTTCCCTTGGAGTTTACTGCACTCCCAGGTACACATTCAGACTATGCCTGGGAGCTATAAACTCTAGAGCAATAAACTACGGAGTTTATTGTTTTGCATTAATTGCACATATAGATTCACCTCTAGAGAATAAAAATGAATGGTTCAGGAATGCAGAACAGGAAGAATCATGGCTTACCTTGAAACAAAAGCTGATGCAAGAGTGCATCCTAAAATTTTATATTCCTGCAAAATCCATAAAAATATTTTGTCAGATGCATCACAGCCAGAATTTGATTCAGTTATTTTGCAAAAATATGATGATTAGCAACCAGTGGCCTATTTATCCAAATCAGTGACCCTGACAGCAATCAGATATGCACAGATTGAGAACGGTTTACTGAGAATACTGTTTGCCAATGAGAGTTTTCACTAATATAGCTATGGTCAGACCGTGTACGTGGAAACAGACCACAAACCCCTAATAGCATTGTTTAACAAGCCATTATATGAATGTACTTTGAGGATTCAAAGAATGATGCTCAAGCTGCAAAAGTATGACTTAGTTTTGACCTACATGCTAGGTAAATTTACGTTTACTGCAGATGCACTCTGGAGCTATACATCCTTCTATAAAATGAGAATTATAGAAAAGTAGAGCTGTAAAGACGGAGGGAGGGTGTGCTGTGCTCCTGCTTGCCAAGCCAGGCATCCTCGGGGCAGAATTGGGGGCACTCCCCAGGGGGGGTTGGGGCACTGGGGGTGAGCCTTGCCCAAATGCAAAAATCTGTACCTCCCAAATACAGTATTAAATTTACATAATTTAGAGATTCTGAGTTTCTTCTGAGAAAGTCCAAAGGAAACATCCAATTTAATGAAAAATCTTACATTTGTGGATTGGGATTCTCTTGGTGGCAATTTAAAAATGTTCTTGTTTGATAACCTTGTTAAAGCATCTCAGATCAAGATATTTATGCAACTTGCCATTATTTTTTTCTGCAATAACTATAGAATTTACCCATTCTGTATGTTCCTGGATTTTTTGTTGCATTTGCAAATTTTCCATTCTTGCTAACACCCTCTTAAATCTACCACACAGAGCAAAATGAACTTTTCTGTTGCATGAATAACAGGAGGCACTTGCTTATTTATCTGCATCACATGTTCACTTGGCTTACAATCTAGTCCTTAAAATAAATCCTTGTACTTTGACAAGAGTGCCTCATATTCTGGGCTTGTGTCTTCCTGTATTGGAAGCAAACACTTAATGAAATTAAGTTTTCCCAAGCTCCTGCCATGGTCCACTAAGCCAGCTGACTTACTGGGTACTTATGGGGGTGGAACTGGGGATGGCAGGGGTAGGATCCAAAAGCCACAATTCAAGAGCCAAATACCAAGCCAGAGCTAGGAGCTGGGAAACAGAAGTTACCAAAACCAAAGGATAATCTCCACAGGATGAAGTACAAGAGCAAGCCAAACCAGGGTCAGGAGCAAGAAAAAAGGTCTTATGGGGAAATCCAAAGCTGAAATCTAGGAAGAGGGTCAGGAAAAAGGAAAACCAGAAACATTGTTAGGACAGGAGATGATCAGAGATGGAAGACCATAGCAGTGTGCATCAAGGCTTAGGTAATGAAGATGTTCCTTAAAAGCAGCCCCAGAACCATTCAGAACAGAGGAGGGAATTATTCAGGGTCCAGAGCCACTGAAGGAGTTTTATTGAACTGTTGTGGGCAGGGGGTGGAGGCTACTGACCGGATATGGTGGGTGGGGAAGGTGCTGACAAGGCACAGTGAACAGTAGGGTCAATTGATCCTATCCATCCCTGAGCCTGTCCTCTGCTGGGGGTGCTGGATGAAGCAGGTGAGATGTCCACGGAAACTTGTCCAGGACCTCTGCAGGGAGGATGTGCTTAGTGCCCAGATGGGATGGGGCCATGGGCAGATGGGGAGCAGCAGTACAGATAGGAGAAGCTGGGATCATGGGGCAGTGACAGTGCGAGCTTGGGGCCTGTGTCAGTGCCATGATCTTATCCCCACATGTTCCTGTGATGGTTTTTGTCATATTGAATGAAATAATTTGAATGTTTGTAATAGTTGCCCATTAGCCAGTTTCAGGAAGAAGACAAGATTTATCTTCTAATCTAGGCCATTGTTTTGGTCTACGTGCAGAAGGTCCTGACTTTGCTCAAAGTCTTAACTTTTGAATTTTATCTTTAGAGGCCTTTAACAAAGAGAACCTAAAAATGACCCTTAAGCAAATATCCCAAATTCCGAGAGATCAAACCCTAGGGCCTTTGAAAAAATTGGAAAGAAAAGGTCACTTCCAGTGGTATGGAAGTTCCCCAAAGTAATTAAAATGATCAACAAAAGAAACTGATTACCAAGCAAAAGAATATGTTAAGTAAGATCCGAGCCCAAATTTGGGGGTAGTGACAGGTTTGGGTAGGAGTGGCCCAGGACGGCAACTCACTCAATAAAAACTGTAACCTACTCTTCCAATTTGGAGGTAAACTTCACTTGCAGAACAACGAAGGAAGAATCGCAAGTGTAGACCAGATCAGACTGATCACCTGAACCACCCTCTCCGTGAACACGAATCTCTTAGTTCATGCTGAAGCTGTGGAGCGCCCAGAAGGGACTGAAGGAAGGGGACTTAGTCCTATCAGTATTGAGGCCAGCCCATTGAATCGTATTGCTGAGGTGAGCCCATTGAACCGTACTACTGAGGCCAACCCATTAAATTGTACTACTGAGGAATGAAACCATATTTAGGTGTTTGGCTTCTTGCAATTCTAGGATTGTAAGTATATTATGAAAATAATAGTATTGATTCAAATTTAACTTTTGGTTGTAATTGTAGTTGTTTTTGTAATACTAATTCTTATAGCATTGTTTGGGAAGGAAGTGCATTTGGAGCATTGTTTCTGATATATGTAATTATTGTGTTCTTAATGTTTGTGGTATTTCTTAAAGCTAAGCAGTGTTATATGTGTAGCAAAGAATTTTTAAATAAAATTGTGTTGTATGAATTAAGTGTGTAATCATTGTGAAATCATGCAATCAACTAACTACTCCCCCAGCCAGTGCATCAAAACGAATCAGTAAATTGTGTGGAATCTTCTCTATTCCATAACCCACTAGAGACAGTTTTATCTGGTTTTATGAAAAGGGATGTGTGGGAAGTGGACATGGTTTCATGGGAAGGGACATGTGGCCTGGGCTCAGCACTGTTACTACCCCATGATCCTGGCCCTAACCCTTCCCACCCATCCTGCTTTTGGATACTGCTCCTCACCTGCTTACAGCCCCATCCCATCTGCCCAGCCAAGTACATCCTGCCTGTGGGGGTCCCAAGTCGGTCTCCATGGAGACCCTGCCTACCTGCTCCATCTTTCACCCCTGGCTGTGGGTGTGGGCTGGAGGGGCCAGGGTGCCTGTGCAGTGGGGCCAGGTCTGGTGTCAATGGTGGAGACACTGGCAATGACAGTTGGGCAGAGTGAGCTGTCACTGTGGGGGCTGCCAGGAAGCTGAGTCCACCCACTTTGCTGTCCCCACCTACCATGGATCTGGGGGCAGCAGGAGCAGCAACACATCCCATGGCCTGGGATGCCACCCTCCACCACCCATACCTGGGCTTGGCAGGGATAAGGGACCTGCCATTGGCCAGATAGAATTCCTTGGTGGTCCAGTTCTGGCCACAGACTGTATTTTGCCCACCTCTGACTCAGAGGGAAGGGGCTGGAGATCATCTGGCCATGATTAGTTCTAACTGGGATAGCCACGCTTAACAAGGACTGCACAGCAGGAGCTACCTGAGCTTTAAATGGTAGACCAGGGGTGGGCAATTATTTCAGCTGCAGGGCCACTTAATGAGTTTTGGTGAGCTGTCAAGGGCCACAAGGGTAGCTCTGCCCCCCGGTCGCCATCTTGGGACCAGAAGTCCTGTCCCTAACCTTTGACCTTTGCTGCCAGAAGTCCCTCCCCTTGCCCCTGGAAGTACTCCTTTTGGCAAAGGGGTTTACCGTCTTGAAATCGGGGGAAAAAAAATATATATATTAAAAATCAAACATCTGCAATAATATATTTTAATTTTATTTAAAAAAATTTTTTTTTTATTTGTGTGTATTTGCATACTATACATAGAGGTACACTACATAATATAGCTCAAAATTAAGTCTTATTCTTGTATATTGTGGGGTGGTATAGAGGGACATGAGGGGTAAGAGTGGGTCAGTATGGGGCTTCTGGGGAGCTGTGGGTGCATGAGTATGTGGGGTGGGGGAGCCTATGGGTGGGGTATGTGGATGTTTGGGGTTGTGGGTGTGTATGGGGTTTGTGAGGGGCTTTGGGTGTGGGATGTGCATGGGGTGCGGGGTTGCCTGCATGTGTATGGTAGTGAGTGTGAGTGGTGGGTGTATGTGGGATCACCTGTTACAAACACACCCTCCTTACATATGCCTCCACTTTGCACACAGCCCCTGGCCACCAGTGGCAGCAACAGGCGGTGAAACCTCAGGGTGCTCAGGACCCATGGCAGGTGGAGCTCACAGGCAGTGCACGGTCCCAGAATTATATGTGGCTGGGCTGCCAGCTCCATCATGTGGGGCTTACATGCCTGAGCCCCATGCTGTCAGGGGGAGCCCTGCATGATGAAACCAACAGTGGAACTCATGGGGTTCAGCTTGGTGGCAGGAAGAGGGACGGAGTGAGCCCAGTTCTAGAGCACAGAGCTCCTTGCCATTTGCCATGACCTGTGCATGGCAGTGAACAGGGTTGGGCTGCTGGCTCTATCATGCAGGGCTCCCCCTGGAGGTGCGTGGCTTGGGTGCAGAACCAAGGAACTGGATATGAGCCCTGTGGAGCCCCGTGTGATGGAGCCAGGTGGGCCCCACACCCCCGGTCTCCATGCTCCTGTTGCCCTGCACTCCCACCCAGCTGCCACTCCACTCCCACTCACTATCACTGACCCTGCCTGACACCCTGCTTCCCCCTACCCCTCCTCCACCCACCCACCACCACTGCTGCCACTTCCCCCAACCCTGCCCACCACCACTGCCCTTCTGCTACTGCTTCCCTTCCTTCCCACCTACTGCCACTCCTCACCTCTGCCCATGCTTCCCACCCACCCACCACTGCTGCTGCTCTCCCCCCACCACCCTTCCCCCATCTGCTGCCACTGCTTCCCTTCCTGTAGGGATGGGGTCAGGGCCATCCCATGGCAGAGGGTGGAAGTGCAGTGTGTGCTGCTCGTATGTGAATGAACAGGTCTCAGCCCCATGCAAACACAGCAGAGGCACCCTGGAGCTGGGCCAGATACAATTAATCAGTAGGCACCTGCCTGTGGGCTGCAAGAAATCACCTGGTGGGCTAGATCTGGCCCAGGAGCCATATTTTGTCTGCCCCTGTGGCAGACGGGGGAGAAGTCTTATACTGTCAGACCACAAATTGGTGTCACTACCTTAAGTACCACAATAAATGGATATTTATACACCCTATTTTTATACTGAATACTAACAATGTACCTCCCTTTCATTGGTATATTTGTTCCTCAATAGCCACTTATTTTTATGCTTGATGGACTCATCTTTGATCTCTGTTTTAAATTCCCTATATTAATCTGTGGTAAAATATTAACCGCTGCTCTAGTGAAGATGTAAAATATACTGTTGTCCCATGCACTCCCACTGGCAAAATCCAGTTATTCTTATTGGTTTTACTTCATTCTACCACAGAAACATAGAGGGCTGCGAAGGTACTGTTAGACCCCAACTCCATGCAGTGCCCAAAGACTACGGAAATGATGGTCCAATTGCTCATGGATCCTGGTACTCATTAGCCAGAGCAAGCAGGGAGCAAATATCAGCACACATTGCTTGAAACAGCTTTATTTAGAATGGAGACAGCTACAGGCGAGTTCCCTCAGAGATACCCAGTCTATGAACACAGGGAGCAGCCCTGAACAATAGTTTTTTTTCCCCACATTTATACACTTTGGTTTATACTCCTTAACATTCACTCCACCTCATCCCTCCTTCTGTTCCACCCATTTCTCCTCCCATCTCAATCTCCACCTCTGTTTAATTTTTGCTTCCTTAGCATGGACTTGCCTATGCATTTCATTCATTTACATTTCCTTTGCTATGAGTGCATGTCTAAGACCTTGACTCCTGCTCTTCAGTCAATGGGCGGACTTTGACCAAAACCTGAAAGCTTCTGGAGGCTTCTTTATCGATCATCATTCACCTTTTTGCATATGTTCATCTCGAATTCTGTTACCAATTACATGTTGTTTTTCACATTCCAGTCTGTTTTTTAGTCTCAGGCTGTACCATCTTCCACATTCCTAAAATGTCATCTCATTCACAGCACACAGACTCACACAGATTCACTTGCTGCTTTTTCCTCAGAAAATGGTTGACACAGTTAAGATGGTTACTTAGCATAAGCAAATGGCTGGCTTAGATATCATTCTGCCTTGTGGTTAGCAGCTTTTGCTAGCCACAGGTTAAAGCCTTGTTTCAGCTGCAGATTCAATGCTCCCCGAACATCCACATAGTGTTACCCTAATAGGTACCTCCATAGGTCATCTAGTCCAATGCCCTGCCTGAAGTAGGACAATCCCATACAAGCAGATCCTGGGATGTCATTCTTCCATTGAGGCCACAGCTGGAGTACTGCATCCAGTTTTGGGCCCCGCAATTCAAAAAAGGATGTGGAGAAGCTTGAGAGAGTCCAGAGAAGAGCCACGTGCATGATCAGAGGTCAGAAAAACAGACCTTACGATGACAGGCTGAGAGCTATGGGGCTCTTTAGCCTGCATAAGTGCAGGATCAGGGGTGATCTGATGGCCACCTACAAGTTTATCAGGGGTGTTCAACAGGATCTTGGGGAACGATGGTCAAACAGTTACAAACTACTGCAAGACTGTTTCAGGCTGGACATAAGGAAGAATTTCTTTACTGTCCAGGCTCCCAAGGTCTGGAATAGCCTGCTATTGGAGGCAGTTCAAGCACCTACATTGAACACTTTCAAGAGTAAATTGGATGCTTATCTTGCTGGGATCCTATGACCCCAGCTGACTTCCTGCTCTTTGGGCAGGGGGCTGGACTCGATGATCTTCCGAGGTCCCTTCCAGCCCTAATGTCTATGAAATCGATGAAATCCATAATCTAACCTCTTAGTAAAACTGCTGACACAACAGAAAACATGACACCCTAACCTGCCACAGTAAAGCAAGGGGGCCATGGTGGCCAATATCCTGCTGCTGCAAGGTGGTTAATATATGCTTAAGAGATCCCAGAAACAGGACCACACCCCCTACTAGAGAGGAAGGCAAAACCTCCTACAGTCCATACCAATCTGAATGGGGTAAAATTCCTTCCTGACCTCAAATACAGAAATTGGTCTGACCCTGGTCAAAGGCAAGGCAAGTCCCTCTAGCTGAGATCCTCCAGATTAAGTTCCACCAAAAGCACTGGCACACCCCAGTCAAAAACCTCAGCCTTGGCTGTAGCCAACAGCCAATGCCTCTGAGGGAGGCTTCAATGCACCCTGACATCAGTAGCAGAAAAGTGGAGAGGAGAGGGTTGCACAGCCAAGAAACTTCAGAAGTATATGAAATATGTATAGTACAACATAGTCATAGCTATACCTAGATCATCCCCAGTGGCCACTGGCAATGCATAGGGGGTGCATTGGGTGCACATGTACCCCCTGAGATTGGCCATGCACCCTCTGGAACCTCCAGCCACAAAACTGGAGGTGCCAGTGGAAGTGCACTTCTGATTTCATCGCTGGCTTGGTGATGTACTGCTTGGACCTCTCCCCCCCAGTCGATGATCAGCTGCTGGTAGACCCCCCCCCCCCAATCAGTGATCTGGTGCCCCCCCAGACTCAAGAGGCACCAGTTGCCCATGCTAGTGGCTGCCCAACCTCCTCTTAAACACCTCCAGTCCAGTCAGTTTAGTCCACTATCTCAGTGTTCTAACAGCAAAGAAGAGTTGTCTTGGTATGCAGTATAAAACTAATTTCCTGCAACTTCAAGCCATGGGTCTGCATCCTCCTTTCTCCAGCAAGAGAGAAAAGGTGTTTTTCCTCTTCTTTATGCATGTCACAAACAAAGCCCTGTGACATTTTTGTTCCCTGCCTCTAGACCCTTTCTAACTTTTCAATGTCCTCTTTAAAATGTGGATCCCAAAACTGCACACAATACTTTAGATGTGGCCAAACCCGTGCCAAGTAGAAAAACACTATCTCTTCCTGTGTCTAATGGCACCTAATGCTTCTATTGATTCATCCCAAAGCCACATTTGCCTTTTGTACAACTGTATCACATTTCTGAATTGTATTGAGTTTGTGATCTACCAGGACTCCCAGATCCTTCTCCATAGTGCTGCCATTCAGCCAGGTGTCACCCATTTTATATTTGTATTTTTGGTTATTCTTCCCAAGATGTAGCATCTTGCATTTCTCAGCAAGATCATCCTGTCAGCTCTAGATGAGTTTTGCAGTCTGTCAAGATGCTTCTGAGTTGATCTCTCATCCTCCAACACATTCACAATACTTCCCAATTTCATGTTATTTGCAAACTTGCCAGCATCCAAATAATTAATGAATATGTTGAACAGCACTGGGCCTAGAACAAAGCCCTGTGAGACACCACTGGAAACCTCCTGCCATCCTGATATGCATCCATTTATAACTACCCATTCTTACAGCTATTGAGCCACTTGTCTATCTACCTTATATAGCAGTTTTGTCTAGCGCACATTTCTTTAATTTGTTTGTGACATGCAGGACCTTGTCAAAAGTCTAGATAGACTATATACAGGTTGACCTGGACAGGCTTGTGAGATGGGCAGACCTCAACCTGATGTTGTTTAATACAGAAAAAAGTAAAGTGCTCCATCTGGGAAGAAATAATCCACAGCACACTTACAGGCTTGGCAGTGCTACATTTGTTAGCACCACAATTGAATGAGACCTGGCTGTCATGACTGACAACAAAATGAACATGAGCCACCAATGTGATACTGTAGCTGGCAGAACTAATCAAACACTGATATGCATCTACCAAGGCATCTCGAGCAAGGCTAAGGACATGGGCGACTGGTGCCACCTTAGTCAAGGGGTGCACTTGCCCCCCTGTGACCATTCCCACCGACCAGGGGGCGTTCCCCCTGTGGTCAATCCTGCTAACCGGGGGGGTGGGGAGCCCTCGTGGCCGATCTTGCTTCCCTGGGGGACCCCCACAGCCAATCCCATGATGGCCAATCGCTGTGGCCAATCACTGCAGCCACTTCTGGGAGCAGCTGCAGCGATTGGCCAGCGTTTGCAGGGGGTGCACTAGTACTCCCGCCTGCCCCCCCCCCCAATAACCGAAGCAGTGAGCGTGGCCAGTCAGGGTGTGCACCAGCGCACTCAGGGGGTGCACATGCAACCCTGTGCATTCCCTATGCATCACCACTGGCTAAGGTTGTCATTTTCCCTCTCTTCTTGGCCTTGGTGAGACCACAGCTAGAGTTCTGCATTCAGTTCTGGGCACCACACTTCAGGAAGGATGGGGAAAAGCTCAAGAGAGTCTAAAGGAGGGCCACATGCATGAATAGAGGCCTTAGAGAACAGGTCATATGAGAAGAGGCTGAAAGATTTGGGACTGTTCAGCTTGGAGACGAGAAGACTCAGAGAGGACTTTGTGGAAGGCTATAAGTATATCAAGGGCATACATCAGGGCTTGGGGGAGCATCTATTCACCAAGACCTCCCAGGGAAGGACAAGAAACAATGGGCACAAGCTGATTGAGGATCGCTTCAGACTAGACTTAAGGAAAAACTTCTTTCCAAGCTGAGTATTGAGGGTTTGGAACAGGCTCCCCCTAGAAGTGGTACAGCCATCCACCCTGGCAATCGTCAAAAAGCATTTTGATGCTCATCTTGCTGGGGTCACCTGATTCCAACAGTCTTTCCTCCCCAAGTAAAGGGGAGCTGGACCCGATGAGCTGCAAGGTCCCTTTCAGCCCCTAGCAATTATGAAACTATGAAACTATATCCATAGCATTCCCATCACCCACCCTGGTACTTAGTTTGTAAAAGAAAGAGATTGTGTTTGCTTTACACAAATTGTTCTTAGTAAATTTATGCTGTGATCAACTTTTCCTTTCCAGATGCTTGCAAAATGAGTTACTTAAGATATGCTCCAGTAACTTCCTGGGTGTTGAGGTGAGGCTAACTAGTCTGTAGTTCCCTGGATACTCTTTTTTTGCCTTTTTAAAGATGGGCAATATGTTGGCCCTTTTCTAGTCCTCTGGTACCTCACCCATCTCCCACCATTTCATGAAGATCATTGCCAGGGGCTCCAAAATCTCCTTCGCCAGTTCCTTCAGCACCCTCAGTTATAACAGATTTTCAAATATAGCACAATGTTTAGACCCATGTTGCCTTCCACATGCTGCTGCATGTGCACCTATAAGCTCTTTCTCCTAGCATGTCCGTTGCCGGTGGAAAACCCCATCCTATAGTTTGGCTTCCTACCAGCAGAAAATTCCACCTTATGAAATGACTTTTTCTGGCCATATTCTTCCATGCCTACAACCCCTTGTGGTGCATCCAGCTCTTCATCCTGGGCTTTCAAAGTCTCTGCTTTCCTTCAGATTTGTTTAATCTTTTCTAGGGACAAATTTCCCTCACCCAATAGCCTTTCTTGTGATGCAGTGTCTGCAATGCCACAAATAATCCTATCTCTAATCATAGATTCTGCCAAGGTCCCAAAAGCACAGTTCTTATTCAATCTCTTTGTTCACTAACATATTGATCTATACTTTGTCCTGTTCTTAGTTTGCACATAAAAAAATCTGTGCCTTTTAAGGGTTTCATTCTTTTTTAGCATGTAGTACTCCTCAAATGTTGAAATTATTACAGTTAACTTCATATTTTGCCCTTCTGCAAAGGTGAAGGTCTTATAAATAGCCACAACTTTCTTCTCCATGGGTGCATCTACATGAGATGCTAACTGTGCAGTAGCCTAATAACACTGCACAAAAGCATGCTGGGCAAAACCCATGTTAATATACTACTGCATAGTAGTATTAGGCTACTGCACAGTTAGCATCCGTAAAAATGCATGTGCCAGTGCTACTGTGCAGTAGCATCAGTTACTGTGAACTGATTTAGTACTTGGTTATGCAAGTACTAAACTTAATATGCAATAACTATGGCACATTAGTGAATGTGTAGATGCACCCCATGATATGCAAGAAGACTGGGGATTTGACTGTATCTTTTTTGTCTTATGCCCCTATGCCTGCTAGGTACCATGCAAAACGTTTTGTGAATGCCCTCCAGTTCTCTGCCATATTGCCTGATAACAGAAGGGCTGGTGGAGGTTGCAATGCTTCTATGACTAACTGTCCTTTTATTTAGAGTATATGTCTGTGAAGATTCATTACAGGGTCTTTGTTTTTCCATATGGCTGTGTTGTACCACTTGCTCTCAGTTTCCAACTTCTTTTTTAGTCTGGAATTCAAATTCTTTCACTTCTTTGTCATTCACCAGTACTGACACCATGTAGTGATCATCAGGTTCAATGAAGATAACTGGGAATGAATTAGATGAACTAAACAAATTTTACTGTAGGACAGTAGACAAGCCTCTACAATCCTTTAGTGTCTCTAACTGGTTACTCCCTAACTGAGGGACCATCTCACAATTCCTAACTCTTCTAAATTACAGAATGTGTTCAAAGTATAACTTTTATCCCTACACATAGCTGGGTGCCTGTAGGTATGCCAGGAGGCTGCTCCAGTGTGCTGTAATTACAGCACATCAGAGCAGACTCAATTAATTGAGTCTTCTAGAGCATGCTAATTAGCACATTCCAGCCAGCCTCCATGTCTCATGTATCAGTGTCCCCACACTTCAAAATAGTGGAGGGGGCACTTTAACTAAAACTTGTTTGATGAGCTTTAGTTCAAGCATCCCTGCTGCCATCTTGAAGCATGGGGTTGCTGATACATGAGATGCTGCAGCACTTTAATTAGAGTGACTCTCAGAGCTACTCAGATTAAAGCACCCACGGTCACAGAGAACATGTAAAAATGCCCCATGTTTCCCTGTTGAGGAAGCTAACATAAGCCATTTTCACCCCATGATACTTGAGGTTCCTCCAAGCCTTATTATTGGTTGATTTGAAATGGCATAGTATTGGAGGCCCTGTTCTGGAGAGACTGTTCTAGATCTGTTTAACATATTTATTAATAAATTGTGTGCAGGACTAAAGAGCTTCCTGGTCAAGTTTACAGACAATATATAACTGGAAAGGTTTGCAAATTTTTGGAGGATATAATCAGAAGTCAAAAGAATATTAGAGAATTGGGCTATTTACAAATGAAATTTTATTTCTGGCTGCATAAGTCCTCGGCATGTAGATGACTATATACCCATGCAGACTGGGTAAGTGGAGTAGGATACATGTGCCCCTGGCTACATGTATGCAACTTTTGTTTGGCATCTAAGGCCTGACAAACATAGTTAGCTGAAATGCACGACTAGAAAATGTTGGACAGAGGAGAAGGGCATTTCTGTCATCTGTCCACAATGGCTGAGTAGGAAGGCACTACCCAGGAAAATAAAAAACCCAGATTCTAGTTCCCCCTTGCTCAGAAGAGATTTGAACATGCAATTTTTCACTTCCTAGCACAGGACTTTAACCACAACACAGATCATGCACTAGCTATGTTTTCCAGCACTTCTTTTAAAACTGGTCTCCTGGGCAGCCGCAAGATGAAAAGTGGGACCAGGGAAAACAAGAAAGTCAGAGTGTGTGAGGCTTGGTGTTTTGGCTGTTAGCCCTCATAAAGAGAGAGCTCTGGGTTCTGTCTTGGAGCCTGTTCCCAGTGAAGCCAAATGTTCTCTGTATACCCTTCCACCCATGCTTTCCAATTATTATTAAATGCAATGCTTAGCTTCAAAAGAAGTACAAGAGAAGGCACTACTAGGATTACCATATGTCCCCATTTTCCCAGACGTGTCCTCTTTTTGGGTCCTCTGATATCTATTCAGGCTGCTTTTTGAAATCTGAACAAATGTCTAGGATTTTTTTCTGCTCCACTGCTGGGAGCAGGGGGGAGAGTGATTGGAGGCAGGAGTCACCACATGTGTGTGCACATATGCACTAGGCTGGCATACAGCCAGGCAGGGTGTTGGGAACAGCCTCAGCAGCTGGATGCAGGTAAGTCTATGGGAAGTGGGGATTGGAGGACCAGGGTTTGAGGTCTGTCTGGGGGGTGTGTGTGTGTGATGAGCTAGCTGGTGGTTGCTTGGCCTGGATGTTTTGAAAAGTTCAAAAATGATTGTGGGGGGAGTATTTCCTTTTCCCCACCAGTCAGGCCCCAGAAAAGGAGAAGGCTTGCCCCCTGCCACTCAGGGGCCAGGTAGGGAAGCTGGACCTGAGAGCAGATTCACCTCTCATGTTGCTTGATTGGTCCCACCAGCCACCTGGAGGGGGATAAAAAGGGGAGAGATCACTGAGGAATGAAGAGGAGGGGCCCTGAAGAGCTGGTGAGATCTGCCCAGCGGGGGTGGAGCGATTGCCCCACAGAAGCCCAGAAGCCAGCAGAGGGTCCAAGCTGCAAGCAGTGGCTCAGCTCAGCAGCAGTAGCATGCACAGTGGATCCCCTGCTTGGATCAAAGCCCCAGGCCGCAGACGGTGGCTCAAGCTTTGGGAGACCAGGCAGATTGGCATGCAGATGGTATGTGGAGGATCCAAGCCCCAAGCTGCCCCCTGGCAGTGTGAGGCCAGGCTGCTTGGAGTGCAGATGACATCTGGAGGATCCCAGAGGGGTGAGAGCCTGGAACCCCAGACAGCTGCCCAGTCATTGATAGCTCAGTGGTAGAGCTTTCATCTACCATGTGAGAGCACCAGGTTCAATCTTTGGCTAAGGCATTGAGAGGGTGAGGTGTTGGGGAAAGGAAATACTCACTGGATTGAAGGGCTTCCCCCCTCTGGGGTGCCTGCATCTTGAATCTGTGCCCGAAATTTTGTGAAACCCTGCGACTCAAGCTTGTTGTTGATTTGTCTCTCCTAGATGTATATGTGTACCTTACCTTTACTGAATCCCCTCTTGTTCTCCTGCACCCATTGCCTTCCCCACCTGTGTCACATCTTAACATGATATGACATGTTAACCCTATTAAACCCATATATGATTAAGTTCCAACTGGTCTTGGCTCTACTCTATAGGGGATAGGAGGGAAACGGCTACCCCTCCCACAGTATACTAGCACTTGCTAAATCCCTTCAATTGGAGAGGGGGTACCTTTTCTGAGTACCACCTGGGTTACATACATTTGTATATGTGTATGTCAGGGGTGTGTGGAGTGGATGGGTGTGTGTGAGGGGGAGGGTGCATGGCAGTGCTGGAGGAAACTATCCAGGAACTGAGGCTGTGGCAGGACAGAGGGAGCAAGGGAGGAGGCACCTGATCCTCCAACGGGGAAAGGGGAAGTGGGGCTCTTTGAGGGCAGCAGAGAGCTCCGTGACTGGGCTGACAGCACCAGGGCCAGTGCCCATGGTTGTAGGGTCAAGGTGACCAGAAAACACCACCTGGGAGAGGCATGGACAGGCCATCTGTTGCAGTACTGGAGGCCCAGCCCAGGGTGGGGGGGGGGGGGTGCCACAGGCCTCCCCTCTTCTTCCCTTCAATCCATGCCAGGGCCAGACATGCTCTGCTGCTGCTCAAAGGAATTGGAGTTGTCATGCTCTGGCCTGGTTGCCAGCAGCCCCCTCCAGCAGGCCTGGGGGTGGCGGGGCAAGGGGCTGTGGGTTGGGAGTGAGAGTTACCGGTGTGGCTGGAGGGGCTGTGACTTGGGAGTGAGGAGCACAGATGGTGAGGGGCTGTGGATTGGGATTGCAGGGCACTGGCAGCACCAAAGGGTTGCACGTCAGGAGTGAGGGGCACCAGCAGGGACAGGGGGCTGTGGAAAACTGTGGGTGAGGAGTAAGGGGTACTAGCATGGTCGGGGGGGGGGGGAGGCAGGGAACTTTGGGTCAGGAGTGAAGGTCAGCAGCAGGGATGGAAGGATGCAGGTTGGGAGTGAGGGGCAGTGGCAGGGACAGGGGAATGTGGGTTGGGAGTGAGGTGTCCCCCTGACAGGTGTCCTCTTTTTTGGAACTGGATATACGGTAACCATAGGCACTACCTAATATCTGAATGGTGGAGTGGTGGTTAGCACACTGTGTTGGAAAGTAACAAGGGTGTAAGAAAATCTGAAAGGAAAAAGGCTGAGGAGAGATAGAAAAGGAAGAGATGGTACATGGTGTTTTGTGACAAAGAGATGCTAGTTAAAGACATACAGCTCCATACATGAACTGGGAAGAGAAAGAGAATGTTTTGGTTTCAGTTACTGTTTTTGTTGTGGGATGACAGAAGCATTAGCTATTGATGGGTGATAAATGAGAATGTAAGCATGGAAATACAAAGTGTGATGTAATAATTCTGTCATGATGTGGAGATGTGAAAATAGAGATATTTAATAAACTAAATATCTGAAAATACAGATTGTGTTGATATTTTTATTTAAAATACAGTGAAATAATGAAATAGTGAAACAAAATGTTACTTCAAAATTTCCTTCCAAAAATGTGGAAATGTAATGTTTGACTCAACTGAAATTTTCAGGTCTTTTCCCTGACCTGCTCTCTTTATTTACTTACTGGTTTATGAATCTGCTTCAATAACTCTTAAATAACAAAGATGCATGGTTTTTATTTTAAAAAGCCAAGCTGACCTGGGTGTTCTGTGCTCCTCTCATCATTAATCATTTCAGCCTGTCTAATTAATGTTAAATGCTTTCATAACTCTTGAGTGTCAATGACAAAAGTAAATGATGAAGTATAGTCATTAGTTCAGAGTGTAACATTCCAGAATCCTCCTAAACTGTGATATTCATTTATCAAATTGTAATATGTAGGGCTTTTTTCTTACTTTTTTTGTGGAAATCCTAGATAAAGAAGCTCTGCTGCCAGCTCCTCAAAATATCTCTATTTTTTCCACCAATATGAAGCACTTCTTAACCTGGAGTCCGGTGATCATCCCTGGAGAAACTGTGAGATACTCTGTTGAGTTTCAGGGGTAAATTTCATTTTTTTTTCTCCACTGAACATTGCATTGACTATACTTGTTTACATCATTAAAGTTGTCTCCATTATATGCTAGTGTTTTCCACACATACATGCAAGTACTACTTTTGGCACACAATTTTGGATTCTATTTTTGGCACATTGCAGACACACAGCATCCATACACCAACTGAGCGTAGTCAACATAGCTGCCTTCTGGATCAAGCACAATAATCTAGCAGTCCTGGAAAATCCCATGACTAATGGGTGATCGATACCAGAGGGAGAACAGGACCCTCCTATGATTTAGCTAACTAACCAAATGGTTGGCCACCTACACCACATACAAAAGGGATTTAAATCTATATTTCCCAGCATAATGCAGGTGATAGCAATGTAAGTGGAAGTAGAATCTAAACTCTGTGTAAGTGCCAAAAATTGTACTACATAAATACCGCTTAGGTACAGAACACTGAGAGTGAGTGTAGTAGATGTGTAGGGAGGCTGTTTGCTCTGACATGCTGTAATTGAGTCTGCTGCAGTGTGCTAATTAGCATGCTTCCAGCAGCCTTTGAATCTTGTGTATCAGCATCCCCACACTTCAAAATGGTGGCAGGGGCACTTTAACTAAACCTCTTTTGATGAACTTTGGTTAAAGCATCCCCCACTGCTATTTTGAAGCACAGGGATGCTGATACATGAGATACTGTGGGCCCTTTAATTACAGAGGCTCTTGTAATCACTGTAATTAATGTGCCCCTCCCCAACCCCAGAGCATGTCTACAAACACCCTGAAATAGTATTTGATTATTCAAATGTTAGCTATGTTTAAATACACATTACACATTCACATTAAAGGAGAAAATCATGGGAGATGGCAGGTTCCTTTTGCAGGCTGGCAGAGTTCCAGCCTGTAAGGGGCTGTTTAGGGCTGGGGGGAACAGGATACAGGGGACAGAGGGTGCCATATGCATGTGCGTGCACACACGTGCATGTGGCACCCAGGCAGCACAGCAAAATACAATACGCTCACACAGAACAACACAGCACAGCAAACACTGTTCAAGTTTCTGCAGAAACTTCCTTAGCCTGAAGAAGGGTTTTTGAACCCGAAAGCTTGCTTAATAATTTTTTCCAACTATTTAAGTTGGTCTAATAAAATATATCAGATTCACCCAAAGAACCTTGTCTGCCTGTGTCCTTAGACCAACACGGCTACAACCTACACCCTTATACATGTGGGGAAGCTGATGCTTGATACAGCCCTTAGAAGATATAGCCTGATTAAGGGGTTGGATTACAGAACTACTAATGTATTTTAAATCATTGTATGGTATCTCTTTGCTTTCCCTAGGGAGTATGAAAGATACTATGCCAATGAGAGCTGGATTCCCATCAGTGAGTGCTCATTCATCATTGTTACTCAGTGTAATGTGACAGAGGACATCTCTGCTACTGTGCCCTATAATCTGCGTGTTAGGGCAGATGTTGGTACTCAGGGTTCAGAGTGGGGCACCCTGAAACGTCTCTTCAATCGCAATACAAGTAAGTTCCTTGGCTGCATTTGTTAGGAATATCACTACTTCATCTAAGCATGATAAACTGTTCATTTTTTAAATAATAATTTTTATTCATGCTCAAACAAGCAATCAAGTCACAGTACTATTGTATAAATGCTACAAGCTACAATGTAGTTACTATTTTAACTGTAATGGCTAATTATGGCTACAAACAGACCAATTACTTGTTGTTTACTAAATAATCACTTTGTATGACTTAAAATCAATGCATAGCAACAAATGCTATTTTAAAATTAAATCTCTTAAAAGATTAACACATAAGAAATTACTGAATAATTTACCTTTCTGCTTAAGCAAGGACAGGTGACATTACAATTACACATTACACTGATTAAACATTACAATTAGATCTTGTTAAGGGCATTTAAAACTTGAAGGATTGCAATTTCAAGCTCCTTAACAAATGTTAAGTACCTACTAGGCATCCTAAAGTTATACCACACCAAGTGAGGATTATGTTTGAGTTGTGCTAGGTAGCTCAATTTAAAGGGTGTGTTTACATATTACAATTAGCATCTGCCAAATTTAAGGAATGTTAGATTTTTGTTAAAATTAGCTTGTGCTGGAAGCTGTGTGAGTATGTGTTCAGGGTTAATCCCCTCTGGGATGTGTACAGCTCTGAGCTCTCTTCAGAGGGCTGGCTGTACTATTCATGCCTCCTGCGCATTGTGAATGTGTGTGTGCTGTACTGTGTTAGTTATCTGTGTATGCTCTGCTGTGCTAGTTTCCACTGCATGTGTGTGTGCTGTGCAGCACTGTGTGAGTGAGTGGATGTTGTGCTGTTCTGTGCTGTATGTGTTGTGCTGCAATGTGCGAGTGTGTGTGCTGTGCTTTGCAAGTGTGTATGTTGTGCTATGTTGTGATGGGCTGTATGAGTGTGTGCTGTGCTGCAGTGTGCAAGTGCATGTGTTGTGATGCACTCAGGGTGCTGTGCTATGTGTATGTACTGTGCTGCACTGTTTATTGAGTGTGCTGTGCTACGCTGTATATTTGTGCTGTGCAAGGGGGTGGGTGCTGTGCATGTGTTGTGCTGTTTGTGTGCTGTGTTCTGCTACTCTGTGGGAGTGTGTGTGCTGTATTGTGTGTATTGTGCTGTGCTGTGCTGCATTGTACTGTGTGAGTATGTGTGTTCTGCTGTATTGCTCTGGGAATCTGTGTGCTACCGTGTTGTGCGAGTGTGTGTATTGTGTTGTGCTTTGCTGCACTGTGCATGTGTGCTTTGTGCTCTGCTGTGCTGTACTAAGCTGTTTGTATTTGCTGTGCTCTGTTGGGTTGCACTGTTCAAGTGTTTGCTGTGCTGTGTTGTTCCGTGTGAGTGTATTGTGTTTTGTGTGTTGTACTGTGCTGTGTGTGTGTCTGTGTTGTGTTCTGCTATGCATTTGCTGTTTGTGTGCTGTGCTGCTGTGTATTTTAGTATTTGGGACTGTCTCTGTGTGTGTTGCTGCTTGGGGCTTTATGTTTTTGTGTGTTTTGGGAGTTGGGGCTGTCTGTGTTGAAGGTTAGGGTTGGGTGTCTACCGGGGATTGTGTGTGTGTTTGGTGTTGGGGGTGTGTGTTGGCAGTTGGGGCTGTGGATATCTGTGTAGATTTGGGGGGATGTGTGTGTGTGCCTGTTCAGGCTTGGAACTACATTCATATGTGCGGTAGGTGTTGGGTCTCTGTGTGTCTGTGAGGGGACTGTACACCTGAAGGGAAGCTGCTCTGATGTGCTGTAATTGCATGGCATTGGAGCAGACTTGATTAATTGAGTCAGTTACAGTGTGGTAATTAGGGTGCTCGAACCAGCCTCTGTGTCTCCCTGTATCAGTGTCCCTACATTTCAAAATGGCACCAGGGGTGCTTTAACTAAAGCTTTTTCGATGAGCTAAAGTGCCCTGCCATCATTTTGAAGCATAGGGCACTGGTACATAAGACACTTTAATTATAGCAGCTCTTGGATCCACTCTAATTAAAGCATCCTCCCGCCCACACTCCAAGAACACATGTAAAATCACCCAGTGTCAGAGGTTTAGGGCTCTGTGTGTGTTGGGGTTTGGAGCTATGTGTGGGGGTCAGGCTGGAGCTGTGTGTGTGTGCTTTGGGGGGGTCGTTGCTGTGGAAGTCTGTGTGTGCATGTGTGGTGTTGTGGCTGTGTGTGTTTTGACATCTGCTGGAGATTGAGGCTGCGTGTTTGGTGTTTGGCTTGTGTGTGGCTGGGGCTGGAATTATATGTGTGTGTGTGTGTGTGCACGCTGGGTGTTGGGGCTGTGACTATTTCTGTGTGTGTTGAGGGATGTGTTTGTGTGTGTTGTTCAGTGTAGGTGCTGTGTGTGTGTCTTGGCAGTTTGCACTGTGTGGGTTTGTGTCGGGGCTTGGGGCTTTTTTTGTGTATTGGAGTTCTATTCATGTGTTGGGATCAGAGGTACTGTGTGTGTTGGAAGTTAAGGCTGTATGTGTGCATGGTGGGGATGGGGCTATGTGTGCATCTTGCAGATTATGTCTGTGTCTGCATGTTTTGGGTGGTGTGCATGTGTGTCCATGTGTGTTGAGGGTTCAGGCTCTCAGTGTGTTTGTGGGTCAGAGGATTGGACTCTGTGTCTCCGGTGCTGGTGATGGTGTGTGCATGTATAGGAGATTGTGGCTCTGTGTGTGTGTGTGTGTGTGTTGGTTGTATTGGGGTTTGGACTGTATGCATGTGTTGTGGGGTTCTGGCTGTCTCTGTGCATGTATTAGGGGTGTGCAAAATGGGCCGTATTCAATTCTGCTTTGGATTTGGCCTGAATTGGGGGCAGTGATTCGATTTGTTAATTCAGATCACTGTCCCTGATTCGATTTGGCCGAATCCAAATCTGAAAGATTCGATGCTGATTTGCAGAATCAGCAATTTGGCCATAGACACAACTTCAAATGTTTTTTCTACATACCTCAAGGTACCAGGCGCGGCTCGTGAATGCTGTGATGCTGGGGAGGATGAAGCGTCCCACAGGAGGGCAAGGGGCCCCCTGTGTTCTTAATGGTGAACCCAGAAGTGGACCAGAAGTACTTCCAGTCCACTTCTGGGCCCACTGGGGAGCAAGCTGGGGGACCCTCCCATGCCCCCCTGGCTCCATGATCAGCTGCAGGGGGACCCTGGGTGCCCCCCCAAACTCAAGAGGCACCAGTTGCTGAGCCAGAGGGGCCCCCCAGAACACTCTCCGGCAGACCCAGAAGCACTTCTGGTCCATTTCTGGGTCTGCTGCCAAGCATGCTGGGGAGCCTCCTGTGCTCCTGTGGGATGCTCCATCTGCCCCAGCATCTCAGCATTCACAAGTCGCCTGGTACCTTGGGGTATGTAGAAAAACATTTAAAGCTGTGTCTATGTCTGAATTGCTGAATCTCTCTGAATAATTCGGAGGGTTCAGATTCAATTCAAAAAGATTAAAGGGTCTCCTGATTCGATTCAGATTCAGAGATTTGGCCACTGAATTGGCTGAATCTCCATCAAATCAAATTGGGGACTGAAGCTTCGCAAAGCCCTAGCGTGTATAGTATGTATTGGGGATGTGTGTTTGCCTTTCAGGATTAGGCTCCATATAGGTTTGTGTTGGAGGCTCGGGCTGTGTTTATGTATTGGTAGCTATGTGTGTGTCAGAGGAGTTGGGACTTTCTGTGTTTTGGGACTTGGGGCTTTGTGTTACAGTTTGGGGCTGTTTGTGTGGCAAGGGTTTGGGGTGGTGTGCATGTATGAGCCTCTGTGTGTGTGTTAGTGTTTGGAGCTGTGCATACATGTTTGGGTTGTGGCTGTGCATTTTTGAGGGGTTTGACTATGCATGTGTGCATGTCTTGAAGTATTGAGCTGTGTGGGTGTGTTGGGGGTAGGCACTCTGCTTTTCTCTTGGAGGTTGAGGCCCTCAGAAGTTTTGTGCTGGGGGTTGGTGCTTTGCACTTTTGTTGGGGTTTGGGTCTTTGCATGTGTGTGTTGGGGGGCTGTGACTCTGTGAGCTTGTGTCAGGGTTGGGGTTGTGTGTGTTTATGTCTTGGGGGTTATGTGTTTTGAGGGCTGTAACTCTGTGTGTGTGTGTGTGTGTGTGTGTGTGTGTGTGTGCATGCACACATGTTTGTGTGTTGGCTGCTGGGGCTGTGGATGTCTTTGTGCGTGTTGGGGGATGTAGATGTACGTGGTTTTGTGTTAGGGATTGGTATTGTGTCTGGGGGTTGTGTGTTTGCATTGTGAAATACCTGTGTGTGTTTTAGGATGAGTCTGTGTGTGTTTCTTGCAGGTTGTGGCTGTGTGTGTATTTGTGTTGGGTGGGGGGGGGGTGTCCATGTAGAGTGTTGGGGCCTGGTATGTCTCTGTTGTGGATTGGGGCTCTATTTGTGTGTATTGGAGTCTGGGGCTTTTTGAGTATGTGTGTTTTGGTTGTGCTGTGTGTGTTGTGCAGTGGGAGTGCCTGAGTTTGTTGGGCTTTGTGGTGTGTCTGGTGGTTAGGGCTTTGTGTGGGGGGTTGTAATTGTGTGTGTGTTTGTGTTGCAGGGTCTTGAATGTTTGTGTGTTGTGGGTCTGCGGTGTATGTCTATTTCTGTTAGGGGTTAAGGCTGTCCAATTTGTGTTGTGTGAATGTGTTGTTTTGTGGTATGCTATTTTGTTTCTTGTGCTGTGTGTGTGTTGCTTTCTGCTGTGCAAGTGTGTGTTCTGTTCTCTATGCATTGTGCTGTGCTGTGTCAGTGTGTGTTGTTTTATACTGTTTGTGTTGTGTGTGTTGGAGGTTGGAGCTGTGTGTCTATTGTGTTTGTGTGTGTTCTTTGGTTTGGGGCTGTGTGTATTTGTGTATGTGTATGGGAGGGAAGGTATTCAGGTTGTGGCCGTATTAGTCTAGAAGCAAAAAGAATCTACCAGGACTCATGGTAGAGGTGATATTTTTTATTAGACCAACTAGATTTTTGCAAAAATAAATTATTTAATTGCAAGCTTTCAGGCACAAACACCTTTCTTCAGGCATAGGAGAAAAGATTGTAAAAGTTCTCCTGGGTAAAAATAAAAGTACATATTTCATAGGAGAGTTGAAGGTGTGGTAAAATCTCCTATTTGGAACAGTTCATTTTCTATGCAGATTAGGCTCAGAGAAAAATTGGAATAGTCTGCTTACCTCAAAGTTGGTTAGTGGTAAGCAGGATGTAGGTGCATTGTTCTGATTGCTGGGGCTGGGTGGATGTGTTTCTGCTAGAAAGCCAGGCAGAAATGGACCAGACTTGTCAACTCCTAGCTGTGCCCCTCCTTTCTAGCCTTCTAGCTACAGCTCAAAGCTGTAAATGTTATAGAGTGCTTTAACCCCACACATGCAATTTATCACAGCACAGTGGTATCTTTAAAGAATGGTAGGCCCTTGTTTAAAGTTAGCATATGATGACTGTAACTTGTAAACACATTCTCAGAACAGGACACAGATTGAACAAGGCCTGCGTGACCCCACAGGTTTCCCTCACCAACCACTGGGATTAGGTTCCTGGAAGTTTCCGTGGCTGGCAAAACTGTGGTTAGCAAGACACAAGGCTTATGGGAAAATGGCAGGTGGTGGGCTGATGTGTGGCCATGGAAAACCCTGATTATTCAAAACTGTATACTGTGGTAGCCAAAATGGTAAATAAAATATTAAGTGTGGGTATTCAAAACCGTGGTTGGTGAGGGGAACCTGTAATATGTTCTTCAAATTCTCACCTTAATTTTTAAACATGAAAAGTCATTCTCTTCTCCTTCCATTTATGGCGTAACTGCACATGTGACTCAAATCTACACTTAGCACATTGCTCAGTGTGCACTTTCTTTTATGTTATCACAGCAGTGGGAGTAGAACTAATTACATCAAACACCACTGCTCTAATAGTGCTACACATTCAAATGAAAGCTGGATAGAAACCAGTTGCAGAGTTGTTACACTTTTTCAAGCACTAACTTTATAGGTGGTTGGTTCTTTTTATAGCTGGATAGGCATTTCATTCTGTAATAATTACTTTGCACTCATGGCCCATCTAAATTTATTGAGGACTTTACCATTGAATTGCATGATATTGAAACCTGTAACAGGGGAGTATGTTTGGCTGTACTATTAGAGATGCCCTCCTTCTTTTGCTGGAGTGGACTTGAATGACATTTTCAGCTACTACAGCCAAAATGCATAGTGTGAAAACTTTAGACTGCAGAGTCTGCAGCAGTAACTTAGAGGTACTTTTTAATACAGGTTTTTTCAACTTCTTTTAGTAAGTGTACCCCCAGTGGCCAGGAGGTGAGGTGTGGCGCATAGCTGGGGGGGGGGGGGGCATGGTGCATGGCTGGACTCAGAGCTGGGGGGTACACTTACTAAAAAATGAACAGAGTGGTGGCAGCATGGGGTAGTGGGAAGCAGTAGCATGGTGGAAGTTTCCCGTTCCTGCATCTGGCTGGCCAGGCAGTGCCTGCGCAGCCCGCAGAGGGGCGCCACTGCCCTCGCCCATTCCTGGCCCTGCTCCTGGGAGGTGTTGGTGCTCTGTCCCCACCTGCCCACACATACCCCTTACCGCCCTCCCAAGTACCCCCAGAGGTAAGTGTACCTCTGGTTGACAACCCCTGTTCTAATACCTTGATCTCACACTCAGCAACACAAGCTGTGAATTTCCCATGTTTGTTTCAGTATTTAGTGATGATATTCTGCTCATGTTTCACTCCTATAATACTGATGAAATGAAAATCTGAAATCAGAACAAGCCATGAGTATTCTAGTAAGCAAGAAACAAATAATTTACAATAGTACTTAGATACAGGAAAGAGACTATAAAAGTCACAGACAACTGACAGGGAACAGCCTGATTAATTCCCATCAGGGCCACTTGAGAGCCACATGCTTGAGAATCAGGGCAATAGAAAACAATGTCAGAGAAAGAAATGATAAGTATTTCCCTAAGAGGCAAGGGTTTCTTAGAGTGATATTTTTTATTGGACCAACTAGGTATTTTATTTGGGATTAAGTTAGACAAGCTTTCAAATGCAAAATATTCTTCCTCAGTGGGTGCATCTACACAAGACACTTACTGCTCATTAGCCTAATAATACTGCGCAGTAACACATTACAGAATAAACCATGCTAATAGCCTACTGCACAGTGTTATCAGGCTAATGTGAAGTAAGCATCACTAAATAATCATGTAGTGGAGCTACTGTGCAGTAACCCTTGGTACTTCACATTTAGTTAGTACTTTATTAAGGAAGTGCTAAACTAAATGCACAGTATCTAAGGTCCATTACTGCATGTGTAACTGTACTCAGTCTGATCACAAGAAGCCAGGCAGAGCATAAACTAGGTGGCTGGGTCCTTGTGATCAGACCTGAGGAAGAATGTCATGAATTCAAAAGCTTGTCTAGCTCTATCCCAGCTACATATTCGGTCCAATAAAAGATATCACACTAAGAAATTCTTGCCTTTTGCATAATTTCTGGATCATTGTGGCTACAACATCTTTCTTAGGTCTACAAATACTTGTTAATTAAGGCTCAGGATGAGAGCCAGTTTTAGGCAGAAGCAGCCAGGGTAATGTCTGAGGGTCCACAAGTGCTAGGAAGGTGCTCATTCCTATGAGTTAATTCATGTAATCCAAAATGTAGGTAGGAGGAGTCCATGCACTAGCCTCAAGTTTAGGCCAACATGGACTTTTCTAGGTACAGAGCATATAGTATCAAGCCTTCATTCTCCAGGGGGTCTAAGGCTGTCTCACTGAAGTATTTCTGGTTCGGGAGTGTACTAGAAGGTGCAATTGAGCACATACTGTGAATTTAGGGCCCTCAGTGCTGGGACTCAGTTAGGGTGACCATCTTTTCAAAGTAAAAAGGGGGGACACATGCCTGCCTCTCTCACCTCCCCCACCCTCCCAGTCGGCAGTGCAGCCAGTGCAGGGCTCCTGGGAGAAGCATAGCAGGGCAGGGAGCCTGCAGTCCACAGCAGGTAGCCTGCATCCACCCCTGCCCTATGCATAAATCTGGGAGGCATATGCCCTCCATACCCCCCAGGAGTGTGCTGAGCAGTAAGCAACCACCCCCTTGCCCCCTGGTTGAGCCGCTTATGGCTGCAACCTTCTCCATGGGGCCTGGGACTGGGTAGTGCCCCAGCCCTAGGCCCCATGTACTACCCTGGCTGGGCAGTGCTCACAGCCCCAGCCCCACTCCCTCTGTCACTGTGGAGGCCTCAATCTGACCCTTACACTCCTATACCTCCTTCCCCCTCCCCCTATAGACTTACCTGCAGAGAACTGCTCTCCATGCTTCCTGACTATATTCCCAGCCACCTGCATGTGTGCACGAGCACACATGCATGTGGTGTTCCTTGCATCCCGCTCCTGGCAGCCCCAAGCAGCCCCTTGCAGGCTGGAATACTGCCAGTGTCCAACAGGAAACCTGCCATTTCCTGCAAGGAATGGTTATGGATCCCTGAATGATACTGCAAATCCAATGCTGTCCCAAAGTTATGCAGCCCAGGACTGGGATATGATCTGCTTTTCTCAGCCTCCTGTCCCTTCCTCCCTAGCTGGTTTTATTGATATTTCTAATATGGGGCCTATAGGCAAAATAGGTCCTCCACTACAAAGAAAGCATTTCCAGTCTATATAGTTCAACTATTGCTAAATGTCTGTACATGCTGAAAGAATCAAATTTCCCCTCCTCCTCAAAGGTTTTGCTGTTACTCTAGAAACATAACAAAAATGGTAAGGTAGATGGGGAAGAAAACTAAGGTTAAGTGCTCAAATTAAGCAACTAGCTGCTATGCTATACATGAAAGGTTTTGTGTTTCATTATGTGATGTAATTTTCTGCCGGTACTAGGTGATGACAGTTGCTGAGAAAGAGGATTACTTTTGGTGGTTGTAATGGTACTGTTTCTGTGTTGTTGACAGCTTTGCTCACCCCTCCCAGGATAAAAGTTATTGCAGATGGGTATCATTTACTGGTAGAGTTGGAAGACATGGGGCCAGCCTTTCAGTTTCACATACTCTATTGGAAGAATGGGCAGGAAAGTTCGGTGAGTCTAGCCTTTGCTTTCTACATAAGAATGGAGAACATCATGCATGTCAAAGTGAGAGGGCACAGAATATTTTTTGGAGATCAATGTTCCCTTCACCTTTTCTGTAACCATGCTGTAGCAATTACAACCGTAACTTTATGCTACTAGAATGGGAGTACTCTCTGTCTTGTTGCACTCTATTTTCCAGAAGTCATAGAGTGAGTTATTTTCATTCTCAGACAAAATTAGTTAAAAATTATTGTTAAATATGGTTAAAATTTTTATTTACAAAGTTCATTCTGGGTTTATTTTTTTCTCTTAATGAGATAAAAGTCATCCAGACTAATGTGTATTCTGTTCTTTTCATGTGTGGAACCTAGCAACCCATAATACATATAGTTTCATAGTTGGTAGGGTTGGAAGGGACCTGAGCAGATCATCAAGTCTGACCCCCTGCCATGGCAGGAAAGATTACTGGTGTCAAACAACCCCGGCAAGGTGTTCATCTAGCCTCCTCTTAAAAATCCCCAGGGTAGGAGCCAGCACCACTTCTCTTGGAAGTTGGTTCCAGATCCTAGCCACTCTGACAGTGAAGTAGTGCCTCCTGATGTCTAGTCTGAATCTACCCTCTGCCAGCTTGTGACCGTTATTTCTAGTCACTCCTGGTAGTGCTCGGGGGAACAGGGACTCCCCCAGTGCCTGCTGGTCCCCCCTGACTAGTTTGTAAATGGCCACTAGATCCCCCCTCAGCCTTCTCTTGTGGAAGCTGAACAGGTTCAGGTCCCTTAGCCTCTCCTCGTAGGGCCTGCCCTGCTGCCCCCTGATCATGTGAGTGGCCCTCCTCTGGACCCTCTCCATGTTGTCCAAATCCCTCCTGAAGTGCGGTGCCCAGAACTGGACACAGTACTCCAACTGTGGCCTGACCAGTATCGCATAGAGGGGGAGGATCACCTCCTTGGACCTGCTTGAGATGCATCTGTGGATGCATGACAAGGTACAGTTGGCCTTCCTGACTGCGTCCCCACACTGTCGGCCTATGTTCATTTTGTCATCAATAATGACTCCAAGATCCTTTTCTGCCTCTGCACTGATGAGAAGGGAGTTCCCCAGCCTGTAGGTATGCTGCTGGTTCTTCCCCACAAGGTGCAGTACCCTGCTCTTGTCAGTGCTGAAACCCATCCTGTTCTCATCCGCCCACCCCTGTAACCTCTCTAGGTCTGATTGCAGCCTATTCCTCCCTTCTAGCATGCCTGCTTCCCCCCACATCTTAGTGTCATCTGCGAATTTGAATAGGGTGCTTTTTACCCCCTCGTCCAAGTTGCTGATGAAGATGTTGAACAGTGTGGGCCTGAGGACGGAGCCTTGCGGAACCCCACTGCCCACATCCCTCCAGCTTGAATAAGACCCATCCACCACCACTCTCTGGGTGCGGCCCTCCAGCCAGTTAGTGACCCAATTGACTGTGTAGGTGTTGATGCCACAGTCCCCTAGTTTTTTAATGTGAATGGGGTGAGAGACAGTGTCAAAAGCCTTCCTAAAGTCCAGAAAGACTACGTCCACTGCTACACCTGCATCTAAGGATTTTGTGACCTGGTCATAGAAAGCCACCAGAGTGGTCTGACAGGACCTGCCTCTAATGAACCCATGTTGGTTACTCCTAAGCATAACCTCCCCTGCTGGCCCCTCGCAGACATGCGCCAGGATAATTCTCTCAAAAAGCTTACCCAGGAATGAGGTAAGACTAACTGGCCTATAGTTTCCTGGGTCCTCCTTCCTCCCTTTTTTGAAAATGGGAACCACAATGGCCCTTTTCCAGTCCTCTGGCACCACACCAGAGCACCATGAGTGCTTGTAGAGCCATGCCAGGGGTCCTGCAATGACCTCTGCTAATTCCCTCAGTACTCTGGGGTGGAGATTGTCAGGACCAGTTGATTTAAATACATCCAGTCCCTCCAGAAGTTCCCTGACTAGGTCCTCACTGACCCTAGGTCTGGGTGCGCCTCCCCTGGGACCTACGGGGATCCCCGTGGGGGGGAGGTGACCCGGTCCCTGCTCAGAAAAATGGAGGCAAAGAAATTGTTAAATAGGTTAGCTTTGTCATCTGGTGCAACAACCAGATTTCCTAGCATGTCTTGCAGAGGCCCCACATTACCTGGTACCTTCTTTTTACCCCCTATGTATATAAAAAAGGACTCCTTATCCTTGATCCAGGTAGCTAGTTCCATCTCCGCCTTGGCCTTTCTGACTGACCCCCTACAGCCCCAAGCAGCCAAGGCATATCCTCCTTGGTGATGGCGCCTCCCTTCCATTGGGTGTACACCTCCTTTTTAGCTAGGAGACATTCCCATATGCTTTTGGTGAGCCATGGGGGCTTTTGCACCCTTTTGCCCCCTTTGATTTGCATTGATATTATCTATGAATACAATCATCAGAAGAAGAATGGTTGTCCCCACAATTCCTATCCATGCTTAGTAAGGTTGATTTGCCCCTTTGCCAAGGTAGGCCAGGTTAGTTCTTCTTCAGCCAGTTCCTAAGCAATTATATGTACCATACAATTGGTTTATCAACAAGATCATTTTTTAAACTGTAGTTTTATGTGGGGTTAGCATTGTATGCCGCAATGATGGTCATAATATTGGAACCTGAATAGGAAAGACAGTTCAAGACTAGTTCTTTTTGGAAATGCATCATTTTTGGAGGTTTTTATGTTGTAGTGGCTGAATACATCACACAAAAATACAAACATAGAGCCAGGCTTAGAACCCAAAGCCTCAAGAATTTCTAAACTGTGTGTCATCACCTTGCTAAAGGGATAACTATCTGAATCTGGCTTCATCTGCAGCTTTGCATGATAAGTTATTCTGCAGCTTAGACCATGAGCTTTTGAATGCAGCACCCAGAAAATCAGGAACACACAAATAATAAACACCAGTGAAGTTTGGTTCTGATGTTTCTCCCAGTATAACACAAGATCTGTAAGACAGGCACAGATATAGAATACCCTGTTTACTAGAATAAAAGATAAGGCTTTTCTCCCCAGCTGGCATGGGGGAAAAAGCACCTTGTCTTATAATCACAGGGAAGGAATTCTCACTAAATACACTGTCAATCACTAAACTGCTGTCACAGCAGCATGTGCTTATCAATGGAAACCAACTATGAAGTTGATTACATGCAGCCAACACTTTGACATGCAGCCAACACTGAGCAAGACTGTAAAACACATAGACCACACTAGGAAAACATTCTGATGGGAACAATTTTTTGTTTTTTTTTGTGGCCTTTAAAAAGTGGGCAGTTGCTCCCCCAAGGAGAGAATAGGTACTTGGCCTGGAAGTACTGCAATACTAGGCTGGCATTCAAAGAGGCTGGAGAAAGCTCCAACACCCTCCCATGGTGCTAAAAATGTGATAGTAACCTACCACAAAGATAGGTGAATGCAGCCTTTTTTTTTTTTTTTTAATTTCATATCTTAGCAGTGACGTCACATAGGGGGTGCACATGCATCCCCTGAGAGTGCTGGTGCAGCCCCTGACAGCCAGTGTCCCTAGGCAGGAAGGGCAGGTGAGAGTGCTGGTGCCCCCCCCAAAGTGCTAGCTAAGGAGTGGGGGCGCCAGGAGATGTGGTCCCCCCCACAGCCGATTGCACTCACCTGGAAGTGCCAGTGGTGCTGCTGGAAGTGCCAACGGTGTGCTGCTGTCACTTGCAGGTTGGCAGGATCAGCTGCGGGGGACCCCTTGCCCCCCCTGGTCTGTGGGATTAGCTTCAGTGGGACACCCCCCGGTTGTTGACTGCCCGCCAGGGGGCAGGGGCAAGTTCCCCCCCCCCCCCCCCAACTCAGGAGGCACCAGTTGCCCATGTATCTTAGGTCAAATTAACCAAAGCAGTTCCAAATTCTATTGACTGAACAGAGCTCAATCACTAAAGTCTGAACGGTGCCACCACTGGCAAGCATCCCACCTCCCAGACTCTTTATCCTGGGACTTCAGATATTCCCAAATCCATGACAGATAACCTATGTGCAAACCCCAAAGCCAAAGGGATTGGTGTTCAGATGTCAGGTGTTTTTCTTGCCCCTAACCAAAGGTACCTCCCCTGCCAGCACAATGCCATCTAGCCCACTTTTTTTTATGACATCATTTTTTTTTATAAATGTTTTTGTATTCCATATCAAATTAGCCAAATCAGTTCAAAATCCTTTTGATTGAGCAACACTCAATAATTCAAATACCATATGTGGTGCTACAACCAGCAAGATACTCCCAAATCCATTGGCAGGCATCCTACATGCAGGCCAAAGCCTGGAGGCTTGGGGTTCAGATGTCCCCAAGTATCACTTACTCTTAACAAAAGGCCACAGGAGCAAGCTAGTGAGGAGTCCCCCATTTCCATAAAGTAGGCATGGAACTGAGATCTTCCCACTGGAAGCTGGCCAGTGGGAAGCTAATTATAAGTCTCATAGGGCATCCTGTCTGCACTGAATTGGACAGGGGTGCACCCTCCATTACATAATGCCATTTAAATCCATCTTGGTTCAGGTAATAAACCAGTGTAGTGACTACAATGCATGCTCCAATAATTTTTTTTTGGTAAAAATATATATCTATATCTATAGCTACACATGTAAGTTATATATATCTATATATATCTTTATAGTTATATATATATATATCTATATATAACTATATATAGATACATATAAGTTATACACACCTTCTAGCAATTTAGCACTGTCTCCAGGTCTGGTTGTCTCATTGTCACTGTCCATTCCCCTGCTGGGGGTGGGCAGTCTTGGAAGATCCTGTACCAAGTGTCCCTTTGCCAGGTGGAATTGGCTGCATCCTCACTGTCCTCTGCTACCGATTTCCGGTAGTAGGACTGGAGTTCACTCAGAGCCATTAACACAGTCTAGCTCCCTGAGGTTCTTGTGTCTGTACATCAGGATGTTCCTGGATTTCCACAGGCTGCTCCTGATGCAGGACACAAACTGATCAAAACAGGCCAACGAGCTCCCTTGGTGTTTAGTTAGGTGCCTGTACAGTGCTGCCTCTCTTGGTCAGCTGCCCGACCCCTGTCACTGCTTTGCACAGCCACTTTACCTTTTCCCACACCTCCTTGGTATATGAGCAGAAATCCATTCTAGAGCCTTCCTGGTCCCATAGAGGCACCTGCCCAAGGTCTGAAACAGGCATCTGCTCCAAAGGAGCCCAGTACATGAGAGCCTGAGGACCCTGGCCCCCCTTGGCTTTCACCTGAAATGCATAAAATTGTCCATATGTCCTCCATCTTAGGCCCCCATCAGCAAAAATAAAAGTCAGTCCCTATGATCTGCTCAGTTTGCTATTGGATGTTAATGCTTTTACCCCACACCCATGTATCCATGCAGACCTTCAACTGTACAGACCTGCTCTCCATTTGGCCATGTTTCCCACCCTGTCCCTCTACTTTCATTGTAAAGTTTCCTTCCCCCTTTTAGCCACTCCTCCCTGACTTCCACTGTCCTGTTCTGCCTTAGCTTCACCTTGTGCTAAAAGCAAGGCTAATTTTGATTTTGGAGCCCTATGATTTCATTTGGTTACTGATATTGTCTGTCACAGGTGCAAAAGATGATGGTGAAAGAGATTACCTCTGCTGTTCATCTGGACACAGTGGAGGCAGGAACTGACTACTGTGTCAAAGTCCAGACATATGTAGAGGCCATTAACAGGAGCAGCAACTTCAGCCAGACACAGTGTATCAGGGTGCAAGGTAGCAGTAAGACTTCCTCATCATTTTCATCTAACAGCATTATACAGTGGCTTACCTTCGATTTGTCTGTCATTCTGTTCACAAAGACACTGCAAAGATTTTTTTCTTGAGGAAAATAAATGATTCATTCATTTTCTCACTGATGCCTCTTCTTGAATTGACACCCAACATTTCTGATTAATATTGTACTGCTAGAAGTTATTAATTAAAGATGCTCCCTAACAGGAGACTGGCAGAGTTGAGAATTGGGAGATTGTCCCCCAGTTAGGAAGCAGCTAGGCAGTCAGTCAGTGCCAGACAAAGTATTTGAAGAGCTTTCCCACAGCTGCACAGTAAAGCTTGTTTTAATTCTTCTCATTCATGTATGCCTGTGTTTATTGCACCAGGTGGTCACTACAGATTTGGACCTTGTGGCTTCTACTGAAGTCACTGGTAAGAACAGTTGAAGGACCTCTTTCAGGACTGGGTGCTGAATCTGGACCTGGGAAGCTTGATTCAAAGTTTCTCTGCTAAAATGCTCTGCTAATATAAGGTGCCACCCTGCCCTACTTTCTGCTAACATTCTGTCTTATTCGTTTGTCTTTAGATGCCAGATCTACATGGGTAACTATTACTCTCATCTCCTTTGCTGGTTTTATTATGGCTGCTTTGGTCCTGCCTTTTCTTATCTGGAAAATAAGTCGAATCTTCGAGTATTCCTGTTGTCCAGTTGTTATCCTGCCGGAGACTCTGGTAATTTCTTTGTCTTCCTTGTTGTCTCTGGGGTGAAATACAGGAGCAAACTGATGGATTGAAGGAGAAGATGAAGATGTTGGAGGAATTGTTTCTTCCAGCATTGAAGTCCAGGTGAAACCCTGTAGGAAATAATTATAGCACATTGTCCAAACTGAATGCCTAAAGCTAGGTGACTAGATACAAGCTGAGGCCTCAGTCAGCAATGCGACTATCAGAGCAGGCAAGCACCCTGGCTTAATTGGCAGGGATTCAGGAGCTTTCCAAATCAAGCCACTCACTGAGGCTCCTAAACATGGATTTAGGAGGTCAGTATTAGGCTTTGAAGTTAAAAATATTGTTCTGTTTTGTTTCATGTCCATGTTTGTGTGAATCTTTCTTAATTATATGGAGCGCACATTGGCAATGGCCTGGAAAACCTGAGCATGCCTATTTCCACTCTCGGGCCAGGAAGGAGGAAATACTGTATTTACCTAAATCCAAGATAACGTTGAATTTAAGATGATCCCCAAAATAATTAGATTCTATACATGGAAAGTTATAGTTTTCCATGTATAGAATACAACTAGTAGAAAGCTATCTTAAATTTGGCCCCCATGTTGCTGTGGTAGGGAAAGGAGCCCCTGCCCCTAGGCCCACCCACGTCTACCTTCCTGCTGCCTTTCCACCACTGTACCCAGCACCTCCCTGCAATGTGCCCCATGTCCATGCCTGCCTTCCCCACCATCTGCTGCCACATGCAGCTTGGCCACCTGCCCCCAATGCCATGCTCCTGTCCCTGATCACTCTCCCCTTATCTTATGCTGCAGCCTCTGCTTTAGATCTCACTCAACAGCAGCAGTGGCCCCATCCACCTTAGTCCAGCCCAGCCAGCTAGAAGTTGCAGCAGCTGGGCTGCATCAGGGCAGGAGCGACTGAAGCTGGCAGTGGAGGGAGCAGGAGGTAGAGGGCAGGCACAGTCATGGGGAACATGGGGTGGAGGTGCAGGTTGCAGGTTTCGCTTCCTTCTGCACAGTCCGCTCTGCCACAGGCCCTCTCCCCATCCGGATCAGTCATTCAATCCCAGGGTAGGTAGCAGCTCATCTCTAACTTGGGCCTCAAACTCAGGGCCAAAGCCAGAGATGACCCACCCCCTGCCCTGGGCTCATACTTAAATCCAAGACAAGGGCTACATTTTCCCCAGGCAGATTAGAAATACAAACCCTCATAGATTTAATATATTTCTAGTGTCAGAAGAGACCTTGGTAGATCATTGAGTCGAACCCCCTGCCCTGGGGAGGAAAGAGCATTGGGGTCAGACAACCCCAGTCAAATGCTTGTCCAGTCTCCTCTTAAAAACCTCCAAGGTAGAAGAGAGCACCCCCTCCCTTGGAAGCCCATTCCAGATTCTGGTAACCCTTACTGTAAATAAGTAGATCATTAGATCTTCCTAATATCTAATCTAAATCTGCTGTCTGTTAGTCTGTGGCCATTGAGTCTAGTTACTCCAAGCATTGCCTTTGTAAACAGAGTATCTCCTACTCCTTGCCCCCTTCCCTGCCAACAAAGTTGTAGATGGCCACTAAATCACTTTTCAGCCTTCTCTTGTGGAGGCTGAAGAGATCCAGGTCCCTCAATCTCTCTTTGTAGGATTTTACCTGCAGGCCCCTAACCATATGTGTGGCCTTCTTCTGGATGCTCTCAAGGTTATCCACATCCCTCTTGAAGTGCGGCACCAAAATCTGGGCACAGTACTTCAGCTGTGGCCTTACCAGTGCTGCATAAAGAGGAAATATCACCTCTTTAGACCTGTTTGTGATGCACCTGTTAATGCATGATAAAGTGTGTTTAGTTCTATTGCTTACTTCATTACATTGTTGACTCATGTTAATCTTTGAGTCAACTATGCCTCCGAGATCCTTTTCTGCTGCTGTGCTGTTTAGAAAGTCATCTCCCAGTCTGTATGTGTTGGTGATTCCTTCACCCTAGGTGCAGTACTTTGCACTGATCTTTGTTAAACTGCATCCTGTTTTGCTCTGCCAACTTTTCCAGCCTATCCAAATCCACCTGAATCTGTTCCCTGCCCACTGGTGTTTACTTTGTCCCATAAATTGGTGTCATCTGCAAATTTGGATAGAGCATTCTTCACACCCTTGTCCATTTCACTGATGAAGATATTGAACAGCAGTCCAAGGACCGAGCCTTGGGGGACATCATTGCCCACGTCTTTCCAGGTTAAGACCAACCCATCTACCACCACTCTCTGGGTGCATCCCATAAGTCAATTCACCACCCACCTGACTGTGTAATCATCTATATCACAGCCACTTAGTTTATTTATGAGAATGGGATGAGACACCATATCAAAGGCTTTTTTTAAATCCAAGTATTACCTTGACTCCTGCATCTATGCAGTTTGTGACCTGGCCATGAAGGTCTGTCAGGCAGGATCTCCCTGCTATGAATCCACCATGCTGGTTGCCCTTCAGCATTCTTTTTCCTGATGAGCTCCTACAAATGAAATCCTTACTAATTTTTTCAAATGTTTTCCTAAGGATAGAGGTGAGACTAGAGTTACCTGGATTCTCCTTCTTCTCCTTTTTGAAAATAGGGACCACACTGGCCCTTTTCCAGTCCTCTAAGACTTGTCCTGAGTGCCATGATTGCTCAAATAGTCTTGCCAGTGGTTCTGCTATGACACTGGCCAAATCTTCCAGCACCCTTGGATAAAGATCATTTGGGCCTGCTGACTTAAACACATCAAGCCCCTCCAAGTGTCCCTTCACGAGGTTGGTGCTAACTGTTGGTGGGCTGGTGTCCCTCCTGTGCCTGTCTATAGTCCAATTTGGAGATATGTCTTTATCCATGTTCAGGAATACTGATGCAAAGAACTCATTGAAGAGCTCAGCTTTGTCCCTCCTATCTGTCATTAATTGCCCTACCTGTCCTGTAGGGGTCTTCTTTTTGCAAGAAGAGGGGGTAGCACCTTCTTTTTGCTTTTTGTATACCTGAAGAAGGACGTTTTGTTGTCTTTAACTTGTATTGCCAGTCTGAGTTCCATTGCTGCCTTGGCCTTTCTAATCAACTCCCTGCAACTGTGAGCCAAGTAGGTATATTCCTCCTTGGTGGCTACCCCCTGCTTCCACAGTCTGTATGCCTCTCTTTTCATCCCTAGTCTTTGCTGGGTTTCCCTGTTCGGCCAAGAGGGTTTCTTGGCCCCTTTGCCCCCCTTTATGTACAACGGGATTGTTCCCTTCTGTGCCCAAAAGATCATTCCCTTGAGGAACGACCACCCTTCCTGAACTCCCATCTCACCAAGTCCTTGTCCTTCAGTGCCTCACTTACTAACCTCCTGAGCTCATTGAAGTTAGCCTTTCTGAAGTTTAGCACTTCTGCCCTACTGGTTATCTTTCCCACTTTTTGACGGATACTAAATTCTAACAATTGGTGGTCACTATCTCCTAGATTACCTTGTATCTACAGCTCTCCCACCAGGTCATCCCCTGTAGCAAACACTAAGTCCAGTAAGACATTTCCCCTAGTGGGACTATATACCTCTTGTGTTAGGTGAAGGTCCTGTCTGCAGGTTAAGAACCTATGTGAACGGTTGGATCTAGCTGACTGCTCCTCCCAGCTGATGTCAGGGAGGTTAAGGTCACCCATGACAACCATGTCCCTTGAGCGTACTAACTCTGAGAGCTGCCTTGAGAATTCCAGGTCTAGCTCATCTTGGTGTGGCAGTCTGTAATAGACTCCTACTACCAAGTCCCTCTCACCCTGACCCCCTTGCATTCTGACCCACATTATCTCAATTTGTCCATCTTGATTATTGAAGATGTGTATTGCTCTTTAACAGAGAGCAACCCCCCCCGCCCCTTTTTTCCCCACTCTATCACATCTATACAGAACTATAGCCCTCAGTGCCTACTGCCCAATCATGGGTAGGGTCCCACCAGGTTTCAGTTAATTCAACCAGGTCAAAGTCCTTGTCTGCAAGAAGGAATGTGAGTTCCTCCTTCTTGTTACCCATACTCCTCGCATTAGTATAGACACACTTAAGTCCCCCAATAGGTGCCTTTTGTACCCCCCTGTCCTGATGCCTATCGGGCCCCTCAGTACTAATGTGTATTGTTCCAGCGCACGGTTCATGGTTTATTGTTCCCAGGTTCTCTCTGTCTTCTGCATCCCTGTCCCCTGACACACCTAGTTTAAAGCCCTGCATAGATTGGCCAACCTGTAAGAGAACAGCTCTTATCTTTTGAAGAGAGATACAGACCATCACATCCCAGCATGCCCCTTTCATGGAAGTGCGGCTCATGGTCAAAGAAGCCAAAACCTTCATGATAGTACCAACTCTGGAGCTGCAAGTTGACTTCTCTAATACAGCTGTCTCAATGCTGGCCATGACTGCTGACCAGGAGGATGGATGAGAAGACTACCTGTGCCCCTGATCTCCTAAGCCTCTTAGAGCCTTGTAGTCACTCGTGATTTGGCCTGGACTACTCCTGACCATATCATTTGGATGGAGGACCATGGGATAGTAGTCGGAGGGCCAGAGGAGGTCAAGAATCCTCGCAGTGACATCCTGAATCCGGGCTCCAGGCAGGCAGCTTACCTCCCATGCTGTGGGATCTGGGTCACAGATGACTCCCTCCATTCCTCTCATGAGGGAGTCACCCACCACAATGACTCAATGCCGATTGTCCCTTAGTCTGCATGGAGGTGGCTGTGGATGTGGCTTCCTCTGCTGCACTCTCCTCTACTGATGCCAGGGCCTCGTCTCTGTTCCCCAGTTGCACTGGGGAAGTTGCCTCAGCAGTGTGATGTCTGGTTTTGGAGGTGGCAGTCTTCCACATGTCTGCATTGGGTCCCTCCCACACTGACTTCCCGCTAGCTGTGTGGGCCTGCAGAGAATGAAAGTACCCATCAATCTTATCCTCTGCAGCCCTTATCCCCTGCAGCCTGCTAATCTCTGCCTGGAGTTCCCTCACTTGCCTCTCCAGGGCCTCAAGCTGGGGACATGTGGGAGAGGTGAGGGGACTCCTGTCCCCCCCCACACAACCTCTAGGCAGTCCTCACAGGCAGGGGGCCAGAGTGCTGCCGACCTCCCTCCATCAAGTGCTTTGTCTGGGTGGAGGCCTCAGAGAAGCCCCAGGTGGGGGGTATCATAGGGCAAGGGTTGTTGTATTCAAGTAAATACAATTTATAGATATCTTGAGAAGTGGGGTCTGCCTCAGGAATATCAACCAGAGAATTGTTGGTATCATTGTGGGGGGAGGAGAGGGGAGTAGAGTTGAGGATCAAAATCAAAGAGTTATCTATTCAAGGGAGAATTTTAAATGCTATAAGCATTTCATACAACAAAAGTCATTCTATGATAAAGGACTGGATGCTTAAATGCAACATAGCAGGAGCATCTACATATGAAATTTGAACATGGGAACAATTAAATCTGGAGCAATAAGCTCCATGGTTTACTCAGGCACAGCACATGGAGTCTGAGCAGAGCAGCCCCAGCTGGCAGGGGACTCTGGAAATCTGTCTGCCAACTGGGGTTGCTCTCCCTGACTCAGTGTGCTGCAGAGGGTCTGGCTGGGGTATAAGGGAGCTTCAGAGTAGGGCTAGCCAGCAGGCAGCCCCCACAATAAAGCACCTTCGTGCCTCAGCCAGCTGTGGCATTATCTACACGTGCTCTGCAATGGAGTAAATTAGTTTACTCCAGCCTAGTAGAGGCACACCTGTAGCACTGAGATGTTTACTGAGCAGGTAATTAATCAACTACACAGTAAGCATCTCGTGTAGATGCACTCAGCAACACCCATTCCATAAAGACCCTATGCCTCATGAAACCAAGACAACCACAATCCCTTACCTTCTTGTGTCAGTCTCACATGTCTCCAGGGGCCTGGCCCTTTTCCTTTTTAGTTTTAACTACCTTTCTTTGACAATCTCATCCCTTCCCTCTATCAACTGTGGAAACTACAGATGGATCACCTCGCTGTCCTCAAGGCCAACTTAAAAAATGCAGTGCTGATGTCAACTCATGAGAGACTATTACCCAGGACCTCTCCAAATGGAGGAGTAGTCTGTCTCATGGTTCTCAGTGCTTTGAAGCCTCACTACAATAGGATATGGAAAAGTGGGAGTGGCAGAAACAGTGTTTCATGAGCCAAATAAAAATTCCAGTGCCACCCCCTCATTGGGAAACACATGTCCAAGCTGCAGTAGAGTCTGCTGATCCCAGATTGTCTTATCTGTGTGTCTGAAGATGGCTGATCAGGCCTATCATGGAAGACAAGCATCCTTGACTGCAACGGATTGCTAAAGAACAAGTTGTATGGCTTAGGGGTCCCTGTGCAACAAGGGCTCCATTCTCATACACTACCTGCTTCTACATCCTTGGCCAGTCCCTGGACAGGCTGCTCTGGGATCTACACTAACACCAAAACCAATCAGGACTGCAGCAACAGTAGTCATTGCTAATGGGAAACAGCTGTGCAGGAAATATTGGTAACAACTGAACTATGGCAGTATAAGTGTGCAAATGCTACACAATAGCCTACATGCAACTGTGCAAATGCTGTACTGTACCCTTTCCAGTGAAAAAGTGCCAATGCTTCACTAATGGTGGACCTCTAAGGTGAGAGCAGACTAATAAGCTCAGGGAACTAGTGGATAGAATTCCCTGGGATGCAAATTTGATGGGGAAAAGCATCCAGGAAAAATGGTTGCTCTTTAAGGATGCCCTCTTAAGACCACAAGACCAAGCTATGCTAATGTGACAGAAGAATGGGGAGTACAAAAGGAGACCATCTTAACTATATATATAGCAATATCTTCAATATATTGAAAATCAAAAAGGAATTCTCCAAAAAATGGAAATCTGGTCATAGTACTAGGGAACAGTATAATTATTGCATAAGCATGTAGGGAGAAAATAAGAAAGGTCAAGGCATAATTTGAGATGCAGCTTCAAGGGACATAGAAGACAATAGAAAGGGGTTTTAAAAATATGTCAAAAGTAAGAGGAAGACCAGAGGAACTATAGGTCCCTTGCAATCTAGTTATGGGTGATGCAGAGAAGGCTGACACCCTTTTTACTTCAGTTATCATAAATAGGGGCATGTAACAGGGAACTGTAGCCCTGGCACCAGAAGACAGGTCTGCCCCTTTAAGGCCAGAACTTTCTGGGCATGGAGTGCTGGTAAGAAAGGGGTTAAATGCTGAGTCTGCCAGCTAGTCAGCTGACTGGAAAGGTCAGGCCAGGACTATAAAAACCCTGGGCAGAGCAGCAGTGAGGGGCTAGGAGCCAAAGGGGAAGGAGTTCATCCCAGAGCTCCATGGAGAGGTTTGGTGAGCAGTCTAAAGGTGAGAAGAGGGGAACTACAGAAGCCCCAGAGAGATGGCAGCTGCACCACAGCAAGGACTGTAGCCAATGGTGGGGAGCCAAAGCACAAGCCCTGCAAATGTAAGCTGACATGCTGTTTTCCTTAAGCACATTTTTTTGGTGGCAGTGATTGCCCACAGACAGGACAGTTTATTTTTCTTTTGGGTACTGAATAAGTTTGGTGGTTTGGGTGAGGCTATTAGAGGAAGGAGGCGGCCTCATTTAGTGGCCCACTACAGAGTGGGGACCCCGGTGCCAGAGAGGACATGGCTTTTGGGGTGCAGACACTGGTGCCAGAGAGGGCACAGCTTTTTTGGGGTGCAGACCCCAGCACCTGTGAGGCCATGGGTTTTGGGGGTACATTGGGCCCAGTGCCAGTGAGGGTGCAGGATTTTGGGGTGCACTTACCCCAGCACCAGAGGGCGTGATCTTAAAAGGCTGGGATGGCTTGGTGCACCTGGTGTACAACTTTATTTATTTATTTTTAGGTGGACTGCAGTGGTATGTGTCCAGAGCCATTCCCTGGATTTGAATTTGCAGCCCTCTGGCTGTAGGGCCAATGGCTGGGCCTCTAGGCCAGAGAGACCAGGCTTTAGATTGTAGTAGAAAAGAGGGCCATAAGCCTCAAATTACCGGAAAAAGCTAGAGCCTCGGGGTCAAACCCTGTGTGGTGGGTTTAGATGGGGAGACCTAGCTAGAGAAAGACAGGGTCAAGCCCGGGTAGACAAAAGGCCCAACATACAAAATACAATAGGTAGACTCCTGCTCACAAGAACATCAGCAGAATAATTTCCATCAAGAAGTGGCAGGAAAGTAGAGGGCGGGACATAAGAACTTCAAAGAAGACTCCAAGAGCAACATAACTTCAAAGACTCCAAGGTTGCCCCACAACCTTGGGAAGATGCCACTGGGGAGGATGACCTGCTACATTGGTGCATTGTCCAGGAAACTTCCCAAGGTAATATGTACCCTGAGACGATGGTTGATCCGAATGAAAGAAAGAACCCTTGGGTCCAAGAAGAAGGCAGGAAAGATGGGACGGACCCAAATCTTGGATTTAAAGGCACAAGAACAGGGGTTGGAACTCATGTGTCAAATGGTCCAGGGTCTGCAGAAACAAGCAGAAAGACAACAGGCATTGCTAGAGAAGATGGTGAGGGACATACCAACAAACCAAGACCCCCTCCCCCCCCTTCCACAGGCATTTATGGGTATGGTGCCAGGGTTTACCCTGAGCAAAGAGAGAAACGGCCCGTGCTTACCGTAGATGTGAGGCTTGAGGGACAGAAAATGCAGGCTATGTTAGCTTCTGGTTCATCACACATGATAGTGTGGAGAGACATCTTACCAAGAGGAGAGAGGGAAGTAGCAGACCAGATCACCATTCAATGTTTGTGCACAAAGACAAAGACCGAGTGTGGGTTACTCTGCAAGTGGGTGAGAAACTACGCCGAATGCTGGTCGGAGTGGCTGAGCATTTACCCTACCCGTTGATGCTGGGATGTGACTGGCCGGAGCTTCTGACAGTCATAGCCCAGGCATACAGTTTGAGAGGGGTGAGTAAAAATGGAGGTACCCCACAATGCTACCGTAGTTGCACTAGGGACAAAGCCTCTGAGGAGAATTCAGAGGCAGGAGAAGGCCCCAGCTGGAGACCACTTGAAGCAGGGAAAAGAAGATGCAAGACAACGAGGTCCAAGATGGTACTTGGGGATGATCCTACAACAGAGGCATTTGCCGGTGAGCCTGAACTACCTCTATCAGATGAAGAAGCAGAACAGGAGGTGGACGTGGCACATTTGTGGGAGGATGAACATTTCAGATTGGAACAGAGCAGAGAGGAAGGGTTTTGGTATGCCTTCCAGGAACACCTAGCCCAGCGGAATGGGAAAGTGCTGAGAGCAGAGTTGATCCAGACCACCCCGCGATTTGAGGTGAGGAACTATCTTCTATATAGAGTCAAACAGGGAAAATATGGGGAAGACGAAGTAATACAATTGCTGGTACCTCGTCGGTACTGAAAGGCCTTACTGAAAGTAGCCCATGAACTCCCTATGGGCGGACATTTGGGGTGAGACAAGACTGAGGCTCGCATTAGGGGAAGATTTTTTTTTTTTTTTTGGCTGGGGTTAATACAGGAAGTGGCCAAGTACTATGCATCTTGCCCCGTGTGCCAAAAAGAAAACCCCAGTCGTCCTCCAAGAGCTCCGTTAGTACCACTACCATTGGTGTAAGTCCCCTTTGAGCGGGGATATTGTGGGGCCACTGCCAAGAAGCAGTGCAGGGCACCAATTTGTTTTGGTCCTCCTGGACTATGCAACAAGGTATCCGGAGGCTGTACCTATGAGGATAGTGTCCACCCCCAGGTGGCAGAAGAGTTACTAAGAATATTCTTCAGAGTGGGGAATTGTTGACGGACCAAGGGATGAACTTTACATCTTGTGTATTTGAAGGAGTGAGTAAAACACTGGGAATTAAACACCTAAAGACCATGGTATACCATCCCCAAAATGATGGACTAGTGGATCAATTTAGCAGGACCCTGAAACAGATACTGAAGAAGTTTGTGGTAGACAGAACCCAGAAGTGGGATCAGATGTTACCACCCTTGTTGTTTGTGATAAGAGAGGCACCCCAAGCCTCAACAGGCTTTTCCCTTTCACACTGTTATACGGACAACAACCAAGAGGAATTCTTGATTAAAGAAAGCTAGGAAGAAGAACAAAGTAGAGGCCGGAACATGATACAACTGGTTCAATACATGAGAGCGGCAAGCGACCCATTACAATTGAGGGGCTTGAGAGAGGAAGTTTGAATTAGGAGACCGTGTACTGATTCTCTTGCCGGCTCAGGAGAGTACGTTTCTAGTGCGATGGCAGGGCCCTTATGAAATAAAACACCAAATAGGGCCTGTATATTATGAGGTACATCAGCCAGAGAAGCAAAAGAAAAAACAACTATACCACGTTAACATGTTGAAGCCATGGCAAGAAGGAAAGTGCCTGTACTTGGCCCTCCAACCAGATGAACCAGAACTAGGATCCTCCCTGAGGGAGAAGGAAGGGAGAAGTGAAGTGGAAGTGGCTCCCTGACTCTCTGAAGAGCAGAGACGGCAGGCAAGGGAACTAGTGATATGGAGCTGTGACCAGAATCTACTGTGAAGCAACTAGAGAAGAATAAGCCAGCATTGTATCACCAAGAGCAAGTCATGCCTGACCATCTTGATTTCCTTATATGATAAGGAAATGGGCTCTATGGATGGGGGCAGAGCATTGGACATTAAATACCTAGAACTTAGCACAGCGTTTGACATGGTCTCTCAACATTCTCATTAACAAGCTAGGAAATACAGACTAAGTATAAGTACTGTATGTGGCGGGCCAGTAGGGGGCGCTCCTGTGTTGAGCCACCCACCTCACTGCCCGACCACTTTCCAGGCTCTGAGTGCCCTCCCTGGGGTGCCTCATGTCTGGCCCACCCCTTCCCTGGAGCACACCCGCTAGCCTGGGGTTCCCGCTGCCACTATCCAAGGCTCTGGACTCAATTCTGGCTCTGCGCACCTTGGAAAACACAGGCCTGATCATCCAATAGGTACTAGACCCAATACAGGCACTTGGGGCACTTTTCCCAAGTCAGGGGCTTATTAGGAAAGTCTCCCTTAGTCCACAGACTTAAGGGGCCTCCTTGTCATAATTTAGACCCACCCCTCAATAAGTCTCCCACACCGGTCACAAAGGAGAACTTTATTGATTACAGGGGGTAGGGTGAAAACCGGGTAAAAGGTAGATCAATATTAGAGGAATCCCATAGAGCCAACTAGGATGGCTGAGGTAGCCATTTAAACACGCATCTGAGTTACTGTAAGCTAAATATCTAGTCTGATCTCGAGTAGCTTACTCACATGCATCATCCAGAGGTGGTTGGAGTTTTCCTCTGGAGGCAGGTCACTCTGAGCATGCGGTTATGAGGAGGGACCAAGTTTCAGATTCACCTGGATGACCGCATGGCTAATGGCTGCCCTTCTTCCTGGCCCGGGCCTTTTTATAACCTCTCTGACCTCAGCAGCCTGGTCCAATCGAAGCTGCCAGTGCTGGCAACTCGCCAACCAATCTTAAAAAAGCATCACTGGCTACCTGGGCCAGTGAGCGGGGCTTTTCCCTCCTCCTCCCCAGGTGACCAGAGCACCCACCTCCGAGGCACCAGGCTTTTGTCATGTAGACAGGGAGGCCGGTTCCCCCGCCCTGAGGAATTCAACCCCAGCCTCTCATGCTGGCAGAGACAGATTTCTGAAGAGGGACACAAACAGTGGCATTTCTGCCACACTGTAAAGGTGGCTACATAACTGCTTATGTTCAACTAGTAGTCATTAATGGCTTGATGTCTATCTGGGATCAACTGGGGCTCCCCAAGGGTCTGTTCTGGGTCTGATATTATTTAATATCTTCATTAAGTATTTTGGTGATAGGATCAAATTCATGTTTAGCAAATTTGCACACAACACCAAGTTGTGTGGGGTTGCAGTTATTCCACAGTGTAGGGCTTTGATCCAGAATGATCTGAATAGGATGGAGAAATGGTCCCCAGTCTATCAGATGAGATTCAACAAGGACAAGAGCAAAGTCCTGCACTTGAGATGGAATAACCATATGCACAAATATAGAGTTGGGAATGACTGGCTGGGCTGCACTTTTACAGAGAATGACCTGGGGGTTACAGTGGACCATAAGCTGAATACAAGCCAAAACAGAGCTCTTTTTTTTTTTTTTAAGCAAAAGGCAACAACATGCTGGGTTGTATTAAAACTGCCACTTGCAAATTGAGGGAAGTGATTCTTCCACTCTAATGACCACTGACAAGGCTTCACCTGAAGTCCTGAGTATACAAACTTTGCACTCAATCTCCTAGAGTAAGTGTACTAGTACAGCAACAGAATTACCCCAGTTCAAGTGTGCAAATTATAATCTCTATTCCAACTGTGAAACTGCAGCTCACTACTAAGGTGGGCATGTAGACACTAACATTCCCAACTGTGAGGATGCAATCACTGTACCATGACTCTGTCATGAATGTTTAAATGCTGCACTACAACCCTAATTATGTATATGCAAAAGCTAGGGGCCATGACCCCACTCTTTCCCAGAGTGCATGTGTGTATAAATGCTGTGCTGTGGCGCCTCATGAGATCATGAGAGTTCTGAATCATGCTACCGGTCTGAGCGTGCAAACACTGCAATCCACAGAGTGAGCTTCAAATGCTGTACCACAGCCTCAAGTCTAAGTGATCAAATACTGTGCCATAAATTCTAGCTGTCATGTATAAGCACTAGAGCTGTGCGAAGGTTTGGTCCCTGATCAGATTTGATGGAGATTCAGCCTGATTAGGTGGCCAAATCTCCAAATCTGAATCGAATCAGAGGACCCTTTAATCTCTCTGATTCTATTCAGAGAGAGACAGACAGATTTGGACATCCCACAGAAGCACGGAGCACTCCCCAGCGCACTCGGCAGCAGACCTGGAAGTGGACCAGAAGCACTTCCGGGTCCACTGGGGAGCGTGCTGGGGGTGCCCCCCCCTGCACCCCACCTAGCTTGGTGACTGGTGCCTCCTAGGTCTCGAGGGGCACCCAGGGTCCCTCTGTGGCCGATTCCTGGGATGGGAAAGGGTGTGGGGGGTGAGGGGAAGCACTGCATGCTCCCTGGCAGACCTGGAAGTGGACTGGAAGTACTTACAGTCCACTTCTGGGTCCACTGCCAAGCCCCCTGTGCTGCTGTGGGATGCTTCATCCACTCCAGCACCGCAGTGGTCATGAGCCATGCTGCTATATGAAGGTATGTAGAAATTTTTTTTTAAAGCAGATTCGGCCAAGTTGAATTGGTGACAGTGATCCAAATCAATGGATCGAATCACTGTCCCCAATTCAGGCTGAATCCAAATCGAATAGGGCCTGTTTTGCACACCACTAATATGCATGGCATAGGAGTCACATAGCTAGTGTGCAAACATTGGACTATGATCATCCATTGTGAACTGATAAATTCTGCACAGTGTGAATGATCAAATGATGCACATTTAAGTCTCTGGTGCTATGGTTAAAACTGTGCAACAGATCTGACTACTGTGAATATGGAAATGCTGCACCATGGGTCTCAACAGAAATGTGAAAATTCTCCCCAGTTAATGTGGCCCAGGGGGTGTACACTGCTCCCCCACCTCCAGCCACTTAGAAGTTGGACAGGCCTGAATTAGTATTTAGAGGAATTGCCTAGGATAAGAGAAACATGAGTTACTTTCCCCATCCCCTTGGGAAGGTTTGAACCTACATCTTATATATTCTAATAGAGTGTCTCCAGAAGTATTGTAATGGAGAATGGCATGCAAAGAATTTCTCAATAGTGTAGTCTGGGTATCTATTCCAGCCCCTCAGGGAGGGAGTTTATTGGTGGAATACCTACAAAGAAGACTGCTGTCTGCTCCCAGTGCTATTTTTGCATTTTTGTTCAATGACTCGTTATCATAAAAAATAGTGAAAGCCAAGGTTCATCACCCCTCCTCACCTCACCCTACCCCATCCCTTTTCTAGGGCAGTAACTGTACCCCTGAAAAGTCAGATTTCTTCTTGCCTGTGTTCATTCTCTTTCCACTATATTGTTCACCTTGGCTGCTCAGCATCCTAGTCTTATAATGAAAGTATTATAAGACCTGCCTGGGCTTTGGCCTGGTGATCATCACAGATCCTAGTTTTCTGTTCACCATGGAAAACCACTGAAAAAACACAGAATCCACATTTTCCCATGACCTACTGAAAGTGCAGTGGCATCCCACAGTGAATAGCACCATTTCTTCTCTCTTATTTTTGTCACAGTTGTTGCCTCTTGGCCACTCAGTGGCTGAATGTCTTCTCAGGTGCTTCCCACTTTTTGCCTTAGTTCAGTTCACTGGGATTGCTTGCCCCCTTGTTCACAGTCTCTGAGCATCTGGTAGCCTCCTATCACAATCCCTAGGTAGCCTTTGTGTCTACTTCCCCTGACCAGCCCCTCCTGGTCAGCACAATTTCTCACAGGGTTTGAAATTAGCCCACAAATCAATTCTTTCTGCACAGCCAGCACTAATTTTGGCCTCCTGGGCCTAACCACAGCCTGCAGTCTCCCCCATAGTCATGCCTATGCTTTTCAGGTCTTACTTTAACTCCATTCAGTGGGCCTTCTAACCCTATACTGCCTTCAGCTGACCAGGTCCTTGACCCTTGAAGGGTTAAAAGCATAGAACACTTTCCCTCCCCACACCATCCTTGGACTTTAATGACCCCTTTAGCCACTCCCAAGCATCCAGTTAAACTCAAACAAGAATAACACAAACCACTTAGCTCCACATGGGCCTTTCTGCAAAGCTCCTTTCTCTCCACAGATCATGGCTAGACTGTATCTCAACCACCAATGCTCAGCAGACTCCCTGCACTAGGTGCAGGGGTTGCTAATGACCTCTTCCGCCCTTTCCCATTCTGCTACCTGCAATTATCCAGCCATCACTGTTGACTGAGGTTTTACAGCCTAGACTGTATAGCCCTTTAGCTCCCCTGTCTGCTTAGTAAGTATCCCTTATACTTTATTTTTTTCTTGCTATTGAAAGAGATCATTTAATTAATAATCTTATTTAAATAGTATGTTTTGTAAGCAGATAAAAGGGTCTCTATTCTTGCAAATGAGAGGCTTTTTATTTAATATTGTCTTGTACTATTTATTCAGAAAACACTTATAGCTGTCAGAATTCTCCTTCAGCTTTGATATATGAAAATGTAATATTCTTTGGTAAGCCAGAGGACCCTGTTCACCAATGTGTTTATTAATTGCATCCCAAAGCACAGGAATAAGCACATATATCTGTGTCTATGTCTACTTGCAATACCATAATACAGATTTTTCACCTGTATTGCTTGTGGAGGATGCATGAGGGAAGAAGGCTAGCAGCAGGTTGTCTTCAATTTGCTGAGGTATTCCCAAAATCCATACTGTCCCCCTTTCCCCGTCCGTTTTACACTCAATATATAACATATTTTAATAGATATTTTGATTGGTGTTATTCATATATGGTTCTTTCACTGAGACTTTGGGAACTAGACTGAAACAGTTTTTCTGTGGACTTGGAAGATTTCAATTAGCCATGTGTTGTGCATCTGTGTCACAAATCCATCTGCAGGGGACCCCAGAAGCCCAAATTTCTCCCCACTGTGCTGCCACATTTTCCAAGGAACAGATTAACATTGCCCTGAGAGAGTTCCCTATCCCAGTACCTTATTTTTTCTGCCCTTACACCATACTCTGCAACTGCAGTGAGGGATCCTTGCCAGCCCTGGGTGATTTCCACTTCTGGTTGTGGAAGAGAATATAGGTCCCCCTTTTTCATGGAGAGAGTCATCCTGGAATATCACTTGCCCAGATATCATTCTTTCCACTGGCAAGTAGTAAGAAGTCAAACAGCAAAAAGGTTTACTACATAGGATGAAAGTTACACAAACAAAAAAGGCTATAGGTTTGGAGTCAGAAAAAGAAAACAAGTACAGATGTTCACCCTCTCATCTTGCTACTCCTAGTTTCCCATAAGAGTCCTTGCCAGAGTTCTAGAGATCAGCCTTTCTGCTGACTCTTCCTGTCCTGGTAACTGGGGCCAATGAACCCCCAAAACCTGAGATTTGAAGACAAACATTTTATCCTAGATAAGCTCTAAATATCCTGCAAGCCATGCCCCCAATTACCATTATTCTAATGATCATGAATCACCAGAATCCTCCAGATGTCCTGGTGTGCCTGGGGTACCTGAAATCCTACTGGCCTGATGGGACATTGCTCCAGATGCCTTTGCTACTATAGAGTGGATTGCACCCATCATAGATGGAAAATCCCCAGGGATGCCCATTTTACAAGTGGTCCCTTTCAGCTCTTATTGAGTAATAATTTTCCTGGCACTAGAACACGATGGTAAGAGATTGTTAGCAGTTCTGCCTGCTCCTTGAATTCCCTGGCTAAACTCTTTTCCAACTCATAGTGATATTCGTAGCCAGAATAACATAATAGATACAATGACAACAATAGCATGAATGGATACAGCATAGCATAGGCTTCTCCAACAAGACCACACATGTCATATCAGTAAAATAAAACAGACACAAAAATATGACATGCTGCAAACCCCCAAACATAATAGGGTTCATGATACTGTGTCCTTGTGAAAATTACAATTCAGGGAGAGAGGACTTCTTATCTCTTTCCCTCACAATCTGGGAATGTTGCTGAACATGTTCTGTTTCTTCTACTTTGCTGACTGGGTTAGTTGTAACATTTGCAAAAAATCACTTTGGAACAGGTTTTGCAGCCTTCTACTTTAGCTGCACTTCTGCAGCTTTGCATAAATACGTTGAAAGTGACCAAGACTGAAAAGAAGTTAATAGAGACATGGTTATTTCAATAGATTCTACTTGACTGCATACAATTCCATTCTTATCAAAAGGCAAATCATTAATTGTTACTTTTAGCTTCTATTAAGCAGTTTTTCAAGAAGCACTCTGTTCAGATTTGGCCTAGCCTAGCATTGATAAACAGACTTTAATTTTACTTTCCCAGGGTACTGCTTATACTTTAAAAGTAAGGTTGCTGATTATGGATTGTATACCAGCTTAAACACATATTCATAACTGAAGCTTTTGCTCAGCCTATAGACTACCTGTCATTCTGGTATGTCAGTAACTGACCATGTCTACAGCCTACACTGTGCTTTATGGCAGAGCTGAACCACAACTGAGCATAAATGAGCTTAAGCACTTCCAGGGCAGTACTGAATTGCTTTTGAGAATGCACAGTACTGTGATTTATCTGTAAGTCAGAGGTGAAATAGAATGCTGTTGGGTGACTCACCTGAAGACTGCATAAGTGACCCTTAAGTGTCCTAGGAGGGAAATAGAATTAAGTCTTGAGAGTCTCCCACTTGCAGCATAGGTAGGCAAATACCACACATGCCCCTGCATAGATGTGTACGCATTGCATAGCACCCCTTCCCTCCAACTATGTAAGCATGGTGCTGTTGGCAGGCATGTTATCTTCTCCTGATTTCCCCATGCAGACAAAATCTGAGTGTGAGTGGAGACAGCAGACCCTACATCAGTCCCAGATGCGGGTATAGCAGCAGTCCCAGATTTTAGTAGACTCACTATGTAGGGCCTGGTTTGGGGTCAGACCTTGAATTTAGCTGTGTACCAAGTGCAATTGGGAGAAAACTAAGGCTTCAGACTATTTACCTAGGTCTTAATACTGAGGAGTATCAAAGCAGCATAACACCACCAAGGCTGGTCCAGCCCATCAGGGTTTGGTAATCTTTTACTTTGGCAGGCTGCAATAGGGCAAGATCATTGGTGCAGTTGTATTGGGACCAACTAACTAAATGTGGACAATACTCTTGAAACCTGTGAGAAGAGCTCCCTGAAGGGACACAAATTATCTGGCATGTTGTTCACTGAGTGCAGGGACAGCATCATCCTGGCTCCTTAAGTTCATAGGAAAGTTGTGCTGGAAAAGACTTCTAGTTCATCTAGAGGTCATCTAGTTCAAGTTCCTGTTCAGGGAAGGATCAGCCATGAATAAACCACCCCAGTCAAGTCTGATCTGTTCCTGAAAATATACGTGTGCAGATCCCATAACTTTTCTATGTAGCTTGTTCCAGTGCCTAACTACCAACATAGTAAGAAAGCTTTACCTAATCTTCAACCAAAAATTCCTCTCTTGCACTTTGAGGCCATTTTTCCTAGTTCTGTCCCCTACAGTCGCAGACGTAATCTGTCTCCATCCTTTTAAATTCCCTTCAGGTATTTGAAGATTGTCATCAAATCTTTCCTCAGTCTTCTATTCTCCAGACCCTAGTTCTTTCAACATGTCCTCACAAGGCATGTTTACAGGACTCTAATAATTTTTGCAGCTCTCTTCTGGACTCTTCAATCTGTCCAAATCTTTTTTGAAAGTGTGGGGACAAAGCTGGGCACAGTATTCCAGGGGAGGCCTTACCAGCATTCAGTAGAGTAGAAGAATTGCTTCCCTTGATTTGAAAGTGACACTCTTATTAGTACACCCCAGCACACTTTTGGCTCTTTTTTGTTTTTTTGAAACAGGAGCACCCATTAGGATCATATTTAGCTTATGGTCCACTGTAACCCCCAGGTCCTCCTCTGCAGTACTGCAGCCTAGTCAGTCACTCTCCAGTCTGTATTTGTGCATGCAATTATTTTGTCTCAAGTGCAGGACTTGGCATTTGTTCTTGTTGAATCTCGTCTCATCTATTGTAGACCACTTTTCTCCAGTTTATCTAGGTTATTCTGGATCCTAGGCCTCCCTTTCTGAGTGTCTGTACCTCTAACTGATTTGTTTTTTTCTTCCTCCTACATTTATTTTGGGGCTCAGCAATTCTTCCACTGCACCTTTGGTTTGTGTGACAGGGTGAGGTGTTAGCCCCGTCACGAAATGCCGAGAAGGCAAAGAACAAAGGAATACTTACTGCACCAGCCAGCCCAGCTAGGGGAAAAGCCAAGCTGAGATCCCCTGATGTTAATTAGCCCAATCATCTGGGAGAGCTGGCTAAGCAGGGAATGAGATGCTGTAACCCGCTTACAGCTGATCAACATGAGGGAATTAAAACGAGAGCTGAGCAGGCAGTCAGTGTTGGCTGGGGAGAGAAAAATTCCCAGAAAGAAACCAGAGGGAACGTGGGGAGATGGCAATGAGGGACCAACCAAGGGGACTTGGGAGAGAGCATCCCAAAGACTGGCTTACCTGCAGACATAAGCTACTGGTAGGGGGCACTCAGGGGTGCATGTTCCCTCCCCTGACAGGGCTGGTGCCCTCCCTGATGGCCGACTGATGCTGTTGGTAGGGCTGGTGCCCCCCCTGACAGGACTGCCAATGGCGGTGGCTTCTGTGGATGCCCCCCAAGATTCAGGAGGCATCAGTCAGCAGAGGCAGGGAGATGAGGCAGCTGTAACATCCACACTGGTGAGTCCGAATCCAATGGGTGCGGGCAGCCACACCAGGGCTCTTACTGGATTGAATAGTAAAGTAGCAAGAAGCCAGTATGTATGCAAGAAATCCAGTCAGTGAAGATATAAATTGAGGTAGTCCACGGGTGGGAGACAGGTTGAGGTGGGGGGAAGGGGAATGAATATAGCTGGTAAAAAGTGGAGAGGTTACCTGGGGAGTCAGATGTTAGGCAAGTTGTAATGTGTCATAAATCCAATGCCTATATTTAGTCCATTATTTCTTTTTATCCAGTAGATTAAAGTGAAATTCATAGGCTCACCTGTGAAAGGTGTTTTGTAAATTCCCTTTGAGGATTAAAACAGAGATTGGGGAGAGATTGCTTTTTCTTGTGAGAAATGTTCCCCCACAGGTAATTGGGTATTCTTGTCTTTTGATAGAATTTTGGTATGTGTTCATTCTGGTATGCAGTTGCTCTCTGGTTTCTTCTACATATTTTCCATCAGGGCATTTGGTGCACTGGATGAGAGATTACATTTCTGAAGGTACAGGTGTAAGATCCAGGAATGTTGATGGTTGTGTTGTGGGGTGTAATAATTGTGGGGGCAGTAGAAATGTGTTGGCAAGTTTGACATTTTTTTTTCATAGCATGGTCTGGATCTATTTGGTGTGTTTTGGGCCATAGGAAGTTTACTTTTGGTGATGAGGTTGGTTTGGTTCTTATTTAAAAGCTAGGATATGTGTTTCTGGGAAGATTGCCTTAAGAACTGGGTCTTCTTCTAGTATCGGTTGTAGTTGTTTGAGGATTTTCTGTATTATCCCAGGGAGGGATAATATGTCACAGCTGTGTGGTGACACACAGTGGTGTGCAATTCATGGGGTTTTTCTTTTGTACTTCAGCTGTTTTTCATGTGGTATCCATGTGGCTCTATCAAAAGTGCAATCTCTCTGGAGGAATGTCCTTGTTGAGTGAAAGTTCTTTTGAGATTTGTGAGGTGACAATCATGAGTGTTATCCTCAGTGCAAATTCAGTGGTATCTGAGGGCTTGGCTGTATATTACAGTTTTCTTGGTGTGTTTAGGGGGATTGCTGCTTCTGTGCAGATATGTATGTTGGTCTGTGGGTTTCTTGTATATGGTGGTCTGTATTTTACCATTCCGGATAGTGATCATCATATCTAAAAAGGAAATGTTGGTGATGGAGTATTCAAGAGAGAGTCTGATGGAGGGGTGATGCTTGTTGATTTTTCTGATGGAAATCAATTGGAGTGCAGGTTTTATGTCCAAAATGATGACTCCCCAGGTTACCTCTCCACTTTACCAGCTACATTAATTTCTTCCCCCACCTGTCTGTCACTCATGGACTACCTCAGTTTACATTTTTACTCACTTGGTTTCTTGCATATGTACTGGCCTCTGGCTGCTTTACTATTCCATTCAGGAGAGCACAGACTAAATGCAGATGCTTTCTCAGCCTGACAAAGGGTATCTGTACCTGAAAACTTGCAAATAATTTTTCCAACTATTTGACTTGGTCTAATAAAAGATATCGGATTTACCCAAAGAACCTTGTCTGCCTATTTCCTTAGACCAGTACAGGTACAACCTGCACCCCTGATATAAGCATGCAAGCATTTTTAAAATTCTCTGGGCTTTCCAGGCAAACCCTTGACTAGCTCCTGGACTGAGCCAGCGTTAGGGGCACAGTCTCTGATTTGCTCTGCTCTAGCTGTCATCCTTCTCACCCCACACTTCCCCCTTCAGGAGTATGAGACTTTTTGGTGGACTTTTCCCATTTTCCCCCGCCCCACTTCAGGAGATGGGCAGTGTATCTTTTTTTTCCTCTCTTTGCTCCTGTTCTCTCCCCACACCTTTCTAGGAGATGACTTTTTGCTGGCTCTTTGCCAGGTTTTTTAATGTGGCCGGTTCCTTGTGAAAGCACGGGGAACTGGCTTTATTTCATGGGAGACTGCCAATTACACTATTTCTGTAAAATCCATGAAATCTTGTATTTGCTAGGTTCCTAATAATAGAAAAGGGTTTTTGCTCCTGAGGCTGTAAAGTTGTCTTTTAAAGTAGGCATCTAGTTTAGGTCATTTGAAACTGAAAAAGGCACTAGAAAGTAGACCATAGAAAGTTTCTACTTTGGACAAGAGTTCTCTAAATAAACTATAGGGAGGATTAAGGAAGAAAATGTTCCAATTTTGGAAATCCTAAGAGGTTAACACAATATGTCTGCCTGGCCTGCACCAATGTATTTTATGTTTGTTTTTCAGAAAGTAGCAGAGCCCACCACAAAGTTATTCCTGCGTGGGATTGAAAAAGCTGAATACTGTGATATGTCTCTGTGTGTGATGACCCCTGAAGAGGTCTTTCACCTGTGGATTCAGGACACACTTTCATATGACTTATGAAGAATTGACCTGTAAAAAGCCTCTCCAAAAGCATCCAACACTAAGAGCTATTCATACAATCCTACAGGTATTTGGTGAGCTCAGAGATGCCTGATGCTGGCTGAAAGGACTTGGAACAATGACAGAAATATAAGAAATAGATTTGCTCTTGTTCAAAGAGCAATGTGGAGCTTTACTTCCTTTGAAAATGTGAGCCTCATATCACTGTTCAGGACCAAGGGGTGGGTGGTCAGGGAAGGTCACATAGTTATTGGGCAAAGTCCACAAATTGGGTCCATAAGGGGGTAGGAATCAATCCAGGGTCACAGTAAGCCAGGAAGTAAAAGCAGTGTTCCAAGTAAGCTAGGACTTAAAGCCCCTTCTACACATTACAGGTATTGTGCAATAACTGGTTAATTATACAATTACCTGAAGACCAGCTACACATGCAAAGAAACTATCACACAATGAAAAGTTCCAAACCAGCTATACAATTAGACCTCAAAAATATGTACTAACTTTATACCTGGTTGCTATCAAGCTTTAATTTACAGATGTAGGCGGGTGCATGAAACCCCCTGGCCCTGGGGATCACAGCTGCAATGATCCTTAGAGCTCCAGGGTGGAGGAAACCCCTAGGGCCAAAGGACTGCCACAGGGTGCCCCCCCCCCAAGATGTAGGAAATACTGTGGACTGGAGGATTGCCATGACTTTTCAGACCCAGACTTCTGCACACCCCTGGAGTGGGGAAGGGAGGAAGTAACCCCTTCAGTGATCCTTCCATCCCCCCAGCATTTCCTGAGCCCCCTGGGGTGCAGGGGGACATCATCTCTGTGGTGATTCTCCAGTCCTGGGGAGTTTCTACAGTGACAGGGCAGGAGGAAGTCACTGCTGTGGCTATTCATCCTCTGCCCCACCAAGGGGTTTCACACACCAATGGGACGGGGAGATCACCACACTTGTGATTGGGGGCCCTTCAACTGGGGTGCATGGGGCACCACCAGTCCCTGCCTTCCTGGGTTTTTGAACTAATATGATTGGATTTTTTTGAATAGGACAGACCTGACTCAAGCATTCATTTGGACTGTATGACCTCCTAAAGTCCCTTCCAGTCACACATTCTTTGATTCTATTATATGACCCCCAGCAATGTAGTGGCAGCAATCTACCTTGTGTATAGGCCTAGTGTCTGGGCCTACCTTGCACTTGCCACTTTTGGCTGGTATCGATGGTAGAGCCCTGGAGTAAATGAGTGACCTCTGGTGGTGAGGAGCAGTGGTTTGCATTGTAATTTGTCCCCTCTCAGGATCAGGCCTGAGAGACTGGAGGCAGAGTGTTTTTTGGTGAGGAATGTGCCCCCACAGGTAGTTGGGTTTTGTTGTCTTTGACAGATTCTGGTGTGCAGCTTGTGGGGGTACTGGAGATAGTTGGCAGGTTTTGTGTCTTGAGCTGTAGGAAATTGGCTTCAGTTCTGGTGATGAGGTTAGGTGCGTGTTTGAACGTACAAACCACTTTTCAGAGCTGGGCCTATGAGCTGCACTTCATCAGCCTCCTAGGTAGTAGGTACAGAAACTCATGGACTCTATATAGACAGTGGAGTTCTGGCACGCTGCAACCGGCCAGACATCTGACACCCCAGGCACCCCAAGCTCCTCTTTTACCTGAACTGCTACATTCCCCTTTTCCCCCCTACCCCCCACCTTAGCCTGTCCCTCACCCCCTGACGCTTCCATTTCCATTTTCACTGACTGGCTTTCTTTCCTGCATTGCATGTCAGGCCAGCCTCTGGCTTCCTTACTATTCCTTCCATCCAGGACCAACTACAGGTACTTCCTCAGCCTGATAAAGGGCTTTTCAATCCTAAAGCTTCCAAAGATACATTTTTTTAAGTACTCCTTTTTTTTCATAATGCACACACAGACATAAAAAAAACAAGATAAGCCATCACACACCATGAATAGCATCATATGTCCAACACAACACAACGTCTTTGCTTCTTGCTGTTCATTCCTTTATAAAATGGAACTGTCACACAGCCTGTCATTTGGGTACCTTTGCTGCTGCTACTGCTACTACTGGTGTTGAGCCAGCTTAAGTTATTATACCTGTTGTCAAGTAAAGTGGAGGACCGAGTGTGAGGCTGAAGGGGAGGAGGAGGCCTCAGTGGAGCACACTACCGTGTAGTGCAGAGGCCCCAGTGCCAGGAAGGGCGCACCTTAACACACGCACACTTTCACCCACCCACATCATGAGTTTTGCCTGTCGGCAGCTTGGGGTGCAGGGCCCCAAATGACAGACTCCCCCAGTGAGAGACACACACACAGCTGGCAGGCTTTGTGGCCTGGCAGGGCCCAGCACTCACTCAGGCCTGCTCTAGGACACACACAGCTGGCAGGCAGACTTCGCAGCCTGGCAGGGCCCAGAACTCAGGCTTGCTCTAGGACACACACAGCTGGCAGGCATTGTGGCCTCGGGAAGAGCCACGAGCCCTGCAGTTTTCATCTCCTTGTGTTGTAACACATAGACGTGACAGGAGCTTTGCTTTCAAGCATTTGGGGTGCAGTTGCCTCCCAAACCCCTGACCCAATTTTCTTGAAACTTAGCAGGTTTTGTGGCCTCAGTAAGAGCTACCACCCCTGCAGTTTTCAGCCCCCTGTGGTGTAACACACAGCTGTGACATGAGTTTGGCTTTCAAGCATTTGGGGTACAGTTTCCCCCAAACCCCTGCATTGATCTTCTTTAAGCTTGGCAGGCTTCATACTCTTAGCAGAGGCTACCACCCCTGCAAGTTTCATTCAAATCAGACAAAAACCAACAAAGATATAGATATTTCATTGATTCCCCTATGGCCAGATCTCCGAGGCGGCTCTGAAGCTTCGGAGCTGCTTCGGCCAGATTGAGGTGGAAACCCGGTCCAGAGCTCTGGATCAGATCATGGCCATTTGAAGCGGCTAGATCTGAAGCTGGATTAGATTGCTGCTGACTCGCACAGTCCTAGGAGATAGGAGATCAGACTTAATATTGATCACCTGGTGAGTAGGTAGTTACAACATTGAACCAGGAGAAGAATAAGGACAAGTACTCCTGTTACTGGTTAAGACTTTTCATGAAATGGAGATGCTCCAAATTCTTGTGGCTAGGATCTGTACCCAGTGTCATTTGTCCTCCAAGTGGTGGTGCCATTCTGCAAAAGAGCATCTTGATGGCCACACCTCTTTATTAAAGATTTTGCAGTTGTATTCAGTGGAAGTTATTTTCCAGAAGTAAAAACATATGGGGGGTTTATACATGTGCTCCAGGAGTGAGAGGCGGGGGAGCACTTTAATTAAAATGTTTCCGAGAGCCACTTTAACTAAAGTGCCTGGAGCATCTCATGTATCAGCATCCCTGTGCTGAAAAATGATGGCAGGGGCACTTTAACTAAAGTTCATTGAACAAGCTTTAGTTAAAGCACCCTTGTGGCAGAAGGCCACTTGTGTTTCTCCTCCAAAAATCGGCTCTGTGACAATTTGGGCCCTGCAGAAGGTACACAACTTACCCTATCTCTTTAGGTAACCTGAGCTGGATACATTCCTAAGAGAGGAGGGAAACCTGCTCCCACTGCCTACATGACTAGCATCACATACGTAGCTGAGGAGCTTGGGATCCCTGGTGGGCTAGATACTGCCTGTTTGTCCAGCAACCAGTGATGCCTTTCAAATTGGTTGGCTGACAGCCAACAGGTGCTGGCCTCCATTGGACCAGGCAAATGAGGTCATAAGGGCTGTATAAGTTAAGGACTGCCCAGGAGAAGGGGTAGTAGCCATGATGAAAACTCAGAGAGAGAGAAAAGCTGGACCACCTGAACGTTGGTCTCTCTCTCAATACTCATGATCAAGCAACTGCCTGCCTCCAGAGGGACTCTCCACCTGCCTCTGGATGATACTCATGAGTAAGCTACCTGAGATCTAGCTAGATATATAACTTGCAGTAACTCAGATGCGTGATCAAAGGCTACTCTAGTCACCCTGTTTGCTCTATGGGATTTGTCTGATACTGCTCAACGCTGTACCCTATTTCAACCCTACTCCTTGTAACCAATAAAGTTCTCCTTTGTATCTGGTATGGGAGACTTATTGGGAGTGGGTCTAGATTATGCCTTGGCATCCCCTTGGTTTGGCTGACTAAGGGAGACCATTACTTGTGCTTCTGACTGAGGGAAGCACCCCAAGTTCTTGAAGTGATTTAAGTACCCTCAAGGGCTGCTGGGCCTGTGTTTCCCAGGGGACATCATGCCAGAATCAAGCCTATCCCTGGGTGCTGGCAGCTCTACCCCCAGGCTAGTGGGTGTGTTCCAGGAAGGGGGTCAGCTAGACATGAGGCACCCCCAGGGAGGCACTCAGAGCCTGGAAGGTGGTCAGGCACAGTGAGGTGGGTGACTCAGAGCAGGAGCATCCCATAATGGCCCACCACAACCCCTGCCACCATTTTTCAGCATGGGGATGCTAATACATGCAATGCTGGAGTCTGGTGGAGCACAATAATTACCATGCTACAGAAGATTTGATTAATTACAATATGTTGGAGCAGCCTTGCTGCACATGTAGAGGTGCCCATGAGTACAGCAGTTCCTAAGCTCCCTGACATTGAGACAATACTTTTCCAATCACAAAGTTTCACACTTCCACCTGCAGAGTGGTCCAGGACTGTCATAGAGGCAAAGGCCTTTTTCAGGTGTTCAAATGTGGATTGAATTTTTGGGGAAGATTTGAACTGGATGTTTTGAGTTTTTTGAGATGTTATAAGACCTATCTACTTCGACAACTGGACAGACTTCAGTAAAAGTCTGTGAAGTCCAGGAATTGTACATTCCTTGGAGGGTCCCAATCCAGTAGAGGGTCTATTCACAGTTCATTTCAAGGGTTTATTCACAGTTCCTACAGACTGCTGATATATCCTGGGAATTCCACAGTGGGGCAAGTCAAACACACTTACCCAGCTTCACTTTCAGGTGATTCTGGTGGAGCCATTCTGGAAAAAGGTGGGCCTGCTGGTTATTACATTCCCAGGTATCAACAAATGTAATAATATCATCCAGATTTACCAGTATGAACTGGTTTAGAATGTCCCTAAAGATGTCATTTACATATTGCTGGAAGGTGGCATGGGTATTGAAGAGGCTGATGAGTATGAAAAGGCATTCATAATGGTCATATCAGATGTGGACCACCATCTTCCATTCTTTCCCCTACCAAATAAATTTTAGGTCCCCCTTGCTTAACTTGGCTTATGTAGTCAGGGGTTTGTTTTAGAAAAGTTTCTTGGAGGAGCTCTTCAGCCACTCCTCTCAGATAAAACAGTCTTTAAACACAGAAAACAAAATCGTACCTTCCTGTCCCAAACACTGGGAGAGGAACACCTTTATATTTTACTCCAGCACAACAGTCTTGTCTCTCCATGCAGTAAATGGTTCACAGTGGCATACTGACAGGGTGAGGGATGGGATAGAGGTGCCAGCTGGGCCCTCCAAGGGGTACTTGGTCTCCCAGCAGCACTTCTGGTTTCTCCACTGGTTCTCCACTGGTTTCTCCACTGGTCACCAGCATTTCTGGGCTTGGAGATCAGATGGGGTGGGGCACAAATGCAAGTATTGGCCTCCGGGTGCCGGAGACCCATGGTATGTCATTGTTGTTTCATCCTGCATCTTGCTGCTTCTTCTGCTGTTTAAATCCTGGAGTTTAAGCTGCCAATGGGATACTTTCTCATTATCCAAATGCTCTCCAGTTGGGTTTTCTCAACACAGTTAACTTTTCCCTCTTAAAGGGACAGATTGCCCTGTTACCCCCCTCCCTGATCCAATTTTTTGCAGATAAGTACTTGCCCCAGTCTTTGATTAGTGAAAGAAGTGCCCCATTCTCGTTTCAAATGCCAAAATCTCCATGCTTTCACAAGAATTCCATACCCTATTTGGCTACAAAGCACCAACTCACAGGATCATCATAAAATTCTAGTTTATTGGACGGATGCAAAAAGACCATAAATCTTGGTGCTGATCCCCTCAAACACACACACATTCACGCATACACACACACACTCACAGTAGCTATCTCTGAACACTAAGCACTGGGGTCAAGATATACTTATCCCCAAGCACTGGAGTCCACCGTTGATGGCCAGTCGAGGCTTCTTTCAGTACGATGTTGCTGTAGAAGGGGGTCCCTGGTTGGTCCTTCTGGCTGGACAGGCAGGGTGCTGGTCAGGTCAAAGAGGGCACCATTGGGGATCGTTATTCACTTCCTTTTATCCCTTTCTGGCAGACTTTGGTGACTCCCCAATTCTCGGGCTTACCCAGTCCAGGGGTCGTTGACCTCGAGGGACATCTCTCTTGGTAGCTGCTGGATGGCATCTGTCAGCCCCAGTGGTCACATCCGCACATACGTGCAGTCTCAGGAGTCCATTGATAAATTTTGATTGATTTACTGGCGTGATGAATAGAGCTTTGGAAGTGGTTGATCAGGGGGTATTTCAACCCCAAGGGTCTGTTTCCAGCATTGATTAGTTCAAATGGGGGCTTCTGTACCTTTAACAATGAAGTTTCTGGGAATTCCTGGCTCTTTATTGATTCTTTCTTCTCCTTGGTCTCTGATTTCGTAGGTGTTTATTGCTGCTCATTAACATACTTATCCAGACTAGCTGCCGTGTTACACAATCAACCATGATTCATTCAGGGACCTACTCCCATACAGAGATTCCTGCTCTTGCTAACATTGTTACATGGTACAACTTACTTTTAAACTTAAAGGACATTTATAAAAGCATCTACAAGCTCTATTTTCACTACGAATACATCTTATATAAAAATAATAATGATATGATAAAAGAAAAAGAGAGAGAGAGGTAGGAAGAAAAGGTAGAAAAGAGAAAGCATCCCCAAAAAGGGAGAAAATACTAAAACAGGGGCTTTTGCAATATGGTGGAGCTTCACATTTGAAGCGGGGCAGACGAAAGGGTTTCTTGCTACGTTATTCCCCCCCTTGACATCGGCCGTCAGGGTGATGTCACTATAATATTCAGCCTAGTCCTTTAGGCTCATCTATGCTACACCCTTATCTGAGATCCTGTTTTCCAAGCCCCAGCTCTCCCTTCATGGGGTGGGCTCTAAAGGAATTCTGCAATAATGAAAAGTATCTGGGAATGCAGGTGAACAAAGGGCCGGATGAAAGCAGTAGTGATCCTCATCCACTTGGCACCTGCCTCTGTCATCATCTGAGCACTTGGCTATTGCTTTGCTTGTTTGTTTGTCTTTTCATTATTTCTGGAATCCTGCCCTGGCCATAGGCAAAACAAAGGTGCACTGTGTTGAATGAAAAAGAAAGCAAGCTCTGAGCAGAACAACTCACCTCACGAGTTTGATTCCTGTCAGTGTCAACACTTGGGGACTGAAGAAACAGTTTCCTGGAGCTGTACTCACTCTGTGGGGTTTGCATGAGTCCCCAGACCTAAAGGTTTGTGGTTTCATTTTTCATTTGCCAGAACACCTGTGTGGCATGACCAATTCTCCATGTATGGGATTTCAGTGTCACATGCATATAAGCAAATCACTTGCCAGAGTGTCAAATAAGACAGGGCCAAGGGAAAGTTGAGTTAGACTACAGGGAAATGATCTGTGGCTCCACTGAGTTTTGAACTCAGATTGCTGGATTCAAAATCCAGAGTACAAACCATTATACCATGGAGCTTCATCTCAGCTTATTTGTTTACTTCATTAGAGGATGAGTGCAGGATAGAGGATGCAGGATGGAGCGCTCTCAGAAGAGACTCAAGCAGATGAATGGTTCCCTGTGCTAGGAAGGCCTTTGAAGGTTGGTAAGAGGCAAGTATATAGGCAGGATCACCACAACAGGGATGTAGCTCAGTGGTAGAGTGTCTCCTTATGTCTGAGATCTTGACTTCAATCCTGGTAGTATCCTTCCACTCCTGTTGAAGGAAGCTGTAGGATCCCCTACCTGGGAGATTGCCAAGCAGAGGTATATGGTTTGTGACAGGGCATCTTGCAGCTGAGTTTTGGCCTGTACCAAGTGGTCCTCAAAGTTACTCTGACACAAACCTCTGTGGGAAATGGAGAACAGCCTGAATTCCTTCAGGTTTTGCACCTTTGCCAGCAATACCACACCTAAGCATGTTCTCCAGACGACAAAGTGAAAGTGCAAAGGGATCCCAGGGTCTTAGGGGCACAAGTTTTTGAACAAATTGATAAATTAAATACTAGTAAGTCATCAGGACTGGATGGCATTCACCCAAGAGTTATGAAGGAACTCTCAAAAGTGAATTTGAAAAACTGTTGACTTGCCATTACGAATGTCCCTCATGACAGAAGACTGGCAGGTTGCCAACATAAACACTTATCTTCATAAAGGGATCCAGAGGCAATACTGGGAATTACAGACCAGTGAATCTCACTTCTATCCCTGTCAAGTTGGTAGAATGTATAATAAAGTATAAAGATCAGTCACATGGACAAATATGGTCACTGGGGAGGAGTCAGCATGGTTTTTGTCAAGGGAAATCATCTCTTACTACTTTTCTGGAGTTCTCTGAAGGTGTTAAGCATGTGGACAAAGGGAATCCAGTTGACATATATTTAGACTTTCAAAAATCTTTCAATGTGGTCTCTAACCTAAGGTGTTTTTTTTAAAACTGTGTCACCATGGGGTTTAATTTTTTTTTGTGGATTGATAAGTGGGTAAAAGGTAGGTGGCAAAGGGTGGGGCTAATGTTCACTCTTTGGGATGGAAGGAGGTCAAAAGTGGGGTCCAAAAGGGTTCTGTTTTGTTCAAAGTTTTTCTCATTGACCTGAAAATGAAGGTACACAGTGAAATCTCTAAGTTTGACAGATGACTCTGGGTAGTCTGATCCCAAGATGATGGAGAGGAACTACAGAAAGATCTTACCAAGCTAAGTGGACAAAAAAAAAAATACAGATAAACTTCAATGTTGACCAGTGCAATGTAAAGCACATGGGGGGAAAATAACCAAAGCTATATGTACACAATGCTGGGTTCTGAACTAGCTGTTACAACTCTGGAAAGAGACTTGGAGTCATTGTAGGTAGTGTAGTTCTCTAAAAAATTCAAATCGGTGTATAACAGCGATAAATAAAAAACCCAATAAAATATTAGGCATCATTAGGAAGGAAATTGAAAATAAATTGGAGACTACTGTGTCATTATACAAATCTGTGGTGTACTCACATCTTGAATACTGTGTGCAGTTCTGGTCTCCACACCAGAAAAAGGTGGTAGTAGAATTGGAAAAGGTACAGAGAAGAACAAAGTGATCAGGGGAAAGGAGCAGTTGTCATACCAGAAAAAACTATAAAAGGCTAGGCCTTTTTAGTTTAGAAAAAGAGAAGGTTGAGGTGGGATATGATAGGAGTCTATAAAATCACGAAGTGTACGGACCAAGTAAACATGGAACTGTTATTCATCAATCCCCAGGATACTAGAACTAGGGGGCACCAGGTATCAGGTTTAAAATAAGAGAAAGTACTTTTTCACACAGCACATAGTAAATTTGTAGAATTAATTGTCTCAGGTTCAAAAACAGACTAGACAGATTTATAGATGACAGATCTATTAATAGCTGTTGACTGAACAAATAAGTGTTGATGACAGGGAGAGTAATGAATAGGGGGGGTAGATCACTCTAAGTTGCTCCAACATCCACTTCTGCCACTGTCAGAGAGGAGTCTATTTTTGACACCATGGGGATAAAATGGGCCAAGGCCCACTGAAAAAAAAGTAAGCCTCCCTCAATAAGGGAGGACATTGGGAATGCAATTTTGAATTACTTGGTCCAAAAAAAACCCAAACCAAAACCAAAAAAAATGTCAGGGATGGGAGTGATGGTCACAGGTTAATGAGAAAGCCAAAAGGGGACACTGAGCAGAGGACAGCAGCCAGTGCCCACTGCTCCCTGTATTAGTCAAAGGAAGCTATGGATGCCTGTAACCCAGGTTTGGACTCTAGGGTGGTTGCATCTCCCACTGGTGGCCAAGTAACCCTTACTCTGATCCACTTCTAGGATGCCCTCCACTTCTCATTTTCCCACCACACCTTTGATGCAATTATTTGATTGGAAAGGAGGTTGTCTAACAGGTCCTAGAGAAAGCTACAGTTCCTCTAGATGCCAGCTAGTTCTCTAAGGACACCTATTAGCCTTAATGGCTCCAACCACCACACCCATGCCTCACAGATGTCACCAATTAATTACTTTGGTGGGCTTCTGGCCCCAATCCAATACCAGGCCACCTCAGGCCTTCACCCTTGTAGGGTCCTCATTTTCCTGGTCTCAGCCCCTTCTCTTGCTGGTTCCCTTAGTCTAATCCCACTGTGCCATGCCTGACTTCTGGGTTCCAGCCCAAGTCTTTTCAGGTTGTGCTCTGCTTCACCTCCAGGCCACTGGCCCTCATCTCACCCCCTAGGGCTGGCCCCACTGTGCCTCAGGCACTCAGACTGCTCTGGCTCCATCTCAGCCCCTGGCTCTGGTGTTCTTTTCTCTGGGCACTTGGCCCTAGTCTCAATAAGGGAGGCCATTGGGAATTAACTTTTTATTACTTGGGACAGAAAAATAAATAAAAAAAGATGGGGATGGGAGTGATGGTCACAGGTTAATAATGAGAGATCTAGAAGGGGACACTGAGTTCTGCATTCCCTGGGCAGTGGGACCCCTGCCCCTGTCTCCACCCTGCTCTGGTTGCTGAGCCTACTTTGGCTTTCTCTGCCTGGGCCCATGGCCCTGCCTGGCTTACACCTGACATAGGCTACCCTCTCCTTGGCTGCCACCTGCTTTTGGTGGAAATCCCACCCTGTCCTGGATCCCTAAACTCTAGTGGCACAATATACGACAACAGAAGGAACCTGGAATCAAATTTATAGGATGGTGCCCCCTCCCAAACACCAGCTTCTGTGGCAGAAAGACAACCAAACAATGGTTGTTCAGGTGGTGCAGCTCAAAAAACGGAAGCCGCCCTATACTTGAAGGACAACGGGCAGAAACTATAGTTTTCTGACAGGCAAGTCAAAGCTCTCAAAGGAACAAAAAAGGTTTAAAACACCTGCACTCACTTGGGGCATGTAATGGAACCCGAGATAATAGCAGTGAGTAGGGGAAGCCCACTTGCAGCTGGAACAGACTTGAACCCAAGTGACAGGAGGCTGACAACTTCCACTGTACTAAATAACTCACTGCCTTCTAAGAAGAAGGGGCACATGACATACCTCAGGTTTACAGGATCCTCAGCACTCCACCTAAAAACTATCCACGTATGACACCATGAGGAGCTAAGGCACTCATCCTTCTTATAAGGAGGTGCCAGCCCTCTAAGGCCCACTGATCCCAAGGTCTATGGGCAACGAAACCAAAAAAAAAAAAATAAAAAAATGTCACCATGTCTAAGTTCCCTTACCTTTCCTGGGCTGCCATGGTTTTCTTCCGTCCTTGTCAGCTGACTGCTGCTTGTGTGTCATCTTTCCTGTTTCTCCTCCCAGGGCCTATAATAAACAGAGACAGACACTGCATTCAACTCACCACATCAAAGGATGAGTCTACAGTCTGCAACTATCTCCCTCTTTAACCCATACCTGAATCTGTTGCCAATCTGTCCTGTATCCATGGAAATGGGGGACGGCAGATATCTGCAGGCTCAGCTGCTGACATCCGTGCCAGCCAGGAGCAGCATATGATGGGCCAGGATTCTGGACAGAACTGCTAGGGCGGCACCGTGAACAGTGACCACAGGCACCAGCAACCTTGCTTATAGGATGATGCTCCCTCCAGACAGCTGGCTGGTGGGGCATGAAGTCCAGAGAAAGCCTGAAAAACCCTGAATGCCAGCTGAAAGGTTTCACAGCTGGTCTCAATCAGAGGTCAAAGCTGCCCTGTGTGTCCGGAGCACAAGAGGGCCACTACTTCAGCCTCCTGTCACAGAATCCACAGAGCCCAAAGGGCTAAATGAGGCCTCCTCCCCCCAGGCCAGAAGGGGTGGGGGCACAGGCCTGTTTACAAGGTGCTGGGGAAGACCATCTCAATAGTTCCAAAGCAGCAGAACAGAGGAGCAGAGACCTGGACCTGAGTTACACGAAGGTCATGAAGCCTCAGGGTACCAACATGCTCAGTATCCTCCAGAAGCCTGCAACCTTCCCTGTAATCTGTGGGTATCATCTCTGGTCAGCCTCACCATGGGGAAGGACAGAGCTGTCCTCAAAGGCTAATTGAGACCTGGACCCTGCTTACAGGGTAGTCCACAGCTCTGCAGAACCTAGCCCTCCACGAGGGGCATGAGATTCGCACCCTCGTTACAGGGCAGTCCAGCCATCCAGATGTGGAGTGCCAGGTATAGATGCAGGAAAGAGGACAGGTGCCTGGACACAGGGAATGGGAAGGAGGCCACAGGCTTCCATTCAGCCATGGGAAGGTCATCAAGCTCTGGGTTATAAAGAGTTTGCTGTCACCCCATGAGACTCAACTCCTGTCTGCAAGGTCGCCCTGTGGCACAATGCTGCAGACTGCTCCGGCTCTCTCAAGGACACCTCTCTGACTGACTGGCTATGGCAGTGGACATGGCCTCCCAATTACAGGACATCAAGGGCTAAGCACAAATCCACTCTCCTTCTCATGTGGTAGGAGGCAACACGCACCCCTCCTATGGGAGGTTGTGCCATCAGCAGCCACATCTGGCAGCTGGCCTGGACCCCGATTACAGGGCAGCTGCACTGCACAAGACCACCAACCAGATTCACAGCCATTACAAATGAGGTGGCAGTGACACACAGCTTGCTTACAGGGCTGTCCACCTTCCACCTGACTGCTGCAGAAGTGCAACAGCATCAAGGGCAGAGACCCATTTCCAGCTTACAAGGAGCTTGCCCAAAGGCTCCCGCAGCCAAAATTTGGCCAGTACATGACCAAAGCCATTCTGTCCAGAGTCCCTTTTCTTCACATCCTGGTTTGCTGGCTTTTTGCCTCTCATGGTTTGCCTGCTTCTTGTCCTTCTGGCAGCTACCAAAAGGAAAAAGAAGAGAAATAATGACCCACCCCAGGAAAAAATGGGGAGGCACAGCCCTGGGTTAAGGCATGAAGCCAGAGACTAAGACAGGGAGTTGTAATGTCTCTCTGTTTGGTCCTTCCCTGTAACCCCTGGTGATTTGTCTTCTGTTGGACAGAGGGACGAGCAGAAATCTCCTTGTTCAGCTTCCAAAAACTGGGCCAGTTGGACATAGAAAGCCATGGGCCACAAGCCCACAAGCCCAACTCATAGACAGCACCAGAATGCACCTGGAATCCTACTTACAGGATGGTGCCCCCTCCCAAGCACCGGCTTCTGTAGCAGAAAGCGATCCTAACAATGGTTGCTCAGGTGGTGTGGTTCAAGAAAGTAAGCCGCCCCACACCTGGATGAGAACGCATAGAAACTACAACTTTCCTGACAGGGAACTCAAACCTCTCAAAGGACCAAAAAATGTTCAAAACACCTGCATTCAAGTGGGGGATGTAATGAAACCCCGGATAACAGCAGTGAGTCGGGGAACGAGTGCCTGCCCACTTGCAGCTGGAACAGACTCTGATACAGTGACAGGAGGCTCCAACGCCCACTGTCCTAAAGAGCTCACTGCCTTGTAAAAAGAAGGGGGACATGACTTACCTCTGGTTTTCAGGATCCTCAGGACTCCACCTAAAACTTACCTACATATGACAACATCAGGAGCTAAGACATGAAACTTGCTTATAGGTCTACAGCTTTACAATTGATCCCAAATTGATCCCAGGGTCTACAGCTTGACAGTGGAACCCTCCTAACCCCCCACCCCCGCCGAAAAAAAAAAAAGTTCACTGCCTCAAAACTCCTTTACATTTCTGGGCTGGCATGGTTTTCTTGCCTCCTTGTCAGCTGACTCCTGCTTGTGTGTCTTCATTCTTGCTTCTCCTCCCAGGGCCTATAATAAACAGAAACAGACAGTGCATTCACTCATCATATTGGAAGACAAGTCTATGGGCTGCAGCTTCTACCCCTCTTTAACCTGTACCCAAATCTGCTGTCAACCTGTCCTCTATTCATGAAAATGGGGGAGGGCACACATCTGCAGGCTTGGTGCCAACATCCCTGGTCAGCCAGCAGAATGGCATGGGTCATGACTCTGGACAGAACTGCTAGAGCAGCACCATGAAGGGTGACCACAAACACCAGCAACCCTGCCTACTGGGTGGTGCTCCCTCCAGACAGCTGACTGCTGGGGCATGAAGCCCAGAGACAACCTGCAAAGCCCTGAATGCCAGCTGACAGGTGCCTCAGGTGGTCTCAATCAGGGCTCAAAGTGGCCCCATGTCAGGGGACACAAGGGCCATGACTTCAGCCTCCTGTCACGGAAGCCACAGAGCCCAAAGGACTAAACAGAAGGGGTGAGGATGCCGCCTTTCTCAGAGGGTACGATGGGGAGGCCATCTCAATAATGCCAGGAGCAGCAGAACAGAGGAGCAGAGACCTGGACCTGAGGTAAAGGAAGGTCACTAAGCCTTGGGGTCCCAACACACTCAGTACCCTCCAGAAGCAATGCACTCATTACCCTTCCCAGTAATCCATGGCCATCTTCTCTGGCCAACCCCACCAAGTGGAACAAGACCCAATGCAGAGAATCAAGGAGACCTGGACCCTGCTTACAGGCTGCAGGCTGGGGGCAGAAGCACAGAAGAATGGCTGGCCAAATGCCAGGACACTCATCCCCAGAGGCTCAGGTATGGGATACATAGCCTTATCTCAAGGAGGGCAGTAACCCTTTACATGAGCTAGCAAGTCACCTCCACACTTCCCGCCCAATGTGGCCCCACCCCTTCTTCTCAGTGCTGGCCCTGCCCTCTCACTGCTCACCTCATGCAGCCCCGTGCCTCCTGGCCCCTTCCCCTCCATGCCACCTGCTATTCCTTGCGGCCCCTCGGGTGGTGGCAGGTTCTGGAGCCCCAGGCCAGGGTAGGGCAGGGTGAGCTGCTCCTGCCATCCAGGCCAGGCCCTGCTCCATGTGTGCACACCTGCCCAGCAGCCCATGGCCCAACACCGCCTGTCCCAGGCCCTGGCCAGCCCGGCGCCTGCTGCTCCCTGCCCTGCCCCAGCACTGCCTAGAGCATCTCTGCAGCCTCCTCCCCTACCGTCCCCTGGCCCATCTCACTGTGCTTTGGCCTGGATCCCTCCTGCTGTTGGTATTGCAGCACTGAAGCACAGGCGGCGCAGGCCTCACTCCCCTCCATAGTCCCAACCGACCTGGTCCCACCCCCTTCATCTCAGCATGGCCCTAGGCCCCACCTCTACACACTACTTCTCACCCCTTTGTGCTTCCCACCCTTTTTGGCCCCATCCCCTTTGCATCAGCGCGGCCAGGCCAGGCCCCCAAACTGCCACCATTCTCAGCTCACACTCACCGCTGTCCCACATGGGGACCAAAGCATCGTACTATTGCCCAACCGAAAACAGATTTTTTGGGGGGGGTTGGTTAGAAGAGGCATTTGTGTTTTCAGTCTTCAAGCTCTCTCCACTCCAAAGCTGAGGTCCCTTCCAAGCCTACTTTTCTATGATTCTGTGAATTTTCACTAAGGTGAAATTTGAAAGCAAATGCAGCTTTTCCTATGTATTTTGAAGCAGTAAATAGCTGCTTCCCAGAATGAGAAGAAAACCACCCCCAACACAATGGCTTTATTTAGCCTGAGTTTTGCTAAAGTTTTCAACCCTGCAGTGCTCTATTTAAGCCCTGAATGCTCTCCAGGCTCAGATCCCATCATGCTTGGGCATTACCAGGGAGTGAGCCTGGTGCTCTGTGTTGCCTTACCCAGAAGAGTTGAAACCGGATGAGCTTTTTGCAGTTTTGGAGTGGCTCTGGGATGTACTGGGGCTACTGGCATGGAGCACTGTGCCAGGTGAAGAGGGCCAGCTGGAGTTCCCAGGAAAGCACCATGATGTTACTGTACAACAGGAGAGGCCAGAATGAGGTTTGTATTTTGGAGTTAGTTCTCTCCTCCCCCTCCCTCTTCTCTCCTTTTCCTCAGTCCTTGCTCACTGCACCAGCAGGAACATTTAATCTGGTGCCCTGGCCCCGGGCTGTAACCGACCAGCCAGGTGGGGCTCCGGGGGCATTCTCCCCATGTTGGAGCATGGCTGCTGGAGCAGACAGTTCCTTCACCATGAGATCTGCCAGTGCCAGTAACATCAGCGTTCTTCTCCACAGACCCCCAGCCCAGGACATGTGTTCCCAGTCCAAAGCCTTATGGTAACCAGAGGAGGCATAAATGGGGCAGGTGAATGAGAGAATGGCAAAGGCAGACAGTGATGGAAGTAAAACAATGAGCAAGGAAGGAATTGGAATGAACCCCAAGCTGGGGCAGATAAGTCTTGTTCTTGAGCACATCACACCAACAGGGATAGGCCTGGACCTCTAGATCCAGGGCCAACTAGGCAGGTCATTAGATTACAGGATTCTGCCTTGGTTGCAGCCATAAATATCTGCTTGCGATCTCACAGAGAAAGCTATTCCAGTGATGGGAAGGGGTTGGCTAGAGAGAGTCTGCAGATTTTACCCTTTGCTGTCTTTGACCTTGGACTTGGCTACACTGAGCAATCAGTCAGGGCCAGACCAATGGCCCCTCTCATACTGTGTGAGGATGCTGGAACCCAAGCATCTCTCAGAGCTAAGCAAAGTCCACAGCACTCATAAATGAAATGAAAGAGCAAAAGTGTGGTTCCCATGAAGGACATGGGAGAGGTATCTTCGTGCCTCCTGGGATTACCTGCCCCTGGCATGGTGCTATGGACTGGGTTGACTGAGGGAGGTCCCAGGGACCCTGAGGTAGGGACGTGAAAGGGAACAGAAATGGAGTCAATCAGTGACTTGGGAAGAACAGAGATCGTGGAGCACTGCTCCCTTCCTCTTCCCATGGGAAGTCCTTTGTATCCTGCATGTCCCCATACAGATCTCTCATCCACATAGAGCTGAGACTCATATGAATGGCTCCCTGTGTGACACTGGGTACAGCCCACCTTGCCCCTAGATTACACATGTGCAGACACTGATCCTCTTGTACCACACCCCCAGGCACCCACCCACTCTTCCCAGAGTGCAAGAGTAGACAGGTGCAATCTGCAGTCTGTAAGGCAGGGTTCTCAGTGTGTGGAGCACTTCTTAATACACAAGCCGTGTCTCCTCTCCCAATAACCATCCTTGGGAGCTGCTCCCAGCTCATTCACAAGCACCTACCATTGCTATGTTAACTAGGGTGATTGCTTGCCTGACTGAGGAAAGCTTAGGGGAGGATTTGTTTATTTTAAGTTGACTTAGCATGAGAAATGTTCTACCCTTTTTCTAGAGGACAAACACTCTTACCACCTCTCCTGGCATAACTAGAATACCCCCTAATCAGTGCGACTCCTGGTCTCTGGCTGTAACAGGCAGCATGCACCTCTAGACAAGGACCAATTAGCTTCTCCTCTTTACAACAATGCTTGAATGCCAAGTGTTATAATGATACTGGAAAGACATTCCTTGGTCCTGCAACATTCCATCCGTTCGCTTCAAACTGCAACAGCAAAATCCATGATGGTGCTCATCTGACATCCACCCCTGCTGTGTCTGGACACCTCAAGATCATTAATAAAGGCATCCTCAAGCACTGGTATCCAGAAAGGAAGTATATTAGCACTCCGAGGCATAGTGAGATTAAGTGATTTGCCCATGTTCACTACAGAGAATTAGTAGCTGAGCAGAGGCGCTAAACTATAGCTCTTAAGTCACAAGTCAGTGCCTCAACTACCAGCTAATGCAGACAGGACCAGTCCACACTAAAAGAAGGTTTAATATTTGAGTTCCAGTCCATTGCATCCAAGCTGCTAGAATAACATGTCATTCCTCCTGTTCTGGATTTTAATTCAGTTCATGCTCTTGTTTTCCCTCTGTCCTGTCTGAGCCTTCTCTGTAACAAAGGAAGTCATAAGTGATGTTAAAAGTAGTTGTATCCAGATGGCTGGATCACTGAGTAGTTGGGGGGGGGGGGGCAACCTTCTTAGCTCCATCCCTTCCTCAAATGTTACTCCTATCCCCTTTCCCTGCCCAACCTGCTGCTCTCCTTTCTGCTCCCAGCCCTGTGGTCCCTGCCCTTCCAAATCTGCTGCCCATGTCACTTGCAGCACCCATGGTGCAGGGTGCCTAACCCTGAAACAGTAAATGATTCTGTGCACATAGGATCCTGGCAGAGCAAAAAGAAATGAGCAGGCCAAAACTGGTGAGCTATTCCTAGTCTGTAACTAGACAATGCTAGTCATAATTTTTTGCCTGGGTACATGAGACTGCACCACTAAACTCTTCTGCAGGGGCTCCATTTCACCATGAGTATTTTATCTGCAAAGAGGCAGAGATGCACGGTGGTCTTGAGTCAAGATTTACAAAGCTGTTGAGCACCTGGCCTGTGACAGTCAGGGCCTTTCCAGTGGTCTCAGGTTGGACTCACATGAACAGAGGCACCCGAACCACTCGTATGATCTTGCGCTTTTTCCTTGTAGCCCTTCTTCTTTTGCTTCTTTGCAGAAGTTGCTGTTGGATGCTTGTGCTGCAAATTCTTCTTTTTATCTTTTTAATTAGGGTATGTCTGGGTTTCTAATAGGCCTTTCTCTCTGGTTCTGATTTGTGTACATCTAAATAAGTAAATGCAGCAAATTGTTGAGAATGGTTGATGAATGGCTCATGAGATCATACTACAGCTAAGGTAGTTGTGCGAAAACCTTACCAAACCCACTGCTTGGAGGGCTCACTCCAGGCAACAGGAGACCACCTAATTTCAAGATAGAAGCATCCCTTATAAATATCCCCCTCCCCTCGTATAGCATATGAAACCTCAGTGCCTGCAATTCTGCAGCCAGGCTCCTAGTATATCAAGTCTGTTAGCCAACAGCAGCAGCAAGCTGTTACTAACAATGCCTATGCTGCTATAGGGTTCCATACTCCATTGCATGAATAGAGGTCCACAGTGACTATTGCCAACAAAAATGCCTTTTGTGCAACAAACAGCAGCAGCATACGATGTTGTAAGACAGTATTCATGGGGAGAATGTCTGCAGATGCTTCTAAAGCAACGTTCACCCCAAACGCTCACCACATCTATTAGAGTCTCAGCAAGCTACAGACCTGCTGTTATGTCTCATCTGTGTGTTCTTGGGCAACCCTGGCACAGAATGCAGTCTGTCTGACTCACAAGGACTCACCCCCCTCCCTCCCCTCCTCTACCTAAACGAAACTGATTAAGATGCAGTGAGAGACACACCTAAGACCCTCCAGATAAGGGTGACAAGAGTGAAACAACTGCCCTAGGTCTCATTTGCATCTGAGATGGAACCAGATGGCCATTCATTTACATGAGAGATGGAGAACAGAAAGCCTGAAGCAGAGACTGCAGTGAATTCTGGGACCAGAGAAGCAGGGGAGCACTGCATGATGGGGAATCTGTGCTTCAAATGTTAATCAACCCATGTTCACACACACTCAGCTCAGCATTTATCAGACCAGTTCTAATCTGGATTTACTAAATCACCCCTCCCCCCCCCCAGACACACACACACACACAGCTCTAAGTTTAATAGGCATCTCGGGCCGTACATTCCCCGGTCCCTCTATGGGAGGCCTATTTAAACTTGATTGACTAAAAACTCGGTTGCTGGGTTAGGGAATGCTGAGGCAAGAGACCGAGTCAGAGCGGGTATGGGCAACATTTGAACAATGGTTAAGGATTCATCACAGCGTCCAGCCCATTGGAGCCCTAATCAAAGGTGTTGTCATACTTTTCCTGAGATGACTGGTGGGAGTCCTCTCCACAAAAGGTTATGAACACCGCAATAATTATCTTAAGTCTGTTAAAAGACTATAGTAAGATCTGGAAAAGTCATGCTAAGCTGAGGCTTGTGCACAACAAGTAAAAATCCAAAATCCTGATGCTGCAAGCTATCTATTGTTTCTGAAAAAACCATGAGATTTCCCATCAGTATATCTGCCATCCATAGGAATCTCAAGCTGGTTCCCAAGTATTTGGTTACTCCCTAATCTTAAGCGTTTCCTGATTATCAATCAGTTTCTTGAGATGTTCCAAACCAGATAACCCCTTGTCAATAGAAAACACAATGATTTACACAATTAAGGATGCTTCAAAGCAGCTGAACTGAGGGTATAAAAATCTGTAAAAAGTGTGTGTGCTTCAAGAAGAAGAAGAGAGAGGTGCTTCAGAAAGAAGAAGAAAGAAGAAGAAAGAAGAAAACTCCTGTGTGTGTAGGCCGGGAGTGGTCCAAGGCTTTTGGGGGCTCACGGCGGGCTGTGGCCAGCAGTCCTGGCACGTGGGTCGGGGAATTCTGCACGACAGACTAGAATTAGGCACAGACTCGTAGCGGTTGATTAAAGATTATTTTACTTACACCGTAGATGGTTGCGGTTCAGGCAGGAAAACTTGCTTGCGTTGCAGTTACAGATAGAAAAGAAGAAGAGCAAACAAGAGTTCTAACCGCGAACTCTGGTCCAAGGCTGGCTGAAAGCTCTAAACTCATGAGCCCGTCGAATCAACCGGACAAAATAACCTTAGAAGAGCTCTGGATACCATGATGAGAGTCCGAAAGGTGGCTCTCCACGAAAGCGCGCAGGGAAGGGTACGTCGAGGGATCAGGCAGCGACGGGGAGAGGCTAGAGGTTGATCAGACCCCTGTATCCTCCTCTAAGGTACACGCTGGGTTCGTTGAACTCCGCAGCGCACTTAGAGTTCTCCACAAGATGGTTACGGAGTCCTCCCTTGTGGGGTTCTCCTCGGAGTTCTCCAACTTGGGTGGAAACCGCTCAAGCCTCTTATACGGCTAGCAAGCCAATCGCTAGCCGCCACATGGGAATAATTTAGAACTGGCCAATAGTGGGTCACAAATTTGCACGCAGGTGGCGGGAACTCTTTTGCACCAGGGTTTTCTTTATGCAACTGAGAATTGCACTGTGCAAAGAAAGCTCCCTGTGGTGGGAAATAATTCTGCAGTGCCGAAGCACACACAAAATCATACCCTTTGGGTCATGACATCCCCCCTTGCTGAAGGCACAGCTGAATTATACCACATGCTCGTCACTTGGGTCACCAGTAGCTCTTATAACGGGTCATTGAACTAAATGGGTAAACACAAAATCAGCTAACATAAGAAGTTCGTCCTCCAGGGATCGAATTAAAAAATAGCTGGCACAAATACATACACACATAACCAGATTCATAACAAAAAATTGCATGATCAGGGCTTCAGTGGGCGTCATGGCGAAGTCGCGTGTCAAGCCCTCACTTCTGCCGACGATGTTATCCTTCTTGGGGCTTCTCTCCGCCACGCACTCTGAATCCTGGATCTGTGAAAAGAGTTCTCTTAAAACAGTTATTTCACTAATATTTACAAAATTCACATGGAACCACACTATCATTTCTAAAACATATAATACAGGTGTTTGCTACTCCGGACAACCATCTCTTTTACACTCAACTAGATGAAATTGTCGAGGAGTCGTCATCCACTTCTTCTAAATAATGGAAACCTAACTCATAGGCCAGTTGCCATTGGCCTGCGTCCCCTAAAATCTGAAGTTGCCGCTTATTGAGTCCAGAATGCTGTAGTAGAAATCCAAACATGTATCGCTCCTCTGGTGTTCTCTGTGGCAATGATGGAAGATTCACAATGTCTTGTGCCTTGAGCCTTGGCCGGGTGTCGACGTTCCCGATCACTGGATAATCTTGGCTCCATCAGGATACGCAGTCGTGACAACTGAAGCAGAAGATTACTCACAGGTTGGTTCACCGTTGGGTTAAGCAGAATCCAGAGGACAATGATGTTCTTTCGCCCATAAACCTCAAGACAACTATCTATGCTGTGAATGGTCACTGGAACGGTTCCAGGATTTTGTAGATGACGGTGAGGCCATGGTCTTATTCGCTGGAGTGATGTCAGTCCTAGTGCACATGCTCTGGGGTTCCAGGCACAGTACGAGACTCTGATAATCGCTAGCATGAGTTGTTCTGCGCCGGTATGTTCTGGCCGTCCGTCATGCCATGCGTGGGCTTTTTGACCGATCAGTCCTGCAACAAGCGCCGGCAGTGGAATAGGCCAGTGAACGTTAAACGCCACCATGTCGATGCCAGTGACATGTCCTCTACTCCACGAAGCTTGTCTGATCAAGAAGCTTGCTTCTTCCTGGTTTAGCAGGTCGGACCCAAGTTCCACGACCAAACATCCCAACCATACAGCTAGAGTTTCTTCAGGTTAGATTCTTGATTCTCTGCACAAATCCTGCAGTTCAGTTCTAGTGCGAGCATAGTAGGTAGTAGCAACTCGGTTAGTTGTGGTTACAGGCTGAGGTGTTGCTTCAGAAGTCGCTGCTGTTGTTATTGTTTTAGGCAGGAGGGGTGGATGTACTCCTCCACTCGATTCTCCCTTCCGTCGACAAGAAGGCATGGTCGCCGGAAGCGACGCTGCGTTGGTGGGCGGGGTCACCGGCCGAACTCTAGCGAGTTCCTCCGAAGCTCCACACTTCTCTTCCGGTTCTTCCATGCGGTCTCCCTCTTGCTCGGCCCCATCTTGGCGTGGCGTCTCAAGATTTTCTTTCGCAGCCGCTTCTTTCACCGCTTGAACGGCCATACGCAGCTGGGCTTTCAAACTTAAATTCTTTTGCATTAAATCGGTTACAGTGCGAAAAGTTGCAGTTAGCATTCCCTCCTTGTCGCATTTCGGGGCCACCCTTTCATTTGCAGCGCGTTCCTCCGTCTCCAGATCTTCGCAGAGCTCAGATGGAAGCTCGCGACCCCTCAATCTAGATGCCACCATAAAAAGGGGCGAACCGGTCGATTGGCACCGGTTCTTCACTCTCCCGAGCACATCTTAGTCAACGGGAACACTCCCGGGTGAGGGTCGGGTTTACCGTGCCTTCTGGGTTGACTCTGGCAAGGGACACAGTGTCAAGGGGCCTAAAGAGGACCCTCTCATCATTCATTATACACCCGAATGCCACGGGGTGAAGATACACTTCCCTCTCTCTTGGGGCTCCATCTTCAGAAGCTCCCTCTTATCCCTTCAGCGAAAAGCATCTGCTGATAAACCTCTCACCCATTCCGCCTGCCTGGTGGTAAGCGATATGCACCTCCAGTTCCATGAAGTTCTCTACTTGGCGTTTTCCACTGTGCCAAGGGCAGTTCTTAACTAATTCTAGTTCCATCATACTTTCCCCGGATCCCATCCTCGTCTCCATGTGCGGGCCGGGAGCAGTCCAAGGCTTTCGGGGGTGCGCGGCGGGCTGTGGCCAGCAGCCCTGGCACGTGGATCGGGGAATTCGGCATGACGGACTAGAATTAGGCATGGACTTGTAGCGGTTGATTAAAGATTATTTTACTTACACCGTAGATGGTCGCGGTGCAGGCAGGAAAACTTGCTTGCGTTGCAGTTACAGATAGAAAAGAAGAAGAGCGAAAAAGAGTTCTAACCGCGAACTCTGGTCCAAGGCCAGCTGAAAGCTCTAAACTCGTGAGCCCGTCGAATCAACCGGACGAAATAACCCGAGAAGAGCTCTGGATACCATGATGAGAGTCCGAAAGGTGACTCTCCACGAAAGCGCGCAGGGAAGGGTACGTCGAGGGATCAGGCAGCGACGGGGAGAGGCTAGAGGTTGATCAGACCCCTGTATCCTCCTCTAAGGTACACGCTGGGTTCGTTGAACTCCGCAGCGCACTTAGAGTTCTCCACAAGATGGTTACGGAGTCCTCCCTTGTGGGGTTCTCCTCGGAGTTCTCCAACTTGGGCGGAAACCGCTCAAGCCTCTTATACGGCTAGCAAGCCAATCGCTAGCCGCCACGTGGGAATAATTTAGAACTGGCCAATAGTGGGACACAAATTTGCACGCAGGTGGTGGGAACTCCTTTGCACCGGGGTTTTCTCTATGCAACTGAGAATTGCACCGTGCAAAGAAAGCTCCCTGTGGTGGGAAATAATTCTGCAGTGCTGAAGCACACACAAAATCATACCCTTTGGGTCATGACACTGTGCTGACACCATCCCCTGTTCTTGGGACGCTGGAAGAACAGATCATCTCCCTTCAATGACTGTGCCTGTCAGCTCTGTAGCCCGAGTACCTTGGACTGGTGAGATCCCAGCTCTCTCTCTCTTTTTTCACTCTAGGCATAAATTTCTGAACCTGAACTGTATCAGTTAAGCTTGAGCTAAGTTTCCCCAAATACTTAGTGGAACCAGGGTAGTATTGTCATTGTTTGTGTTTGTTTTTCTTTTGCATGTCTATTACTCTTAGTACCATTATATATTTCATATACTTAGCAATAAATAACTTTTATAGTCAAACTGGTAGTAACTGGGTATATTTTTCCTTCTCTGCTTCTTTTTCCTTCTGTGCTCTGCAGCAATGCTTCTTTTACCTAAGCTAAAGATCCCTGTGAAGCCCAAATATATTGTGGGGTCTGCTCATCAAGAGGCCAAAGATTGGGACGTGCTGAGTTTGAAACACATAAGGGGATCAGCTTGTACAGGCTGATTGACCCAGTTTGACTCAAACGTGCCCTTATGATCTGAATGCTGGCCCATGAGGGTGTCAGCTGGACACCCAGCCGGATTCAGAGGGATTCTGTTTACCTGTGTGCTTGTGTCTGACTGCATTTTATTGTTGCTCTTATGAACTGATTCTTGGCATATGAGGGTGTCAGCCTGTCCATGCTGATCAGCCCGGCCAGGTCAGGCGTGTCACGTTCATTTGTGTGTGTTTGTGTGTATGACTGATTTGGTGACTGGAGGAACTGAGTCCCATTGAAACTGAGTCCTGCAAGATAGCTTCTTTGGGGGTGAGGGCTTGCAGAAGGGAGAGATACAGCTCCGTATAGTAACACAAGCAGCACATTGACAGAATTACCAAGACCCTAGAAACATATCCCTAATAAATGAGCACACCCCAAAGTAATGGGCAAATCTGGTAACACTGCCTTAACAAGCAACTGCCTGATGCTCATGGGTGGAAAAACAGGCAGCTGCCCTTTGATGTTCAGTGCACCCCAGTTGATATGCCAACTCTTGTTAAGCAGTGAAATGGCAGACTACTCCCCTGTCACCACCATCAACCCAGAGGAGGAACAACCACCACCTGCTCTCCAGTTTGGGATTGCAACACAGTTCTGTAAAGGCTCATAGAGTTTTGGGGATGTGACTTTCTTCTCTCGGAATTAGCAAAGGACCTAAGCACCTGCTTAAGTTAATTCAGTTAAGTTACTCATGGCCTTAATGCTCTCTTGGACCAGGGCAGAAAGAAAGAGGAGCCACTTGAACCTGTTTTATAGTTTGCAAAATAATGCTTCATTGCCCATTCAGAAGAGAACAGGCCCCTGGAGTGTCGTTTAAGTAACATATTAAAACATGACAGAGGTCCTTGGTGCAGGCAAAGCCATACTGGGTTTCAGCTGGTGGGAGCTGGACAGTTTTAACCTTATTTTTCCCAGTAGATTTATCTAGGTCTAACTGTCAGTGTTAAAAAGCTTCTGTGCAGCCCCAGACTGGAACCTGGTCCATGCCAGCCTGGATCTGACCCATGGACCTATTTCTACCTTCCTCCCACTGGAAGATTGGACCCATGAGGCCACTCCAGCCCAGTATTGCCATCCACCCTTGAATCCAATCCATGGGCACAGTATTCCTCCAACCCCATCCTCCTCTGATCAGGCCAGTGGACCTCTCCCACTGTCCTGCTTTCACTCATCCCCTTGTACTCACTGATAGCATAACCCAAGGCATCAATTGACTCAAAGTACAGATTATTTATGGGTTAATCCTGGGGATGTGACAGATCCCAAATATAGCCCAGGAGTCCTGAGCCACAGAACCTTCCTCCCATCCTCTCTTCACACAATCCCACACCCCTTCCCTCAGCTAGAGACAGGACCCAGGAGTTCTCCCAAACTATGCTCCTCACTATGACATCCTGGACACCTTCCAGGTTGTGCCCTTCTCTTTTCCAATAGCCAGAGCAGGGCACAACCTACAAGTCCTGGGCTTAGCGAACACCACATGGGCTTTCTGTTTCCCTGGGTAGGAAAGAAAAGGGCCCTGAGACAAGCAGGGTGAAAGGAACATCCAATCCCTTCTCTTTCCCAAAAATTACATGATCCAGCTTCCCACCCCCCCACCCTCCACTGACAGCAGCTCAATGCCCTGCACTCCAGCCCAGGGAAAGGACAATGCTACTGGAAGTATCTGTCCCCCCTATCCCAGCTTTCCCCTGTATTGCCAAACCCAAACCACTCCCAGGGGCACAGTTCCAGCCTCTCCCTGACTTCTTTCTCAGTAGCCAGGCCTCACTTGTGGATTCCCAGCCTGTCTTCCCCTTTGCCTCAACCCTTACCTCCTGATCAGCCCCCTGCACCCTAAAGCCCTAGCTCCTCCATACTCACCCTCTCCCCATCACCTGGGCCTCTAGGAAAAGTTTGGGATCATCATCCTTGGTCTTTTGAGGCATCCCTGAAGGCCCCAGGCTGACCACTGAGGCCCCTGCACTCTGTTCCCATGTCTGCACTATGGCCCTCCTCATTTCCATGACCCTGTGGCAGGCCAGTAGGGGGTACTCCTGCACTGAGCCACCCACCTCACTGTGCTCAACCACCTTCCAGGCTCTGAGTGCCTCCCTGGAGCACCTCACATCTGTCCGACCCCCTTCCTGGAGCACACTCACTAGCCTGGGGGTAATGCCACCACCACCCAGGGTCTGGAATGATCCTAGTACTGTGCCCCCTGGGAAACACAGGCCTAGTAGTCCTTGAGGGTACTCGACCCACCCCAAGAACTTAGGGTGCTTCCCTCAGTCTGCAGCACACATAGTGGTCTCCCTTAGTCAGCCAAACCAAGAGGCCCCCAAGGCATAATCTAGACCTATTCCCAATATGTCTCCCATGCTAGGTACAGAGGAGAACTTTATTAGTTACAAGGAGTAGGTTTGGAATAGGGTACAAGGTTGAGCAATATCAGAGAAATACCATAGAGCAAACTGGCATGGCTGGGTAGCCTTTGATCATGCATCTGAGTTACTGCAAGCTATATATCTAGTTAGATCTCAGGTAGCTTACTCACAAGTATCATCCAGAGGCAGGTGGAGATTCCCTCTGGAGACAGGCAGCTAATTGATCATGAGTTTCAAGAGAGAAAGCAAGTTTCAGATGGTCCAGCTTCTCTCTGAGTTTTTCTTATCATGGCTACTGCCCCTCCTCCTGGGCAGTCCTTAACTTATATAGACCTTATGACCTCATTTGCCTGGTCCAATGGAGGCCAGCACCTGTTGGCTGCCAGCCAACCAATTTGAAATGCATCACTGGTTGCCATGTAGACTACCATTGCTTAGAACAATAGGGAGCCTAAGCCTTCCACCCAGGTATGTGATGCCAGTCATGTAGGCAGAGGGAGCAGGTTGCCCCACTCCCTCAGGAATGTATCTGACTCAGGTTACAACTCAGGGTTACCTAAAGAGATGGGATGTCTCTGCAGGGACCATGTTAACCAAATTGTCACATAGCAGTGTTTTTGGGGAGAAACAGAAATGGCATTCTGTCACAGTCCCCCTTCAGCTGCTCAGTGGCCTCTACCTGCTGGTGTACCAATGCAACCATGTGGGCCCCTTTTTGCTCGGTGTGTTCCACCACTACTGGCTGCTGCTGCACTAGGAGCTGCAACACCTGTTTCATATCTGTGGCTAAAACCACACTCCAGCTGCCTCTTAGATCCAGACAGGTAGCTGTGGATGAGTCACAACATCACTTGTGAGACACCCAGGTAGTTGCATTCCTGGAGGGGTGTTGTTGGGCATGTTGGGTTGGATGTACCACTACCCCCTGACCACTTTTACTCTAACTGCAGAAGGCTGGCTGAGGACCCTGGCCTCTCTGGGCATCTGGCCTGAGGCTTGCCTTTGGAATTATAGGCTTTCCTCCTGGCCCCGGGCTTCCTCCCTAGAGTCTATAACTGCTAACTCAAAAAAATAGTAATGAATAAAGAAAAGAGGCTGCATTTATCCTTTTGCTTGCTGTCTGTTGTCCCTGCCACCTGTGTAAGGTGTCAGCCAGAATGCAGGACCCTAGGAGGGTCATTAAGGCAGGAATACAGATTGCTAGAACATCTGGATCAGGTATAGGTCAGAGGGGCTGAGAATATGGCAAACAAGTTCCAGGAGGACCAAGAAGTGAAATATGAGAGTCCTAAAAGCAAGCTGAGATCAGAAACCAGGGATACCTGTACATGAGCATGGAGACTAGTCTGACGCACTATAATTACAGCATATTGGAGCAGACTCAGCTAATTGAGTATGCTGGAGCATGGCAATTACCACACTCTAGCAGAACTTCTGCATCTTGTGTATCAGAATCCCTGTGATTAAAAATGGTGGTGGAGGTGCTTGAACTAAAATCTCATTGAACGAGCTTGTAGTTCAAGTACCTCTGCCACCATTTTTAAGTGAGGGGATGCTGAAAGATGAGACTATGAGGTGCTTTAATTAAAGCAGCTTTTGGAGTCCCCCCTCCATCCCTGAAGCATGTGTAAAAGTGCCCCAGGGCAGGCGCATAGCACCACGGGAGATCTGAGATTAGTGTCAGGAAAAGCTGAAGTCAAGTCAGGAGCCAGGAGAATCAGAAAGAGCAGTGAATGTGAGACTGAAAACAGAACAGACTAACCTGAAGTTGCAGGTTTGTTTAAAAGGGAGCAAGCATCATCTTTAGCAGCCAACTTGGCTGCTTGCTTCTGCATCAAACTAAGGCAATCTCATTTTTCAGGGATCAGGGGCAGCTGGGATGGCTAAAATGCTTGGCTCAGCTGGGCCTGCTTGTTCAGAGGCCCAGATGCTATCTAAGCTGGCTATCTATCTGAACAGGAAGGAGGCTCTGGATGGGAGGACCTCCTGGTGATTGTGTGACCATCATCTTGCCCCTCATCTGGTTACATCTCTGGGCAGAGTTTCATTATGTAGTGTCTGCTGGCCTCTTGGACTTGTTCAAGGGCCAGCAGGTGTTGGCTAGTGTGCTCTGCTTAGTGTCCTCCCTTGGAGCAGTTATTAGCCTCTGACCCTCACTCCTGTCCCTGTTTTTTGCATTTTTTTTGTCACAGGAATTCAATTGATGCACATTCAATGGGCTTCTCTAGGAACAGAGGGGACTAACAGTTTCTGTGTAGGCTCATGCTCAGTTCTCTATGTCCATCAAATAGGCCTACATTCAGGTCCTGGGGACAGTCCTTTATCTGGTCACCATCCTCTCACTGGGGTGCTGAAACCCTATCTTGCAGCACATCCAGTCCTTAAACCACCAAGTTACCATCCAGCTGGTGGCAGGGGCAGAGGCAGGTGTGTGTGTGTGTGTGTGTGTGTGTGTGTGGGAGGGGAGGGGGCTTAATGGTCCCATTCCAGAAATCCCCAATCAAAATGTCTTATACAGCAGGGAAGGTGAGGTGCTTCCAGTGCCAGCAACTAGGGCACCTCTGCCAAGAGTGCCTCCTAAACCAGTAAAGGGGAATGCCACTGGTTCCCATTGAGGAGGGGGATTTCAATGGTACCAGCACCCCAGGTACCCTGGTCCCAGCATCTAGCCCCCCAAAAAGCTCAGAGGACCCCATGCCACATCCACCAGAGAGGTCCAAGGGCAGGGGGATGCAAAAAGGGGAGGGTGAACAGGGGGGAACTCCTGTCCCCTCAACCACACCACCACCACCACCTCCTAGTCCCACACCACTCCCACTATCTGAAGCTGACCCATCCATGGGCGACCCTATCACTGAGTGAATGCTGGTCCCTTATTAGTAGTGATCTGTTACCCAGAGCAAACACAAGGCTATGGTACAGCTTGAGCCCTCTGATGTGAGTAAAGTCCCACTTCCACCACCTAAGATGGGGGGTGATCTTGAGGTCACACCTACCACCTCCCAGCTGTGCCAGGAATTCCACCCCCAGCAAAAATAAAACAAATTATGACTACAATAGAGGAGGGCCCAGGATGTTAAAGTCTTCCTGAGGTAGAGGAGCTCATGGAGGAGACTCCCAACTCCACTGGCCATGACCTGGTCCCCACCAGTGCAGATGCTGAGGCCCAGGCCTCAGCCACCCCTCAGGCACATCTGGATCTGACACTTTCTCCCCTACAAACACCTGGGGGAGGTGAAAGCCCCAGTGGAAGAAGATTACCTTCCCTAGGTCTCCAAGGAAGGCATTGCCACCACACAGGTCCCTGAATCATCACCTTCAGCCCATGGCAACCTCTGCCACAGACCACAACACACCCTGTGGCCCCAAAACAGAGTAGGGAGAAGCAGGGTCCTCCACCAGCCAGACCAACTCCAATAGAGACCCTGTACTGCCCCCCCCCGCCCTTTGCCCTTCCACTCCCTGTGTCTACTACTCCCCAATGCCAAGGGGATGCATCACACCCTGTCAAGGGATGTAGTGGACCAGGTAATGCAGACAGTGGTCCACTGGGCCTCTTTCCTGACCAGGGCAGAGCAGGGAGAAACATCCACCCCACTTGAAACCAGGAGGAGCCTGCCAAACCACAGGACAAGGAGAAGGATAACTGGAGTCTTTGGGCTCCATAAATTCTACAACTCTCAGCGCCAGCAGTACCAGAGAGGAGCTGCTCCAATTCTTGAAGAGCATGCTGTATTTTGGGAGAAAGGTGCTGCTTGCTTTGAACTGCTGGGGAGATTTTCATCAAGTCCTCAACTCTATGAGGGCTCTAGGGGAAGGCAAGGGGAACGTGGTGCAACACCAGGAACTGCCATCAGGTCTTCTGCTTCCTTGAAATCCTCTGTGCCTATGGTGTTACCAAATTTGCCCATTACTTTGGGGTGTGCTCATTTATTAGGGATAGTTTCTAGGGTCTTGGTGATTCTGTCAATGTGCTGCTTGTGTTACTATATGGAGCTGTATTTCTCCCTTCTGCAAGCCCTCACCCCCAGTGAAGCTATCTTGCAGGACTCAATCTCAATGGGACTCAGTTCCTCCAGTCACCAAATCAGTCATATACACAAACACACACAAATGAACGTGACACACCTGACCTGGCCGGGCTGATCAGCATGGACAGGCTGACACCCTCATATGCCAAGAATCAGTTCATAAGAGCAACAATAAAATGCAGTCAGACACAAGCACACAGGTAAACAGAATCCCTCTGAATCTGGCTGGGTGTCCAGCTGACACCCTCATGGGCCAGCATTCAGTTCATAAGGGCACGTCTGAGTCAAACTGGGTTAGTCAGCCTGTACAAGCTGATCCCCTTATGTGTTTCAAACTCAGCACGTCCCAATCTTTGGCCTCTTGATGAGCAGACCCCACAATATTTTTGGGCTTCACAGGGATCTTTAGCATAGGTAAAAGAAGCATTGCTGCAGAGCATGGGAGGAAAGAGAAGCAGAGAATAGTAGTAATAGACATTCAAAAGAAAAACAAACACAAACAATGACAATACTACCCTGGTTTCACTAAGTATTTGGGGAAACTTAGCTCAAGCTTAACTAATACAGTTCAGGTTCAGAAGTTTATGCCTGGATAGAAGAGAGAGAGAGAGAGCGAGCGCTGGGATCTCACCTAGTCCACGGTACTCAGGCTGCAAAGCTGACAGGCACAGTCCGTAGCACAATCCTTGAAGAGAGAGATGATCTGTTCTTCCAGTGTCCCAAGAATGACAGGGGATGGTGTCAGCATGGGAGTTTTCTTCTTCTTTCTTCTTCTCCTTTCCTCCTGCTTCTTCTTCTTTTCTTGCAGCACACACACTTACAGATTTTTATACCCTCAGTTCAGCTGCTTCAAAGCACCCTCAGTAGTGTAAATCATTGTCTTTTCAATTGACAAGGGGTTATCTGGTTTGGACCATCTCAGGAAACTGATTGATAATCAGGAAACACTTAAGATTAGGGAGTAACCCAAATACTTGGGATCCAGCTTGAAATTCCTATGGATGGCAGATATACTGATGGGATATCTCATGGTTTCTTCAGGAACAATAGATAGCTTGCAGCATCAGGATTTGGGATTTTTACTTGTTGTGCACAAGCCTCAGCTTAGCATGACCTTTCCAGATCTTACTATAGTCTTTTAAGAGACTTAAGACAATTATTGGGTGCTCATAACCTTTTGTGAATAGAACTCCCACCAGTTGTCTCGGGAAAGATATGACAACACCTGGGATTAGGGCTCCAGCAGGCTGGACGTTGTGATGAACCCTTAATCATTGTTCAAATGTTGCCCAAACCCCCTCTGACTCGGTCTCTTGCCTCAGCATTCCCTAACCCGGCAACTGAGTTTTAGTCAATCAAGTTTAAATAGGCCTCCCATAGTGGGACCGGGGAATGTACGGCCCGAGATGCCTATTAAACTTAGAGCTGTGTGTGTGTGTCTGGGGGGGGGGGGGGGGGAAGTCCTTAGTAAATCCAGATTAGAACTGGTCTGATAAATGCTGAACTGGGTGTGTGTGAACATGGGTTGATTAACATTTGAAGCACAGATTCCCCATCATGCAGTGCTCCCCTGCTTCTCTGGTCCCAGAATTCACTGCAGTCTCTGCTTCAGGCTTTCTGTTCTCCATCTCTCATGTAAATGAATGGTCCTTTGGTTCCATCTCTGATGTACATGAGACCTAGGGCAGTTGTTTCACTCTTATCACCCTTATCTGTAGGGTCTTTGGTGCGTCTCTCACTGCATCTTAATCAGTTTCATTTAGGTAGAGGAGGGGAGGGAGGGGTGGGGGTGAGTCCTTTATGAGTCAGACAGACTGCATCCTGTGCCAGGGTTGCCCAAGAACACACAGCTGAGACGTAACAATGGGAGGGAAGCAGGATTTCTGCCAGGCCCTGAAACTGGTATTGCCCTTTGTGAAGGTCATGCTAAACCTACTAACACCCCTACTAATGAGGTCCCTCACCATTGTGACCCTCAAGGTGTGTGGCTGAGGATGGTGCTCTGAAGGTGCCAGGCCCAGAGTAAAGAACCTGTTAGAGATCCACATGACTCTAGATAACCAAGCCAGCTGATAGCTGGAGTAGGGAGTCAGAACCTCTTTTAGCTCAGAGACATCCTGTAGGGTGGTAACTCTGTTGACTCTGAGCCTGAAGCCGGAGATCTTCCAAGCTTTTGAGGTGGTGTCAGGACACCTGCTTCATCTCCAGCTCCAAATACAGCAGCTCAACCTGAACCTCATTAACATCTATGCTCCTGTGCGGGACTCAGAGATGACACACTTCTACCAGAAGGCAACCAACTATCTCAACACCCTTAGCCATCATGAGTGCCTGGTCCTTGGCAGGGACTGTAACATCACCCTGGTGGTAGAGGACCGAATTGGCAGGGAGTGGAGCTGGGCCACTGTGAACGTCCTCAGGGAGATAATCTCTGACTACTCCCTGGTGGATATCTGGAATGACCAACACACTCAGGAAACCTCTGCCTTCACCATTGCCAGGGTTGAGGAATGCCTGATAACTACCAGCAAAGCTCCAGGATTCTGTGGGCTGACAGTAGAGTTCTATCATGATTCCTGGGATGTCCTTGTTCCAGAACTTGCCATGGTCTGGGACAAGCTCAAGAGGATTCAAACATGATCCACACTTGCATGAAAGGGGTATGCTGGGACATGATGGTCTGCATCTCTCTTCAAAAGGTAAGCATCTTTTCTCTTGCAGATTGGCTGATCTTGTAGGCAGGGCTTTAAACTAGGTTCATCGGGGGATGGGGATGCTGAAGACAGGGTGAGCCTAGGATCAATGAACCATGAACCATGCATTGGAACACATAAGTACTAAGGGGCCTGTTAGGCATTAGGACAGGGCGTACCAAGGGCACCGATCGGGGGGGGGGAGGGTTTGGGTGTCTCTATACTAATGCGAGGAGCATGAGGAACAAGCAGGAGGAACTTGCACCCCTGCTTGCAAACAAAGACTTCAACTTGGTTCGGTTAACAGAAACCTGGAGGGACCCTACCCAATTGAGGAGTAGGCATTGAGGGTTATAAGCTGTACAGATGAGAGAGAGTGGGGAAAAAAGGTGGGGGGGGCATTGCTCTCTATGTTAAAGAGCAATACACATCTTCAATAATCAAGGTGGGATCAGAAGAGGGGCAATTTGAGGTATTGTGGGTCAGAATACAAAGGGGGTCAGGGGGAAAGGAACTTGGTAGTGTGGGTCTATTACAGACCACCACACCAGGGGAATGAGTTACACCTGGAATTCTCAAGGCAGCTCTCAGAGGCAGTACACTCAAGGGACATGGTTGTCCTGGGTGACCTTAACCTCCCTGCCATCTGCTGGGAGAAGCAGTCAGCTAGATCTGACCATTCATATAGGTTCTTAATCAGCATACAGGACCTTCACCTAATGCAGAAGGTATATAGTCCCACTAGGGGAAATGCCTTACTAGACTTAGTGCTTGCTATAGGGGATGACCTGCTGGGTGATCTGCAGATACAGGGTAACCTAAGGGATAGCGACCACCAATTGTTAGAATTTACTATCCAGCAAAAGGTGGAAAAGGTAACTAGCAGGGCAGAAGTGCTAAACTTCAGAAAGGCTAATTTCAATGAGCTCAGAAAATTAGTAAATGAGGCACTAAAGGGCAAGAGCATTGGTGAGGTGGGAGTCCAGGAGCAGTGTGCGTTCGTCAAGAGAATGATACTTCAGGCACAAAAGGGGACCATCCCAGTGCACATAAAGGGAGGCAAAAGAGCCAAGAAACCCTCTTGGATGAACAGGGAAAACCAGGAGAGCTGTGGGGAGGCAGAGAGAGGCATACAGACTATGGAAGCAAGGGGTAGCTACCAAGGATGAGTGTACCTTCTTGGTTTGCACTTTCAGGGAATCAGTTAGGAAAGCCAAAGCAGAAATGGAACTTAGGCTGGCAACAAAATTTTAAGGCAACAAAAAGTCATTTTTTAGGTACATAGGGAGCAAAAAGAAGGTGCATGGCAACATTGGACCCCTACAGGACAGATTAGGACAATTGGTAGCAGATAGGAGGGACAAAGCTGAGCTCCTAAATGCATTCTTTGCATCTGTGTTCCTGAACATGGATAAAGACATATCTCCCAAAGGGGCTATAGATAGGCAGAAGAGGGACTCCAACCTACCAACAGTTAGCACTGACCTAATAAAGGGGCATTTGGAAGGGCTGGATGTGTTTAAATTACCAGGTCTGGATGATCTTCATCCAGGGGCGCTTAAGGAATTGGTCAGTGTCATAGCAGAACCCCTGGCAAAGTTGTTGAGCACTCATGGCATTCAGGATGCATCCCAGAGGACTGGAAAAAGGGGTTTTGGGTGGACCCGGATCCAGATCCAGCCCCCCAGATCCAGTTTCCTGGTTTTCTGGATGACCTGGCTCCAGATCCATCCCCCCCCGGTTCCGGTTTCCAGGCTTTCTGGCAGACCCGGCTTCAGATCCAGTTTCCGGGTTTTCCTGTGGACCGGGTTCCAGTCCATCCCCCAGATCCTGTTTCCAAGTTTTCCTGCAGACCTGGCTCTAGATCCTGCACCCTGGATCCTATTTCTGGGTTCTCCAGGGTCTCGGCTCCAAATCTGGACCCTGGATCTGGTTTCTGAGCTTTCCAGCAGACCTGGCTCCGGATCAGGCCCCCCGGATCCAGTTTCCAGGTTTTCTGGTGGACCCGGCTTCGGATCCAGTCCTCCGGATCTGTTTTCCAGGTTTTTTTTCAAACCCAGCTCTGGATCTGGACCCCCGGATCCAGTTTTCAGGTATTGCTGCAGACCATACTCCAGATCCAGCTTCCAGGATCCAGTTTCTGGGTTTTCCAGCGGACCCTGCTTTGGATCTGGCCCCCAGATCTGGTTTCCCGGTTTTCCGGCAGACCCGGCTCCAGATCCAGCCCCCCAGATCTGGTTTCTGAGTTTTCCTGCGGATGAGGCTCTGGATCTGGACCCCCAGATTCAGTTTTTGGGTTTTCCTGTGGACCAGGCTTTGGATCCAGCCCCCCGGATCCAATTTCTGGGTTTTCCGGCAGACCCAGCTCTGGATCCAGCTCTCCAGATCAGGTTTACGGGTTTTCTGGTGGACCCGGCTCTGGATCCGGGCCCCTGGATCCTGTTTCCATGTTTTCTGGTGGATCTGGCTCCAGATCTGGCCTCCGGATGTGGTTTCTAGGTTTTCCGGTAGACCTGGCTCTGGATCCAGCCCTCCGGATCCTGTTTCCGGGTTTTCCAGTGGTCCTGGCTCTGGATCCAGACCCCGGATCCAGTTTCCAGGTTTTCTGCTGGAACCCGCTCTGGATCCGGTCCATGGATCTGGCTCCTGGATTTTCCAGCAGACCCAGCTCTAGATCAGGCCCCCCAGATCCATTTTACGGGTTTTCCGGCAGACCCTGCTCTGGATCTGGCTCCCCGGATCCTTTTTCTGGGTTTTCCAGTGGACCCTGCTCCAGCTCCTGCCTCTGGATCCAGTTTCAGGGTTTTCTGGTTTACCCAGCTCCGGTTCCAGCCCCCACATCCAGCTTCCGAGTTTTCCAGCAGGCTTGGCTCTGGCCCCTCGATGCAGCTTTCGGGTTTTCCGGCAGACCCAGCTCTGGCCCTGGCTCTGGCCCTTGGATCTGGTTTCCAGTTTTCCGGTGGACTCGGTTGTGGCTCTGGCCCCTGGATCCAGTTTCTGGGTTTTCCAGCAGATCCGGCTCCGGCTCTGGTTCCTGGCTCCTGTTTCTGGGTTTCTGGCGGACCCAGCTCCAGCCCCCAGTTCCGATTTCCGGGTTTTCCAGTGGACCCAGCTCCAGATTCGGCCCCCTTCCTCCTGTTTAAATGTTTTCTGGGGGACCCGGCTCCAGATCTGGCTGCCCGGATCCTGTTTCCGGGATTTCCAGAGGACCAGGCTCCGTATCCGGCCCCTGGATCCAGTTTCCGGGTTTTCCTGTAGAGGTGGCTCCAGATCTGGACCTCCAGATCTGGTTTCCAGGTTTTCCGGTGGACCCGGCTCCGGATCTGGCCCCCCAAACCTGGTTTCTGTGTTTTCTGGTGGACCCGGCTCCGTACCCAGCCCCCAGATCTGGTTTCCAGGTTTTCCGGTGGACCCGGCTCCGGATCCGGCCCTCCGGGTCTGGTTTCTGGGTTTTCTGGCAGACCTGGCTCTGGATTCGGCCCTCCAGATCTGGTTTCCGGGTTTTATGGCAGATGCAGCTCCAGATCCAGCCCCCTGCATCCTGTTTAAATGTTTTCCGGTAGACCCGGCTCCAGATCCGGACCCTGGATCCTGTTTCCAGGTTCTGCAGTGGTCCTGGCTCCGGATCTGGACCCCAGGACCCGGCTTTTGGGTTTTCTGGCAGAACTCGCTCTGGATCCAGCCCCCAGATCCAGTTCCCAGGTTTTCCAGCAGCCCCCCGGATCCAGTTTCTGGGTTTTCCTGCAGACGGGTATCCAGATTGGGACTTCTGGATCTAATTTTCAGATTTTGCTGTGGACCATGCTCCAGATCCAGCCTCTCTTATCCGGTTTGCGGGTTTTTCGGTGGACCCAGCTCCAGATCTGGCCCCCAGGCCTGGTTTCCAGGTTTTCCGGCAGACCCGGCTAAGGATACAACCTCCCAGATCTGGTTTCCGGGTTTTCTGGTGAACACAGCTCCGGACCCGGCCCCTGGATCCGTCTTATGGGTTTTCCGGTGGACCTGGCTCTGGATCCAGTCCCTGGCTCCGGTTTCTGGGTTTTCCAGCAGACCCGGCTCCGTATCCAGCCCCTGGATCCATTTTCTGGACTTTCTGGCCAACCTGGCTCCGGCTCCAGCCTCCCGGATCCTGTTTCCAGGTTTTCCAGTGGACCTGGCTCTAGAACCGGCCACCAACTCCAGTTTCCATGTTTTCTGGAGGACCCAGCTCCGGATCCAGCCCTCCAGATCTGTTTTCCCAGTTTTCTGGCTGACCCGGCTCCAGATCTGGCCCTTCGCATCCTGTTTAAAAGTTTTCCAGTGGACCTGGCTCTGGCTCCGGCTCCCCGCATCAAGTTTCTGGGTTTTCAGCGGACCCGTCACTGGATCCGGCCCCCCAGATCCGGTTTCCAGGTTTCCCAGCAGACCTGGCTCCGGATTCGGCCCTCTGGATCTGGTTTCCAGTTTTTATGGCAGACCTGGCTCCAGATCCAGCCCCCTGCATCCTGTTTAAATGTTTTCCAGTGGACCAGGCTCTGGATCCGGCCCCTGGATACGGTTTCCTGGTTTTCTTGTGGAACCCACTCTGGATCCGGGCCCTGGATCTGGCTTCCATGTTTTCCCGCAGACTGAGCTCTGGATCAGGCCCCCTGGATCCGGTTTTCTGGTTTTCCTGCAGACTCGGCTCTGGATCTGGCACCCTAGGTCCTATTTCCAGGTTTTCCAGGGTTCCAGCTGCTAATCCGGACCCTGGATCCATTTTACAGGTTTTCTGGAGGACCCAGCTCCAAATACGGCCCCCCAGATCCAGTTTCCAGGTTTTCCGTTGGACCTGGCTCAAGCTCTAGCCCCTGGATCTGGCTTCCAGGATTTCCAGTGGACACAGCTCTGACTCTGGCTCTGGCCCCCTGATCTGGTTTCCAGGTTTTCCAGCAGACCCAGGTCAGGCTCTGGCCCCTGGATCTGGTTTCCGGGTTTTCCAGCAGACCTGGCTCCGGAAACAGTCCCCTGCATCCTGTTTTTTGTTTTCTGGTGGACCCAGTTCCAGGTTCGGCCCTTTGGATCCTGTTTCGGGGTTTTCTAGTGGTCCCGGCTCGGGATCTGGACCCCAGATTCAATTTCCAGGTTTACTGGCAGAACCCACTCTGGATCCGACTCCCGGATCCAGCTCCCAGGTTTTCTGTCAGACCCAGCTCTGGATCAGGCACCCTGTATCTGGACCCCCCGATCTGGTTTCTAGGTTTTATGGTGGAACCCACTCTAGATCAGGCCTCCCAGATCCAGTTTTCAGGTTTTCCCACGGACGCAGCTCTGGATCCAGCAACTTGGATCCTATTTCCAGGTTCTCCAGGGTCCCAGCTTTGGCTCTGAACACCGGATCCAGTTTCTGGGTTTTCCAGTGGACCCGGCTCCAAATCCAGCCTCCCAGATCCTGTTTCTGGGTTCTGAAGCGGTCCTGGCTCTGGATCTGGACCCCGGATATGGTTTTTGGGTTTACTGGTGGAATTCACTCCAGATATGGCCCCCAGATCCAGCTCCCAGGTTTCCAACAGACCCAGCTCCAGATCCAGCCCCCCGCATCCAGTTTCTGGCTTTTCCTGCAGATTGTGACTTCCGGATCAGGTTTTCAGGTTTTGCTACAGACCGTGCTCTGGATCCAGCCTCCCATATAGTGTTTCCAGGTTTCAGGGTACCCTGCTTTGCATCCGGCCCCTAGGTCCGGTTTCTGAGTTTTGGGTGGACCCAGCTCTGGATCCGGCCCCCAGGTCCAGTTTCTGGGTTTTCCAGTGGGCCCAGCTAAGGATCCAGCCTCCCAGATCTGGTTTACAGGTTTTCTGGTGAACACAGCTCCGGATCAGGCCGCCGGATCCGTTTTATGGGTTTTCCTGCAAAACTGGCTCCAGATCTGGCCCCCCGGACCTGGTTTCTGGGTTTTCCAGTGGACTCAGCTCTGGATCCAGCCCTCTGCTCTGTTTTAGGGTTTTACAGTAGACCTGGCTCTGGATCTGGACCTTGGATCCGGTTTCTGGTCTTTCTAGTGCACCCAGCTCCAGCTCCGGCCACCCGGATCCTTGCTCCGGCCCCTATAGCCTGCAGTGGGCCTCCAGGTGGGATCTTCCCAGCCTGGCACAGCTGCCCAAGGTGCCTGGTGGGAAGGGGAACCAGGGAAATGTGGTGGGGGGTGGTGACAGATGGATGCTAAAGCCTGGGTAGAGGGGCACTTTTCTGAGGCTTCAGCTGGAGGACTTGGGATGGGGCACTTTTTGGAGGCTTAAGACCCTGGTGCTTGTGCGGGTGCTGTGTCAGTCAACAGGGGCTTCCAGGCACAATGTCAACCCCATGTAGGCCTATAAGGACTCTCAGGCCCCAGGTAAACCCCATTCAAGCCTATGGGGACTTCTGGGCCTCAGGTCAACCCAATGCATTCCTATGGGGACTTTTGGGAACCAGGTTAACTGGATGCATTCTTATGGGGTTTTGTGGGCACAATGTCAACCCCATGCAAGCATATGGGGAATTTGGAGCACCAGGTCAACCCCATGCATTCAAGTGGGGACTTGCAGGCACCATGTCAACCCCATGCAACCAGTGGGTCATTCCAGGCACCATGACAACCCCATGCATTCCAAAGGGGGCGTCCAGGCACCATGTCCATGCCATTCAAGCCTAAGGGGACCCCCACCTCACCTTTCCCACCCGCCTACATCCAGACCGGACTGACTGTTTTTGATCTAGGAAGCTAAACAGGCCCAGGCTCAGTTTGTGCCTGGATGGGAGACTGCCTGGGGGTCCCAGGTGCCATTGGCTGCCTGCCCTTTTGTGCCAGAGAGGGACGGAGCTGGCCCTGCCCTTGCCTGAGCCCAGACAGCAGGATGGGGCCCCGGACCATCAGGCCGCCTGGCAAGCCTTGGGATCACCACCATGAGGAGTTGATTGGGCCGCCTCTGAATGCATCTGCAAGCCTCTGCTTGCTGCTGACCCCTGGAGCCTGCAGTGGGCTTCTGGGTGGTGTCTTTCCAGCCTGGCAGGGCTGCCTGAGGTCCCTGGGGGCAAGGAGAACCCAGGAAGTGTGAGGGGGGACCGTGACAGATGGAGGCTAAAGTCGGGGTGGGGGGGCATTTTTCTGAGGCTTAAACCGGTCGGGAGGGTTCAGGGGGGCTCTTTTTGGATGCTTAAGACCCTGGTGGTTGTGCGTGTGCTGTGTCTCTACCTTTGGTACTTGATTGGGAGTGAAACACTAGGCGGCAGGAATTACGAACACCAGGTCAACCCAATGATTTTCAATTGGGAGTTTCTGGCACCAGGTCAACCCCATGCATTCCTATGGGGACTTTCGGGCCCCAGGTCAACCCCATGCATTTGAAACGGGGCTTCCAGGCACCTTGTCCATCCCATTCAAACCTATGGGGACGCCTGCCTTACCGATCCCCCCAGCCTACAGCCAGACCGGACTGACTGCATCTGATCTTGGAAACTAAGCTGGCTTGGGCTTGGTTCATGCCTGGATGGGAGACCGCCTGGGAGTCCCGGGTGCTGTCGGCCCTCCGCCCATTTGTGCCACAGTGGGATGGAGCTGGCCCTGCCCTTGCCTGGGCCCAGGCAGCGGGATGGGGCCCTGGACTGGCCATCTGCCCAGCAACCCTTCGCAGCAGTGCCTTGTGGAGTTGATGGGGCCACCTCCAAATCCACCTGCAAGCCTCTGCTTGCTACTGCCCCCTTGAGCCTGTGGTGGGCCTCCGGGTGGTGTCTTTCTGGCCTGGCAGGGGTGCCTGGGGGTAAGCAGAACCAGGAAAGTGTGAGGGGGGTCCCTGACAGATGGATTCTAAAGCCAGGGTGGAGGCGCACTTTTCCAAGGCTTAAGCTGGGGGCTTTCGGGGGGGGGGCACTTTTTGGAGGCTTAAGACCCTGGTGGTTGTGCGGGTGCTGTGTCTGCAGCTTCAGTTCTTGATTGGGAGTGAAACACCGGGCGGCAGGAATTCCAGACACCAGGTCAACCCCATGCATTTGTATGAGGACTATAGGGCCCCAGGTCAACCCCATGCAAGTCAAAGGGGACTTCCATGCACAATGTCAACCCCATGCAAGCCTATGAGGACTTTCGGGGCTCCAGGTCAACCCCATGCAAGCCTATGGGGGCTTCCAGGCACAATGTCAACCCTATGAAAGTCTATGGGGAATTTTGGAACCCAGTTCAACCCCATGCAACCCTATGGGGGCTTCCAGGCACAATGTCAACCCCATGCAAGCCTATGGGGACTTTTGGGCCCAAGGTCAACTCCATGGAAGCCTATGGGGGCTTCCAGCCACAATGTCAACCCTCATGAAAGCCTATGGGAACTTTTGGGCACCAGGTCAACCCCATGCATTGCAGTGGGGACTTCCAGTCACCATGTGAACCCCATGCATTCCAATGGGGACTTCCAGGCACCATGTCAACCTCATGCATTCCATTGGGGGCTTCCAGGCACCATGTCCGTGCCATTCAAGCCTAAGGGGACCCCCGCCTCACTGTTCCAACCTACCTATGTCCAGACCAGACTGATCATATTTGATCTAAGAAGCTAAGCACGCCCAGGCTAGGTTTGTGCCTGGATGGGAGAATGCCTGGGGGTGCCATTGCCTACCTCCCCTTTTGTGCCAGAGCGGGACAGAGCTGGCCCTGCCCTTGCCTGGGTCCAGGCAGCGGGATGGGGCCCAGGACTGGCCGGCCACCTGGCAAGCCTTGGCAGCACCGCCACGTGGACTTGATGGGGATGCCTCCAAGTCCACCTACAAGCTGCTGCTTGCTGCTGCCCCCTGGAGCCTGTGGTGGGCCTCCGTGTGGTGTCTTTCCGGCCTGGTGGGGCTGCCAGAGGTGCCTGGTGGGAAGGGGAACTGGGGAAGTTTGAGGGGGGGCTGTGAGAGATGGAGGCTAAAGCCGGGGTGGGGGGGCACTTTTCCGAGGCTTAAGCTGGGGGGTTTCGGGGGGGCACTTTTTGGAGGCTTAAGACCCTGGTGGTTGTGTGTGTCCTGTGTGTGCATCCTTGGTATTTGATTAGGAATGAAACACCAGGCGGCAAGAATTCCGGACACCAGGTCAACCTCATGCAAGTCAATGGGGAGTTCCAGGAACAATTTAAACCCCATGCAAATCTATGGGGACTTTCGGGGCCCAACTCAACCCCATGCAAGTCAAAGGGGGCTTCCAGGCACGATGTCAACCCCATGCAAGGTTATGGGCACTTTTAGGCCCCAGGCCAACCCCACGCAGGCCTATGGGGGCTTCCAGGCAAAATTTCAACCCCATGCAAGCCCAAGGGGACTTTCAGTCTCCAGGTCAACCCCATACAAGTTAATGGGGGCTTCCAGGCACAATGTCAACCCTCATGGTAGCCTATGAGCACTTTCGGGCACCAGGTAAACCCCATGCATTCCCATGGGGGTTTGCTGGCACAATGTCAACCCCATGCAAGCTTATGGGGACTTTCGGGCCCCAGGTCAACCCCATTCAAGTTAATGGGGGCTTCCAGGCACAATGTCAACCCTGCTTTCTGCTGCCCTCTGGAGCCTACGGCGGGCCTCCGGGTGGTGTCTTCCCAGCCTGGCAGGGATGCCCGAGGTGCCTGGGGAGAAGGGGAACTGGGGAAGTGTGAGCGGGGGGCATGACAGATGGAGGTGGGGGGGGGGCACTTTTCTGAGGCTTAAGCCTGGGAGGGTCAGAGGGAGGCTTTTTGGAGGCTTGGTTCTGTGGGTGCTGTTGGACCCTTGGTACTTGGTTGGAAGTGAAACTCTGGGCGGCAGAAATTCCGGACACCAGGTCAACCCCATGCATTCCAATGGGAAGTTTCATGAACCAGGTCAAACCCAGTGCATTCCCATGGGGGTTTGCGGGCACCATGTCAACCCTATGCAAACCTATGGGGAATTTCAGGCACCAGGTCAACCCCATGCATCACAGTGTTGACTTGCAGGCACCATGTCGACCCCATGCATTCCAATGGGGACTTGCAGGCACCATGTCAACCCCATGCATTCCAATGGGGGCTTCTAGGCACCATGTTCACCCCATTCAAGCCTATGGGGACCCCCGCCATACCGTTCCCACCCACCTATGGACAGACTGGAGTGATTGCTGTCTCTAGTGGGTTATGGAATAGAGAAGATCCCACACAACTTACTGATTCCTTTGATGCACTAGCTGGGGAAATTTTCAGCTAATTGCACAATTTCACAATGATTTCACACTTAATTTATACAACAGTTTTATTTTAAGAAATACCATAAACATAAAAAACACAATAACTATATATATAAGGAACAATACTCTAAATGCACTTCTTTAAAACAATTACAATTACAACTAACTATATATTTTGAACAAGAAAAGTTATCATCATATTATACTTACAATCCTGGAATTCCAAGAAACCAAACACCTAAATATGGTTTCATTCCTCAGTAAAACAATTTAATGGGCTGGCCTCAGTAGTACGGTTCAATAAGTTGGCCAGAGCAGTGATAAGAACAAGTCCTCTTCCTTCGGTCCCACTTGGGTGCTCCGTGGCTTCAGCTTGAACCTAGAGATTCGTGTTCATGGAGAGGATGGTTCAGGTGATCGGTCTGATCCGGCCTACACTTGTGATTCTTCCTTCAGTTTTCTGCAAGTGAGGTTACCTCCAAATTAGGACTGCAGGTTACAGTTTTTATTGGGTAAGTTGCCATCTTGGGACCCTCCTACCCAAACCTGTCACTACTCCCAAATTTGGGCTCGGATCTTACTCAACAGGTTTTCTGCTAGGTGGTCAGTTTCTCTTCCGCAACGGAATTTGTCCGCTGACTATTTAGTTTATCTTATATTTTGCTTCAGGAGATTTTCCATACCACTGCGGTGTCCTTTCCTTTACAACCCCCTTTCAAAAAGCTTCTAGGGGTTTGCTCTCTCTGAAAGTTTGCTTAAGGGTCATTTTTTTCTGGTCCTTAAGATAACTTGTTAAAGGCCTCTAGAGATAAGATCCAGGAGACAAGACTTGAAGCATCTTTGTAGTAAGGCCAGGTAAAACAATGAACCTAGATAAGAAGATGAACCTCACCTTTTTCTAAACTGGC